>NC_137789.1:36781540-37259040 GCF_963383645.1 Muscardinus avellanarius
TAGAGGCTGCTTCTCAGAAGGGAAGCATTTTTTTCTCTCCCGGACTTGTTTCCAAGGGTTTAATGAAGAAGCTTTTTAGTCTGATCATAAATAGGGCTGGGAGATAAGAAGGCCTGGTTTCTGCTCTGTCCTCGTGGGCAAGATGCTGGATCTCCCTGGGCCTTCCTGATATGCAAAGTGAGAGGATTAAAATTATCTTTTTTGTGACTTAATGACACTATAGAGATCTGAGGGAAAATGTGGAAACAATGCCCTTTGATGGGGAATGTGCCCGTATTGGAAAATGGCTTTAGTATTCATTTCAAAATGTAAAAAGTAGTCAGGGCCTGGGTGCTGCACAGAACTCAGGCAGGGAGGGTAGGCAGCTGCTACAATGCAGAGTTCAGTACACAAAAGAGTTGTAGCCCAGGGCCTTCATATTTTAAAGACAAGTTTACATAATAAATGACTTCTGGCAGATAGGCTAAAACTCCCCAAGGAGGCAGGAGGATGGTACAGCCCTTCCTCAAAGATGGTGGATAGCATGTAACCGCTGACCTTGGAAACCAAGGAACACATCTTGGTATTAACAAAGTCTTGCGCCAGAGGGGGAGGCACACCTGCATCAGAGCAGGAGAAAGGTTTTGGTCAAACAGGATGTGAGATAGTAAATCCTCCTAATCATGTTAAAAGGCTTGCACCAGAACTAATGGGTGGGTCCACACCTAATCAGGTCAAGAAGACTATTGGTTAAGCAAGATAAAAGATAATAAATCTTTATAAAAACAGTTCTATATCCAAAAACTTCAGACACCCTACTATGTCCCTCTGATGTAGTACTCTATAATTCTCTGTCCCTTCTATATTTATTTATTTATTTATTTATTCATTTATTTATTTATTTCAGGTCTGGGGATGGAACCCAGAGGCATTTGACCTCTGAGCTACACCCTCTGCCCAATTTTTTATTCTTTATTTTGAAACCGGGTCTCACTGAGTTGCAGAGGGCCTCACTAAGTAGCTGAGGCTGTCCGCGAACCAGGATCCTTGGGTCTCAGCCTCCCAAATGCTGGGATTACAAGCGTGCGCCACCATGCCCGGCTTCTTCTATCTTTATAATAATAAAATTTGCTTATGCTTACAGCAGTATAGTTCTAGGTATTTTTTCTTCTTCTTCTTCTTTTTTTTTTTTTTTGGTGGTACTGGGGTTCTTGGAAGCCCTTCTACCTCCGGTATACACTCCCACGGGCTACACTCCTAGGCCTATTTTTTTAACATTTTTATGTGGAAACAGAGTCTCTAAAGCCAGCAAGGCTGGCTCCAAACCTGCGCGATCCTCCTGTCTCCGCCTCCCAAGCACGGGGATTACAAGCGTGCGCCACCACGCCTGGCTCTAGCTATTTTTTCTAAATTAGCTAAGAACAAGAACCCTCAGCTCTATCTCACACTGTTACAGATTTTGCACCATTATACCCTTCATTTCATGTATGTATGTATGTACTGCAGTACTGGGAATTGAAACAGGGCCATCTTACCTCTCAGCTATACCCCTCAGATCTTTTCTTTCCTTTTTTTTTTTTATTTTTTATTTTGAAACAAAGTCTCACAAGGTCACCCAGGCAGGCCTCAAACCTTTGAGCCTCCTGTCTCAAGCTCCAAATGGGATTACAGGTGTGTGCCACCTGTAATCCCATTTGCAAAGAAATGCAATCCCACCTGCAAAGAAATGCTCCCCATTTCTTAGGAGTAAATATACTATATGGATTTTGGGGTTCTGTGTCTGACTTAAATTCCTAAGAATACTGAAATACTTTTTTTTTCTGGTTAGTATTGGGGGATTTCTTTCTTGCCCTCAGCCATTTTTTTTTTGGGGGGGACTGGATATTGAACTCAGGAGTGTCTAATCTGAGCTATACCTCCAGCCCAATTTTATTTTTTATTTTGAGCTCAGGAGTATTCAATCTGAGCTACACCTTCAGCCCAATTTTATTTATTTATTTTTTTTGAAACAGGGTTTTACTAGGTTGTTGAGGCTGGTCTTAAACCTGTGATCCTCCTGTCTCAGTATTCCAAGTACTGGGATTACAAGTGTGTGCCACCATGCCCAGCTTCCCTTCAGCCATTTTTAAGTGAGAGATCCTTAAAAAAAAGAAAAAAAAGGGAAATGAGCTGAGCGTGGTGGTGCACACCTGTAGTCCCAGTACTTGGGAGGCTGAGACAGGAGGAGTGCAGGTTCAATCCAGCCTCAGCAACTTCATGAGACCCTCCGCAACTTAGTAAAACCATGTTTCAAAATAAAGAATAAAAAGAGCCAGGTGAGGTGGCGCATGCTTGTAATTCCAGTACTTGGGAGGCTGAGACAGGAAGATGGCAGGTTCCCAGCCATCCTCAGCTACTTAGAGAGCCCCTCTGCAACTTGGTGAAACCCTGTTTCAAAATAAAGAATAAAAATAGGGCTGAGGGTGTATCTTGAAGGTACAGTGCCCCTGGGTTCAATCCCCAGTACCACAAAAAAATAAAAATAAAGATAAAAAGGGCAGGAAATGTACCTTGGAGGTAGTACAGCAGTAATCAGTCAATCAATCAGGGAGATGAGGCTAGCATTAGGCTATACTTTCTGATTGTCCCAGGTTTGCTGTCATGGGTTCCCACTCCATATCAACTCATGAAACCAAAATGGCCAATAGTGATGTTCTAGGTAATGAGATCAATGGATAATTTGTTTTTTTGCCCTTCTATATTTTGGTATTTTCTAAACTTTCTTTTAATCTAAAAGCAGAACAAAACTGGATGTGGTGGCGCATGCTTGTAATCCCAGTACCTGAGAGGCTGAGACAGGAGAATCGTGCAGGTTCAAAGCCAGCCTCAGTTACTTAGGCTCTCAGCAATTTAGTGAGACCCTGTTTCCAAACAAAATATAAAATAGGTTTGGGAGTATAGCCCGGAGATAGAAGGCCCCGGGAGTTCCACCCCCAGTACCACAAAAATAAATAAACAAATAAATGTGTAACAAACTAATTCCTTTTTTCCAACAGCCCAAGCAACTACTGACTTGAGTATCTTTTCTCTCATATAGGTAGAAACAAATAGTGAATGCAGAAATAATACAGAAATTCTCTTTTTATAAATTCTGCAGACAATGTCCACCCTTTTAAAAGACAGAGAAATGAGTCTGTCTCCTTATCAACCTAAGCTAGGGCCTGTCAACCTTGACTGAACATTAGCACAACCAGGAGCTTTTGTGAAAGTCCAACTGTCTCAGCTGCATCCACACCCAGTAAGTCTGAACTCGAGAAGGCATGGTACACAAGCACAGGTGTTTTTTTCAAGTTCCCGGGGGGAGCCCAGTGGGCAGCCAAGGTTGGAAATGAGAACCCTTGCTCCATGGCATGTTTTGCCAAAACTGGCTGTTTTGTCGCTGCATAACTCATTAATTTCAAACCTGGCTGCATCAGATCACTAGGAAAGAGGTGCGAAGCTGCAGGTGCTGGGGTCCAACCCCTAGAGATTCTGAGTCCTTGGTTAGAGGTGGGCCCCAGGCATCCACGCATTTTTCAAAAGCTCCATATGTAATCCTGAAGTGCAGCCCACGCAAACTTACTAGAGGTCCATTTGGAGCAGGTTGGTGAGTCAACATGGTGATGAGCTTCAAAACAAATCTTAGATCTGAGGAGCATTCTGCAACATCGCTATTTTACATACCTGAGGAAGTACGATGGATATTAATGGTTGAATTCAGTTCAGGGCTTCCTTGGTCCAAATAAATGATGGCTTCAATGGGAAGAGGTCCTGAACATTCAGCGCCATTGAAAGTGAAATACCAGCGCTGGCAGCACGCGTTCCTGCATTTCAGCCGCAGCGAGCCGCTGAACAGAACTCGCAGAGCGCTGCTGGAGCGCATCTTTGTGAACGTGCACTCCTGCCACGAACAGGAAAGCAGGTCGGTGAACATTGCCCATTTTAATTGAAAAGAGACTTTGAAATTGTGTTGTGAATTTTACTTAACTCTCCTTCTCTCCAAAGTATTTGAAAAGCTTAACATTTACATAGGGAGAGAGATTCCCTACAACATAGATAAGACACTTGGATACAAGAACTCTAGAAAATCAATGATTATGGCTTTCTTTGAATTTTTTTTACTCCATTATGTATGTCTTTGAGTTTTACCAAAAACAGTCTTTAGTACTTTTGACCAACCAATCTATATAATTTTTTTTTTCCTATTTGAAAAGCACGAAGTACCAATTATGTGCTAGATGGTATGGATACAGAAGTTAACAAATTGGAATCCCAGCCTTCATGAAACTTACGTCCTAGACTAGTGCTGTTTGTACATATTTGTTCTTGATCTCTTCGTGTGTGTGTGTGTGTGTGTGTGTGTGTGTGTGTGTGTGTGTTAGTTTCAAGGGATTGAACCTACGGGCATTCTATCTCTGAGCTACACCCCTAGCCCTATTTTATTTCTTACTTTGAAACAGGGCCTCACTAAGTTGCTGAGGGCCTCACCAAGTTGTCGAGGCTGGCCTTGAACCTGCAATTCTCCCATCTCAGCCTCCCAAGTACTGGGATTACAGACATATATCAACACGACTGGCTTCTCTTTCTTTTGGGGCAACTGTGGGTGACCCGAGGAAAGGAAGCATAGGTAGAGTTTTAATCTTTACCTCTATGACAATAATAAGCCTGGGGTTTATTTTTAATTGGTCTTTGTAAAATGTTTCAGTTCATTGGCTTATGGTCCTATTATCTTTACTTGCAGGAGGATCCAGTACCCATTCTGATCATTGCTAAAAAAAAATAAATTCATTAATGATACAGAATTCTTAAGGATAGCTTTTAGAATTCAACAGCTTTTGAGGAATTATAAAGAAGCAAACATTCTATCGATTTCACATATTGATATAGGCAACATTTTATTTTATTTTATTATTTTTTTATTTTTATTTTATTTATTTTATTATTTTTTATTATTATTTTTTATTATTTTTTATTATTTTTATTTTATTTATTTTATTTTATTTTTATTTTATTTTGCAGTATTGGGGATGAAACCCAGGGGCATTCTACCTCTGAGCTACACCCCCAGTCCTATTTTTTATTCTTTATTTTGAAACAAGACTGAGTTGCAAAGGGCCTCGTAAGTAGCTGAGGCTGTCCACAAACTGTGATCCTTCTGTCTCAGCCTCCCAAATACTGGGATTTATAAGTGTGCGCCACCATACCCAGCTTTCATATTATTTTTTTATAGATAAAGGAGCAGGAAGATGGATATGAGGAGCAGGATAATATATATATTGCCTCTTAAAACACTAAAGTTGCTAGGTGTGGTGATGCATGCCTATAATCCTAGTATTTAGGAATCTGAGATAGGAGGCTTGCAGGTTTGAGACCAGCCTCAGCAACTTAATGAGACTATCACAACTTAAAGAGACCTTGTTTTTAGATTTAAAAAATTTTTTTAAAGGGCTGGGAGTGTACCTTGGAGGTAGAATGCCTCTGGGTTCAACCTCCAGTTCCCACCCCCCCAAAAAAAAACCCTAAATTTTTATGAAAATAAAACCTCTTCTGTTTGCCTGGTGGTAGTGGTAGTTAAAATCATGAAGTGCATGATATAGATATGGAGTCATACAAAGTTACAAAAGAAGATGACTTATAAATAGCACCAATTTCTTCAACTCTATCCCGGCCCACTGGGCTTGCCAATTATTCTTGAAGCAAACACTAATTAAGGTGACTGAATCATTCATCAAAATGCATTGCTAGACATGCTATTTTGAGTAATCCCTGTTACACACACACACACACACACACACACACACACACACACACACACTGTGGACTAAGTAAAAATGGTTACTGTGCACCCCATCTGGTCCATTTTCTTTAATTTTAGCAATTTTAGACTGAGCATGCTACAGTGGAATAAGGTCAGATACCCGCGGACTTTGCATTTGCAGATAATTCCTGTCATGTGCTGATTTTTGTAATTTTCTTTCACTTTCAGGTCTGAAGCTACAGCAGAATTTTTTTAGGCTCATTTAAACTTAAATTCACATCAAAATTAGAAAGCCGTATACTATGCAAAATAAACAGCTATGTTTTTCTTTGTTGTTTGAATTAAAACACTAAGAGGAAGTTATTTTAGATATAATAGTTTAATTTAAATGTAATGGTTTAAAAGATTTAAGTGGTTTGTTCTTAGAAATACCTTTATGAGCCGGGCGCGGTGGCGCACGCTTGTAATCCCAGCATTTGGGAGGCTGAGACTGGAGGATTGTGGTTCGTGGACAGCCTCAGCTACTTAGTGAGGCCCTCCGCAACTCAGTGAGACCCTGTTTCAAAATAAAAGAATAAAAGAAAAAAAAATTGGGCAGGAGGTGTAGCTCAGAGGTCAAATGCCTCTGGGTTCCATCCCCAGACCTGCAAAAAGAAAAAAAAAAAAAAAAAAAAAAAAGAAAGAAATACCTTTATGAAGAAATACCTTTATACTTGTGAGGCTGAGACAGGAGGATCGTAAGTTGGAGGACAGCCTCTACAAGTAGCCAGAATCTCAGCAACCTAGGGAGCCCCTGTTTCCTGTTTCAAAGTAAAAAATAAACTGGTCATGGTGGCAGATGGCTGTAATCCCAGTACTTGGGAGGCTGAAATAGGAGAACTGCAGGTTTGAGGACAGCTTCAGCAAGTTAGTGAGACTCTCATCAGCCTAGTGAAACGCTGTTTAAAAAAATGATAGGGCTGGAGGTGTAGTGAGAGAGAGATTTATGAAATTAATTCTGAAATGTTATTGACTTTTTATTTAAAGTTAAAAGTCACAAATACCTATTCCTTGTCTTTTTTTTTTTAAGTCTTTTGGTTAAAAATATTACTTACTAATTAATTCTAAAACATATTTTTAAAAAACCCAAAAGTTTTGTTTCAACTTTAAAATAATTCAGACTTACCGCAATTTTCCCAAGATCTATGCCATAATTCAGTGAACTCCAGGAACACTGCTTGTAGTTAGGGGTCCAGGACTCCTCAAAGCTTTCCCTCAAGCATTCCCCCTTTTCTCCTTTGAATCCATCTCGACCTGGGATCCCTGGAGTACCCGGAATGCCATTGGCCCCGGGGCTCCCGTCGCGACCGGGCACCCCTGCTGGCCCTTGTAAACACATTCCATTGTACTATGGCAAGAAGGAAAGAGAAAGATAACTCATCACTTAAGAATCCAAGACAGTATGGTTAGGCTTCTTGTGAGCCCTTTGAGTCAAGAATCCCTTCAAACTCTGGGGGTTTTTTGGATCCCCTCATAAAAATTTAGGATTTTTGGGGGGAGGAGTGAGAATTGTTCTGTGTTCTAGGTGAGTTACTATGAGTAATTTATTTAAAAATTAAATAGCTCAGGAAATTAAAGCAAGAATAAACAAGTGGGATAGCATCAAACTAAAAAGTTTCTTCTCATCAAAGGATACTATCAATAACCTAAAGAGGAAGCCTACAGAATGGGAAAGGATCTTTACCAGCCACCGCTCTGATAGGGGGCTAATATCCAGAATATACAAAGAGCTCAAAAGACTCTACACTAGCAAAACAAACAACCCAATCAAGAAATGGGCAAATGAACTAAATAGACACTTCACAAAAGAAGAGATACAAAGGGCCAATGGATACATGAAAAGATGTTCTTCATCACTGGCCATCAGGGAGATGCAAATCAAAACTACACTGAGATTCCATCTAACCCCAGTCAGAGTGGCAAGCATAAAGAAATCAAACAACAACAAATGCTGGCGAGGATGTGGGGAAAGAGGAACTCTTTTACACTGTTGGTGGGAATGCAAACTAGTTCAGCCACTATGGAGATCTGTATGGAGATTCCTAAGAAAGGTGGGAATAGATCCACCATATGATCCAGCTATACCACTCCTGGGTATCTTTCCAAAGGGGTTGATTTCAGAGAACTACAGTAACATATGCATACCCATGTTCATAGCAGCACAATTTGTAATAGCCAAAATATGGAACCAACCCAGATCACCATCAACAGATGAATGGATAGCAAAACTGTGGGAAATACACACAATGGAATTCTATTCAGCCATAAAGAAGAGCAAAATTATATCATTTACTAGAAGATGGAAAGCCCTGGAGAGCATTATGTTAAGTGAGATCAGCCAAGCACAGAAGGAGAAGATACATATGTTTCCTCTAATATGCCCAAACTAGGAAACACAGAGGATACCAGTGGGACTCCAGATAATGGAGGGGAAATATCAGCAAAGTTTGAATGGAAAGATAGGAGAGGAGGAAGGCTGATCTTGATTAATGAGGATCTACATCTGAACATGTATAAAATTATGAATATGACATGGTTAACCTGGATAACCATTGGTGGGAGGGGGGAAGGGAAAATGGGGGCGGGGGGAGAGGGCACCAAATATAGTTTAAATGTATACTATTTATGTTCAATTAAAGAATTGTTAAAAGAAAAAAAGTAAAGTACATTTTGGCACTAAAAAAATAAATAAATAAAAATTTAAAAATAAATAAAAATTATTTCTATTAAAATAGTGTGATTTCCTTCATATACATAACATCTAAATATATAAAATATATGATGGATTTCAAATATATAGCATATTTTATATAAAAATAAATATAAAGTTATATATATATATATATATATTTTTTAACAGTACTGAGGATTGAACCCAGAGGCATTTTACCACTAAGCTACATCCCCAAAGATCCTCATGTTTTTCATTACATGAACACACACAAATCAAAAAGGTCTATCTGCTCCTTTCTACTACTCATTAAAAGCATATGTAATATTAAATAGCTATATTTCGCCGGGCGTGGTGGTGCACGCTTGTAATCCCCGCGCTTGGGAGGCGGAGACAGGAGGATCGCGTAGGTTCGAAGCCAACTGTGCTGGCTTAAGAGACCCTGTTTCCAAATAAAAATATAAAATAGGTCTGGGAGTGTAGCCAGAAGGTAGAAGGGCTTCCAGGGCTTCCCGGAACCCTAGTATCACCAAAAAAAAAAAAAAAAAAAAAAAAAAAAAAAAAAAAAAAACTAAACTATATTCCAAGGTAGATATAATTTGATATTCTGCATTTTCCTTCTAATTCTATATCTTATAAAAGGACTTGGATTTCATGACTATGGTCTAATAGTTTCACACAAACAGTGCACCATTTTTGGTTTCTTCATTTATTTCTGTTTTTTTTCCCCCTGTCATTAATATTGCAATGAACATCTTTAACCGCATAGCTGTCTTCTTCTGTTTTCTTTTCCTAAGATGAATTGCTAAGGGTGTAAATACAAAATAAAACCTTAGCAGTCAATGACTATCTTGTACTGGCAGTATCTCTAAGTTGGATATGTCTACCTTCTGCTTCTCTCTGAGGCTTTTATGTGAAGGAAGTGATGCTGGGTAACATTTCTGACCTCTAATCTACACGCCTCCCAAGGAGAGAGTGACCTAGCCCCATGCCACCACCCATACACCCTCAATAGGGAAGCAATGTTCTATTAAACCCTCTATCGATGTTAAGATTATGTTTTGTGGCTGTTGTTTGTGTGTGTGGTGGGGGTAGTATTTTGTAGAATTTATTTTTTGTTTTGTTTTTGTGTTTGTGGTAGTACAGATTGAACCCAGGGTCATTCTACCTCTGAATTGCACCCACAGCCCTATTTTATTTTTTGTTTTGAAACAGGGTCTTGCTAAATTGCCAAGGCTGGCCTCAAACCTGCTATCCTCCTGTCTCAGCTTCTCAAGTACTGGGATTACAGGTGTGTGTCACCATGCTTGGTTTATTAATTTTTGTGTGTGTGTGGTACTGGAGATGGAACCCAGGGGTCTTCTATTTCCAGGTTATACCTCCAGACTTTTTTTTTTTTTTAAACAGGGTCTCACTGAGTTGCTGAAAGCCTCACTAAGCAGCTGAGGCTGGCTTCAAACCTGCACGATCCTCCTATCTCAGCCTCCCAAATACTGGGATTACAAGCATGTGCCATAACACCCGGGGCTGCCTGGTTTATTCTGTACAGTTTAAATGTATGGAATCGAGGTAGAATGTCCAGGGTTCAATCCCCAGTACTGCAAAAAATATAATAATAATAATAATAATAATAATAATAATAATAATAATTCTAGAGCCAGTGTCTTTGGATCTCAAGCCTGTCTCCATCCCTTATTGGCTGAGTGAGATGAGGCCAGTTAACATTTCTGTGTCTGTTTCCCTGTCTGTAAAAGGAGATAATAATAACAATTCTTATTTTGTAGGGTTTGCACGATACTTCAGTGAATAAAATGTTCTTAGAATGCCGGGCGTGGTGGCACACGTTTGTAATCCCCGCGCTTGGGAGGCGGAGACAGGAGGATCGCGCAGGTTCGAAGCCAGCCGTGCTGGCGTAAGAGACCCTGTTTCAAAAATATAAAATAGGTCTGGGAGTGTAGCCCGGAGGAAGAAGGGCTTCCAGGAACCCCAGTACCACCAAAATAAATAAATAAATAAAATAAAATAAAATAAAATAAAATAAAATAAAATAAAATAAAATGTTCTTAGAACAATGCCTGGAATGCAGTAAATACCACGTAGGGTGGCCATTATCCTTCTTCCCCCCCTAAGACCAGAGCAAGGCAGTGACTGTGGGCAGGTGGACCCATCTCCTTCAGTGGACCTTACCAAGGTCCAGATTTAAGGAGAATATTAGCAAACCCACTGATAGCACACATGTCATGCAGCAAAGGCTACACAGGTTAGAGGCCAGCCTCAGCAACCTGGCCGACCCTGTTTCAAATAAAAAGGCTGAGGGCCGAGCATGGTGGTGCATGCCTTATAATCCTAGTATTTGGGAGGCTGATTCAGGAGGATCCCAGGTTCAAAGCCGGCTTCAGTAACTTAGCAAGGCTCTCAACAACTTAGTGAGATCCTATTTCCAAATAAAAAAAAATAGCGTTGGGGGTGTAGCTTGTCCCGGGGTTCAATCCCCAGTAGTACAGAAAAAGAAAAAAAAAAAAAAGAAAAAAAAAAAAAGAGAAAGAAAAAAATGTATTGAAGTTCAATCCTGCCCCCTTTTTTCTCACTGGCCACCAGGGGGCAGAACTTGGTGGACGCTTGAAAGGAGGGCTTTGAAAAATCCTATACAAAGAAGTTGCTTTATAGAATCCGTTGAAACCTTAATGACTGTGTGGATTTTTTCTGTCACCAAAACCAAATCCAATCTACAGGATGCACCTGAACCTGGCTGTACAATAAGCTTTTCCAAGTTAGGCCAGAGTTGTGGAAAACCACAGGTACTGCAAATCCTTACTGGGGGGAAAATTGCTAGCTTTACGGGGAAAGGGGTATTTTTTGTATCATAATTACACATTCACAAAATGCCAACTGCACATGAACCATACTCATTTGATATAGTTTTAACAATTTAGACACTTGAAATAGAACTGTAGCCCCGAGGGCATAGTCTGCTTTTGTGGAGCAAAATTACACTCTATATCACCAAAAAGTGCCGTGTTGAAATGGCAGAACTTTTTCCCCATCACTTTGGAATCCAGCTTAGATGGAGCTGCCAGGAAGCTTATTAGCTCAGTTTAGAATTGCAGCTTAACAAATTCAAAACCCTTTCCCCCCCCCCATCAATAAATGCCCTGTCTTATGTCCTACGACGCCTGTCAACCATATTTTTCTGCAGATGAGACTGGCCTAGGGGCTGAAGTTTATGATGTGCCAAGAACTACAGCTATCTGTGAAGAGCTCACTCCTGCCACAGGACTGAGCAGCTCTTGGCCCTCGGCTGGGTTTGTTGACTTTTAGAGGAAAGAGCTATAGGCAAACAGACCCTCCTACAGATTAGGCCCTGGGAAAGCACTGGGCTGTTTATTTGCTCCCTGGAAACTGCCTTAGCCCCACGGTGATGCTCCTGCCTGGTGGCCACAGGCTGATCCCCACACGCAAACGGGATGGGGCCTTGGAGGGCTCGGGCCCTGTCCCTCGTTTCCCCTTCCCGCCTTAAACCCTCGGAACCATTTCTGGCCCCAGCTGCGGCCATCCAACACAGTAAATTGTAGCCCATACTCCCCAGGAAGATGACCCAACGTGACTCACGGTCTTCAAGTTACAAGAGAGTTGGACGCAGTCTTCGAGGGGGTGGTTTTTCTCTCCTTCGAGCAGACGTGGCCACCAGCTCCAACAATGGACACGTTGCACAGCCCTGGCCCAGGCCCAGGCCCGGGGTCCACAGGTCCAGGGTCTTTCTCAGCCCCTTGCCTACCCCGTGGCCGCCCTAACCCTGTCCACTCCTCCCCAGGTGGCCTCCTCTGAGGACAGAAATTACAGGGCGACTCCAGGGACTTGGGGGCGGGGGTCCACCCAACCCAAGACGCATCTCCACACTACAATGGCCTCTGGTTTTGCTCTGCCCTCGAGTTCCAAGACCTCACTCCACCCCTATCCCGGGGGGGGGGGGGCTTCCTTACACATAGACTCCAAAAAGCGGGACGCACGGCGCACGCCGGTGGTGCAACACACAGCTGTTCGGCCACCCTCCTACCAACAGCTGGACCCTGCTCTGCCGCTCCATCCCGACCAGCTCCTCCGACTCACCAGGTCCACCACCTCCCTCTGCCGGATCAGCGCCTTTTGCTTCCCCTTGGGGGTCTCGGAGGTGCTCGACGGCGCGGGCAGCTGCAGCAGTAGCAGCAGCAGCAGCCACAGGAGGTCGAGTCCCCGCGCAGGGGAGGCGGCGCGGCCCCGCAAGGGCATGGCGCGCACGGCTGGGGAGCGTGGAGCAGAGGCCGAGGGACGGCGGGAGCCCGGCTGCCCGGCGTCTGGCCGCATCAATGCGCCTTTCACCGCGAGCCGCTCTCCCTCCTTTCCCCTCCGCCCCCTGGACACCCGGAGTCTCCATCCCGTAATAGGCCGGAGCCCCCACCCCGAGCCCGCCGCAGGGCGGGACAGAGCCGGGCCCGCCCCTCCTGCCCGCCGCCCCGCCCCCGGGACCCTCGCGGCCCCGCCGACCCGGGGGGTGGGGGGGAGCACGCCCGCACTGTCGGAGCCAGGTCGCTGTGGTTCGAGCAGGCTCAAAGAAGAGAACCAACATTCAGTGGTGGACGTTCTCCTTAGAGTATTCCCTTGGCCTGTGGTTGCTATTAGCCTTTTAATACCCTTTCTGTCCTACGTCCATCTATTCTTTGTCTATTCTGGAAGAAAGCACCCTCAGGGACCAGGTTACCCACCAGGTAGGGTCGGGCTGGAGCAGGGGCCCTTCTCACACCACGTGCAGAACCGACCCTGCGGCATCTGTAGCCGCCCTGGGGGTACCGTTGAATGGTAATGCTGCTGCAGTCCAGCTCAGCACGGCAGGGTTCCCTCTAGAGATCCAGACGGGTGCCCGGAGTTGGAGGGAGCCCAGTTGATGGGCACTAAGGAGAAGGAGCAGCCCGGCAGGGGGGCAGGTCCAGACAGCCTTAGGATGCTCGCTCCCAGGCAGGTACCTAGCTACAGGCAAAACTCGTTCCTGTTTGTCAGAAGAAGCAAAACCCCAAATGAGTTCTAAAGCCAGGACTGGGTACGTAATTGGCCCTGCCCAGTACAAAATGAAAAGGCAGGACTTTTGGTAATATGATTTTTAGTATATAGAAAATTTCAAAATGGTGTCAACAGGGCAATAAACCACATGGGGGTCCTTTTAAGTGCCTGGCTCAGTGTGACTGCCCAGGTCACATGTCCCTGAAACTGGCTCTGTATAAAGCTGAAAGAGGGCCTCACTGATTGCAGCCAAACCCCTGTGGTCACAGCTTCCTCCTCCTCCTCCTCCTCCTCCTCCTCCTCCTCCTCCTCCTCCTCCTCCTCCTCCTGTCATTTGATAACTTCAGATGGTCCTTCTGTGTAAACCTTGGGTCCAGCCGGTGTGGAGGCACACGCTTGAAATCCCAGCATTCGGGAGGCTGAGACGGGAAAATGGGGGCTTGAGGCCAGCCTCAGCTACTTAGTGAGACCCTTTCCAACTCAGTGAGGCTCAGTTTCAAAATAATGAATAAAAAATAGGGGTGAGGGTGTAGCTCGGAGGTAGAATGCCCCAGATGCCATCCCTAGTACCGCAAATTAATTAATTAATTAATAACTCTGGGGTCCAGACAGAGTTTCAGCAGAGCTAACCCTACATTAACATCCAAGCATTTTTAAACTAGGCATTCACAGAATTAATTCAAGCACATTGTAAGATAAGCAAGCTGGATATCATTATCTATATTTAAATATAATAAAGTATGCCGGGCGTGGTGGCGCACGCTTGTAATCCCCGCACTTGGGAGGCAGAGACAGGAGGATCGCGCAGGTTCGAAGCCAGCCGCGGCGCGCTGGCTTAGGAGACCCTGTTTCCAAATAAAAATGTTAAAATAGGTCTGGGAGTGGAGCCCAGAGGTAGAAGGGCTTCTAGGAACCCCAGTACCACACACACACACACACACACACACACACACACACACACACACACATTATATATATATATATATATATATATATATATAAAAGTATAAGTGTTTTATAGCATATAGGGGACTTTCACATACATATCCTATCTCCCAGGTCCCCATGTTAGCCCCCAAATACTACCACTCTGTGCTAGAACTAACTTCACTATCTCCATGCTTACTCTAGGCCTCTGTGGGTTTGCAAAGGCATTTATACTATTATCTCTAGAAGTTACTGTCGCAGTTGAGTTTTTTTTTTTTTTGGTCTAATCCTTGGGCCTGTTCTACCATGAGAGATTTTAGTTTCAGTTACAGATTGTGAGTTAGTTTAGGGTCCTGATGGCTATTTCCCGAGCCTTCCTCAGCCATGGATGAACAAACGACCCTTTTGCAGATTCTAATTTTGAAGCCTAATTTTAGAAATAAGTCTTGTAAAGTTTTGTTAATTTTAAATATGGGACACACTTAAGAAAAAAAAATTTTTTTTCTTTTGGTACTGGGAATCAAACCCATGGTGTTGAGATTGTGAGGCAAGTCCTTTGCCACTGAGCTATATCCCAGTCCTAAGAAAATTTAACATGTTAGATTTGCAACATTAATTTGAAACAAAATGTAATTTAATCAAACTTATAAAGGTTTTGAATGTTTAATAAATCCTGGCAGTTACATTTATAAGCTTGAGTTATTAGATTTAAAAGAAATTGAAGCCAGGTGTGGTGGTGCACATAATCCCAGTATTTGGAAGCCTGAGACAGGAGGATTGCAGATTCACGGCCAGCCTGAGCTACTTAGTGAGGCTCTCAGCAATTTAATGAAACCCTGTTTTAAAATAAAGAATAAAATAGGGCTGGGGATGTAGTTCAAAGGTAGAATGCCCCTGGGTTCAATCCTCAGACACACACACACACACACACACACACACACACACACACACGTGTTGATCTGTAATCTCAGTTCTCAGTACTTGGGGTAAGGTAGGAGGATCATAGTTTTACAGCCAGCCTCAGTAACACGAGGCCCTCCACGGCTTAGTGAGACCCTGTTTAAAAATAAAACAATAAAATAGAAATGTAGCTCAGAGGTAGAATGCCCCTGGGTTAGTCTCCAGTACCACAAAAATAAATAAGTAAATAATAACTAACTAAATAAATAAAGTATCAGAGTACTTTAAAAGGTTCTTTTTACTAAACTTTTAAGCTTTACCCAATAGGAATTTGGAACTTGAGAAAATCACATATATTAAATTTGTAACGTAGTTTCAAATGTACAAAACAATTCATTTGATTCAGTTTAGAAATACAGATAAATTTTAGGAAAATTAAGTTTTTTAAATTTATGAGTCAGCTGAATATAAATATTCTGTTTGGCTTAAACATTTAGGAAACACTTGATTTTCAAATCTAACTATGAAGTAGCTAATGATTAAAATGGAAGTAGCTATAAAAAGCATTTTCCATGCATATATACCATCCATTCTCAAACAAAAGTTTCTTGAAAGAAATTAGGAAGGGAGCATGCTAATATATTTTTTTATTTTTATTCCCACCCCATTCCCTCCCCGTCCCTCCCTCCCTTGCTTGGCTTAGTGATTGACTTCCATATAGCATACTAATATTGTTGGCTGCCGTTTACCTTACTTTGTTCATGCGATGCAAGTTCTAATGTAACATCACTGATTTCTTTGGTAGAGTAGAATTAAGGGCTTTTAGAGTTGGCAAGAATTTTAGAAATCAGTGCACGGAATCCTTGTACTTTATGATCGAGGCACATGATTAAAGGCAACGCAGAGAGCGCAGTGCACTTTCCAAGGTCATAGAGCCACGAAGTGTCAAAGCCACGATGGCCTGAGGTCAGAGAATTCTTGGTTCAGGATTAGAATTTAGTAATATTCTTTTTTGAGCCTCCCTGGTGGAAATTGTGAAACAAATTGAGGCAGAGGTTTAAAAGCAAAGAATTGCCTTTCAAGTCTGGTGTTATAAGGGCAGAAAGTAAGGGGGCCACAAGGGAAGGTAAAAGCAGAGTCAGTAAGTTTGGCCATGAGCTGCCTCGGGAAGGAGTCCAGGCTATGCTTAACCAAGGAAGCTGTTTCCTCAAGCAGCTCTGTGTAGCTTTGGCCCATATATGGTGTGATTCAGTGGATGGTACCTAATCTATACATCAGTTGTATTATTAGAGTCTAACCGAGAAACAGAAACAACTCAGAGTATTTTTTTTTGTGTGTGTGTGTGTGGTACTGGGGTTCCTGGAAGCCCTTCTACCTCCGGGCTACACTCCCAGACCTATTTTTGCATTTTTATTTGGAAACAGGGTCTCCTAAGCCAGCGCGCGGGGCTAGCTTCGAACCTGCGCGATCCTCCTGTCTCTGCCTCCCAAGCGCGGGGATTACAAGCGTGCGCCACCACGCCCGGCACAACTCAGAGTATTTTAACAGAAGGAATTTAATACAAGAAATTAGCCACCCACCAGGCTACCAGCTAAAATTGGCAATAACCGTAGCTACTGCCCTCCCCTAAACTGGGGAGATTTAGAATGTCCCATTAAAGCTAGAACCATGTTGAGCGTGTCCACGGGAAGCTGAGGTCATGAAAGAGATGAAGCCACTGCTGAAAGCCACCTGCCCCAGAGACAGACACGGACAGTGAACACCCCGGTGTCTCTCTTATCCCCACCCTCCAGGCTCTGATCCACCGACTGTGAGTGGAGTCTGAGCAACAGCTTGTTTTGGATTGGTAAAAATGGTTAATGTACTTCTACTTCTTACCCAGTCACAAGTGGTTTGAACTTTTACAATCTTAAGGATGTGCATTGATGGAATATGATAGAACATAAGTCATTGGTGAAAGATGATCCAAAGTCCCTGGCCTGCAATTTATGCCTTTTTAAAAACATTCTGCATATTTTTACAACTGGAAGCTGATATCTGAGGGCAAATGCGGATCTGTTAGGCCTGGAAGAATTACATTGCATTTATTCTGAATCATAGTATGCTACACGCTTTCAACTTGGGTAGTCTTTCACTTCCTGCCAAGTTTTCTTCCTTTTTATTAAGTTACCCGGAGCCGGGCACGTTCTTCCCTTCCTCATTATGCGTTGTGTACAGAGGTTTTTTAATCAGCATCCTCTGAACAGACTCTGCATTGTAAGAATTCCTTGAAAATTGTTCACCCTGGAGATCTGAGTTTGAAAATGGCCAAGATTAAAGGCATTTCTGAGCAGTTCAGATGACTTTTTGCAGTCTGTGTGTCTCTTTTAAGGTACAAAGAACCGCCTGTTTTGGGATAAAAGGAGGCCAAAGTAAGCAGGACTTTTGGAACTACATCCTTAAACATTTAGGTTTACAAAATGCATCCAGTTCTCCAGCCTCTTTCTGCAAATCTCCAGGCCCCTTCGCTGAACCATGGTTTCTGGTTATTCCTCCTCTAGCTCCCCTGAGTGTTACCTATAAGATGGCTTTGTTGAGCCGGGCGTGGTGGCGCACGCTTGTAATCCCAGCATTTGGGAGGCTGAGACCTGGAGGATCACGGTTCTCGGACAGCCTCAGCTACTTAGTGAGGCCCTCTGCAACTTAGTGAGACCCGGTTTCAAAATAAAGAATAAAAAATAGGGAAGGGGGTGTAGCTCAGAGGTCAAATGCCCCTGGGTTCCATCCCCAGACCCGCAAAAAAAAAAAAAAAAAAAAAGATGGCTTTGTTGAAATAAAATCAGGCCACCGTAAAGGAAATTGTAACAAGCCATTTCCCTCACCTCGCAATTGACAGAGACAGAGCCAACTGAATTCAGTTTCGCCTCTCCTAAAACCATCTTAATAGAGGATGCTAAAAAATGACAAAATGGGAATTGACTAGTAACAAAAGGGAGGAAGACTCAGAAGTTTGGGTACAAAATAAGAAATGGGTAACTCTCCTATGAAAACCAAAAAGTAATGATATGATTAACTGTCAATTGTGGCATAGAAGTTTTTATTTTTTTATTTTTTGGTGGTACTGGGGGTGGAACCCAGGGGCTTTTCTACCTCCGGGATATACTCCCAGACCTATTTTATATTTTATTTGGAAACAGGGTCTCACTAAATTGCTGAGAGCCTCACTCAGTAGCTGAGGCTGGTTTCGAACCTGTGCGATCCTCCTGTCTCAGCCTCCCAAGTGCTGGAATTACAAGCGTACACTGCCATGCCTGACTAGGTTTTTTTTGTTTTGTTTTGTTTTTTTTATGGTACTAGGGATGGAACCCTTCTACCTCCAGGCTACACTCCCAGACCTATTTTATATTTTTTATTTGGAAACAGGGTCTCAAGCCAGAGTCTAGCTTCGAACCTGCATAATCCTCCTGTCTCCGCCTCCCAAGCATGGGGATTAAGAGCGCGCCACCCGTCCGGTTTTTTTCTTTTTTCTTTTTTTAATGGTAGGAGTTGCACGCCAGGTGTGGTGGCGAACGCTTGTATTACCCCACCCCCCCCATGCCGGTTTGGGAGGCGGAGACAGGATCTCACAAGTTCGAAGCCAGACTCCTGGTTTAAGAGACCCTGTTTCCAAATTAAAAAAAAAAAAGTATAAAATAGGTTTGGGAGTGTAGCCCGGAGGTAGAAGGGCTTCCAGGAACCCCAGCACCATCACACACACACACACTATATATATATATATATATATATATATATATATATATATATATATATATATATATATATATATATATATATGGAGAGAGAGAGAGAGAGAGGTCGGAGTTGCTAACCACTGCATAGAAAATTGAAACTAAGTCTAGGCAAATTCTCTTCTCTTATTCCTTGCCATGATTTCAAAATAACCCCTTGAATTGGCAGTATTTTCAGAAATATCTTATTTTTTTCCCTAACTCTTGGCTAGATTCCCTATTCCTATTTTTCTGGACACTGTTAATCTCTTATTTATTTATGGATTCTATAGAAAGCATGCTTTGAAATTTATGGATGACCCAGAGAAGAGACAGCCAGTAGGATGCTTAAGCTACTTACACTGGAGCCAGAAAAAGGTAGGTAGGTAAGGGATGAGGAGGGAGAAGCAGGGTGGATATAAAATTAGTCACTTGTTAAATGGAAACCATTTTTGTCAGAATTTTTGTCAGAGGAAAATCACCTAAGATTGAATATGGAGAAGTAATAAGAATTCTCAAGTAGCCATTGAACAGCTATAACTCTCTATGGATCTCAGTAATAAATAGATTTTCTTCTGGATTTGAAATGCACCAGGCTAGAGGATGCTACTAATTGTATGTGGGTTTCATAGTAGGGGTGATAAGTGATGACCCCTTCATGATTTCATTGTGAAGTCTCTTCATTAGGTAACTGGAATCCTTGAGATGTGTCTTAATGTTTAAGGAGCATGTGCTCTCTTGGGCATCACAGGAAATGTGCACTCCTGTCTGGTTCCCTCCTACCCTTTCTTTTAGACACAGTTCTTCCAAATAGCCATCCTCAGCATCTGCTTAATATGTCTCCAAGAACTGCTGCTTCTTGGTAACCCTTTAGTAAGTTTCTGATGACATTTCAAGGTGATGGATGGAATATTACATTCCTGGGCTATCTCTCAGTCACGAGCCCTGCCATCCCATAGACAAAGTCCTGCATTTTCCACTCTGATTATAATCATAATGCTTCATATTCAAATCATGAGCAAGGATGGTATGAGATGGCTACTAAAAACCAAGGAAGAAATGTTAATGGCATTATAACCCCTATAAGAAATAAGTGCATTGACAAACATACTATTCTTCATACTTGTGGATACTGACCAAGTACCGGGTTCTATTCCAGATAGCATTAGAAACACTGCTGAATGCAGCACAGGAATATTTCCAAGTAGAGTGAGCAACCTTCTCCAAAAACAAAGGAAACTGCTTAGGATCAGAGCGCTAACATATAGGCTCTGGAGAAACTTCTTCTATAAGACCCTTAAGGCACAAGAAATTAAGACAAGGATTAATAAGTGGGATTGCATTAAACTAAGAGATTCTGTGCAGCAAAGGAAACCATCAATTACCTTAATAGAGAGGCAACAGAATGGGAAAAGATCTTTGCCAGCTAATCCTCCTAAAGAAGAATAATATTTAGAATACACAAAGAACTTAAGAAATTTACCACTAAAAATAATAAATAACCTAGCCGGGCATGTTGGCACGCACTTGTAATCCCCGTACTTGGGAGGCGGAGACAGGAGGATCACACAGGTTCGAAGCCAGATTCGCTGGCTTAAGAGACCCTGTTTCCAAATAAAATATATAATAGGTCTGGGAGTGTAGCCTGAGGTAGAAGGGTTCCATTCCCAGTACCACACACCAAAATAAATAAATAAATAACCTAAAAATAACAAATAATAAATAAATAACCCATCAAAGTGGGCAAAGGAATGAAATAGACACTTTACAAAAAAAGAAATACAAATAGCCAATAAATATATGAAAAAATGCTCAATAGCATTAGCAATCAGGGAGATGCAAATCAAAACTACAGCGAGATTCCACCTAATCCCAATTAGAATGGCAATCATAAAAAATACAAACAATAATAAATGTTGGAGAGGATGTGGGGAAATAGAAACTCAGATACATTGTTGGTGGGATTGCAAATTAGTTCAGCCACTTTGGAAAGCAACGTGGAGGGTCCTCAGAAGAATTGGAATGAATCTACCATATTATACAGCTATACCAGGCCTGGGTATCTACCCAAAAGAATTAAAACCAGACTATCATAGTAATGCATGCATATCTATGTTTATAGCTGCACAATTCATAATTGCCAAGCTATGGAACCAGCCAAGATGTCAATCAACAGATGAATGGATTACAAAATCATGGGATATACATAATGGAATTCTACTCAGCCATAAAGAAGAACAAAATTATGTCATTTTCAGGAAAATGGATGGAACTAGACTATTATGCTAAGTGAGATTAGTCAGTCACAAAAAATAAAAGGTCTCGGCTGGGCGTGGTGGCGCATGCTTGTAATCCCCGCATTTGGGAGGCGGAGACAGGAGGCGGAGACAGGAGGATCGCGCAGGTTCGAAGTCAGCCGCGCTGGCGTAAGAGACCCTGTTTCAAAAATATAAAATAGGTCTGGGAGTGTAGCCCGGAGGTAGAAGGGCTTCCAGGAATCCCAGTACCACCACCAAAAATAAATAAATAAATAAATAAATAAATAAATAAATAAATATAAATAAAATAAAAGGTCTCATGTTTTCCCTCATATGTGGAAGCTGGGGAGAAAGTGAGATGCAAAAGGGACCCTAGAGAAAGGAGGAGAAATCCAGCAGAGTGATGGAGAAAGAAGAGAATCAAGTGAAACACTGCTGAAGGGAGACAAGATGCAAAAATCTGCAGGGAAGGCTCTCACAAGAGGAAGAGAAACATCTTTGTCTGTAGTACTTCGAAGGGTGGTATAACTGTCCCTGAGGTTCTGTGCTGCGGACCAGGAAGGGATTTGGGCAAAGGTTTGTATCATAGCAACAGTCCCTTTGCCTCGACAGTGAGTGAACTGAAGTGCAGGTGCCTTCTGAATGTCCAGTGTATTGGGGGAAGCTTTCATGGAGCAACTAACTGCAGTTGATCTCAGAAGACATGAATTACATCTTAGAAAGAGGATGTGGATTGGCCAAGTCTGAGCCCCTGAAACTGAGCTTAGTAGGTAGTACCTGTCTCAGGAACTAAAACCAAATGTCTATCCTCTAAACAAACTGGAAGCAGAGCTTCCAGTTTAAGAGGGGCAAGGCTGATAGGGATAAACCAGGCTTTAGTGTGTGTGTGTGTGTGTGTGTGTGTGTGTGTGTGTGTGTGTGAATGGAGATTTTTAACCCAGGGGTAGTCTACCTCTCAGCTACACTCCCAGTCCTATTTTATTATCATCATTATTATTTAAATAAAAACAGTCTCATTAAGTTACTGAGGTGGGCCGTAGACTTGTGATCCTCCTATCTCAGCCTCCTAAGTACTGGGATTACAGGCTGTGCCACCATGCCCAACTGGACTTTAGGCTTTAAAAATCAGGGTTCAGGCATACCATTTTTCTCCAACTTTTTTTTTCTTTTTGTGGTGCTAAGGATTGAACCCAGGGGCATTATACCTTCAGGCTATACCCCCAACCCTGTCTTCTTTCTTCTTCTTCTTCTTCTTCTTCTTCTTCTTCTTCTTCTTCTTATTATTATTATTATTATTATTATTATTATTATTATTATTTTGAAACAGGGTCTCACTAAGTTGCAGAGTCTCACTAAATTTCTGAGGCTAGATTTGAACCCGTGATCCTCCTGTCTCAGCCTCCCAAGTACTAGGAATACAGGCATGAGCCACCACACCCAGCCCTTTCTCCAACTTTTTCTCAGGACTTTTCCTGGAGAGGCTATCATACCCACCTTGCAACAGTGTTAACCACCTCCTGGCACTTTGGATTCTCTCTGAAGTACCTCATTATACATTACACAGATTTTCCCTCTTTCTGAACACCAGCTGTGTAACCGTGACCTGCTTCATCTCGCTCTCCTTCCTTTTTGGTAGAAACAATGTGAAAATTAAATAAACTGCCCTTCATTGCTGGCCTGTCTCCAGCCCTACAGTCATCTCTGCCTCTCCCAGGGCGCCCCTCCCAGGCATCGCTGCACTCACCAACTGCCATCACAAATGACTAACTTTGTCCTATTTTGCAGCTCACCCTGAGCCATGATGCCTGCTTCTTAAACCCCAATGTCAGCCAGTGCTTATGTGGAGAAGCGTAGGTGCTTCAGTTAATCCTTCCTAGTAACATTTTAACAGTCAACTGTCAACCTAAGCCTAAGTGATCTGCAACCAGAGGAGAGAGATTTCTGATCCCGGTATTTCTAGAATCACAGTTTCTCTTGACCATTTTTCAGGATGCTCCTCTATGAGTAGCCAAAGAGAAGATCTTCAGTTAGTGGCCTCTCAGAGCTGACCGGTGTGCCCCCCACCCTGCCTCACATGCAGCCCTCCTCTTGCCATCTAGGCCCTTGGAATGTGACTGGCTGAAGACCTAAAGGGGGAGTGCTCTAAAGAGGTGTTGATATTATAGCTGGGCGTGTGGTGCACAATTGTAATCCCAGCATTCCAAAGGCTGAGACAGGAGGATGGCGGTTCGCGGCCAGCCTCAGCTACTTAGTGTGGCCCTTTGCAACTCAGTGAGACCCGGTTTCAAAATAAAGAATAAAAAATAGGGCTGGGGGGTGTAGCAAGGTGTGGTGGTGAATAGCTAAATCCTAGTATGTGGGAGGCTGAGACTGGAGGATCACAGGTTTGAGGACAGCCTCAGCAAGTAGTGAGACTCATTAACCTAGTAAGAACCTGTTTCAAAACAAAAATAAAATAGCCTGAGGGTGTAGCTCAGAGGTAGAATTCCTTCAAGTTCAATCCCCAGTACCACACACAAAAAGATAAAAATAAGTAAAAGTCAATAAAAAACAATTTGATTAGTTGGGTTAAAAATAGTATTAATTCATTCATTCCAGGTTGGAAATAAATAACATTAAAATTAAAAAATGGGGCCGGGTGTGGTGGCGCACGCTTGCAATCCCAGCATTCGGGAGGCTGAGACCTGGAGGATCGCGGTTCGCGGACAGCCTCAGCTACTTAGTGAGGCCCTCTGCAACTCAGTGAGACCCGGTCTCAAAATAAAGAATAAAAAAAAATAATAGGGCAAGGGGTGTAGCTCGGAGGTAGAATTCCCCTGGTTTCCATCCCCAGACCTGCAAAAAATAAAAAAATAAAAAAATAAAAAATAGTGTTTTCTAAAAACTAATTTTTGAGAAGAGTGGAATTATTTTGCATTTTTCTAAGTCTCTAACATCAGGCTCAATGGAAGATGGTGGGATTCTCACATCTGCTTTTACAATCAACCTGATGCCATATCAGGTGTCGTATAGCCTCTTGGATACTCTACATGTGTGAGGGAATGAGTGTGAAAAAAGCAAATGTTGTCTTAGTGTTATTAATGAAAATGGTCTTAATGTCACATTCTCCCTGAACGAGTCTCTGGAATCCTTAAGGGGCAGAACCTTGGTCTGTAATCAGCCCCCCCCCCCAGGTGGGACTCAGACACCCTCACCCCATAGGTACTCAAAAGAGACACATACCCGGAGAAGGGTGAGGTTAGACCCCTGCAGAGAGCAGGTATCCCTAGCATGAGAAGAGAAGCCTCACCCCACTGAAGGGCTTGTTAGTCTACCAGCTGTTGGACAGCTGACTGTGCCCCTGCCCAGCACTTAGACACTGTATCCTAGCCTCTGAATTCATGGTGACCTCGTGGGCTTTGGGATTAGTGGATTTTCTTGCAACCCTGTTGTCATTCTTCTTCCTCCTTGCCTTTAGCCTTTGTCCGCAGCATCATTTTCTCTTTCCTGATTGTCTCCAAACGTGAAATGACTGTCATGTGGCCCTTTCAAGAGTACAGAGACCTTCCTGCGCCCTCCCTTTTGTCCATGGTCAGCCCACTTACCTGTTGCCTAGAGCGAATCACCTGGTGAAGGGGCTGGAAAGAGACGATGGAAATGGTGACGTCCCTGAAGGACATGGCTTCTTGGAAGACAATGAACATTTGAGTAGTTCTAGAAAGGGAGAAGGGCGAGTCTGGTGGTCGACTGTTGGGTGGACAACTCAGTGTGTTGGCCACAAAACACACAGACTCAGTACTGAGTATATTACCATTTTCCCTTCCTGCCAATCCTAGGAGAGTCTTTGGTTTGTTTCTGTCCTTGTGATATATCTCCCACCATGCATTGCAGTTTGAGGTGTTTTGTGTGTGTGGTGGGGGGTACTTGGGGTGGAACTCAGGAGCTTTTACCTCCAGGCTATATTCCCAGGACTTTTTTATACTATATTTAGAAACAGGGCCTCACTAAGTTGCTGAGAGCCTCACTAAGTAGCTGAGGCTGGTTTCGAACCTGTGCGATCCTCCTGATTCAGCCTCCCAAGCGCTGGGATTACAAGTGCGCCACCACGCCCGGGTTGAATTGTTTTTCTTTTGTTTTTTTTTTTTGTTTTGTTTTTTAATGAGAGACTTCTAGGAGACAGGCTTAGGATAAAGGACTAGGGGAACTAAACTCCTAAATTCAAAGCATATATCACAAAGCTCCATTTGCTGATATTAACTCATGATACCTACTCTTTTCTTGTATCCAGTAGGTTTCCTAGTGCATAAAAGCTAAACAAGAACTGAACTCTGTTTTTGGAGACTTAGACTCCTTTTATTTGTGGTTGTGATGGAATGTTCCAGAGAAAATCCATTATTGTGAATGTTTTATGCAAAGTCCAAAAAGATTGCACACATTTCTTTGCTTGCTGAGTATCTTGTCTGTATGTTTCCCGCCTCCCCAGGGATTCTAGTCTTAATGGAATGTGCTTCTTTTTCTCCTTGGTATGACCATTTGTGGACTTTTACTTCCTGAAAAATCATGGGTAAGTGTATAAACGTCTCGGGCACACTGGATTTTTTTGGTATCACTTTTCCATAAGCAGTTTGTTATCTCTTGATAACTTCTCAGAGAGAACTTAGGCTTTCTCACAGTACACATACTCTTTCCTATACTCATTACGGTCTTCAAGTTCCTGAAGAATTGGCTCACTGGCAGAAACTCAATTATTAGGCATTTTTTTTCCAAATTGCTATTAATGACTGCTACCAAATTTTGATTCCAATAAACATGATTGCATGTTAGCTTAGTGGTTATTTCCACACTGATGCTGATTTCCAGTAATGGGGTTTTTATGTATATACCACAGAAGAAAGTAGGAGTCCTTGTGATAAATCCCTACAGACAGAATTCTCTACCAATTCATCTACTTGGAAATTAAATAAGATTTTTTTGTGTGTGTGGCACTGGGGGTGGAACTCAGAAGCATCTGCTTTCAAGCTACATCCCCAGCCCTATTTTTTAATTCTTTATTTTGAAACAGGGTCTCACTGAGTTGCAAAGGGCCTCAATAAGTAGCTGAGATTACAAGCGTGTGCCACCATGCCTGGCAAGATTATTCTTCCATTCCCTCTTCTAGTTTGTCTGCTGTAGTTCAGCACACCAGTTAAAAATGAAATGAGGCCGGGCATGGTGGTACATTCTTATAATCCCAGTACCTGGGAAGCTGAGACAGAAGGATTGCAGGTTCAAAGCCAGCCTCAGCAACTTAGTGAGGCTCTCAGCAACTGAGAAAGACTCTGTTTCCAAGTAAAAAATAAAATAGGTCTGGGGGTATAGCCTAGAGATAGAAGGCTCCTAGGTTTTATCCCCAGTACCACACACACATACACACAAAATAAAATGAATAAGCAGTTTGTAAGTTTATAGAAGAATAGTTCTCAAGAATGCCTTAGTGGTTCACCCACCTAATTTTTTATCAACTTTCATAAAAATTAATTTTTTGAAACTTTTGTTTTTATGAAAGTTGATAATTTCAACTTTTTGAATATAAAATTATATATATATATATATATATATATATATATATATATATGGAGAGAGAGAGAAAGAACCTGAGTTTTATTAATTAGTTAATTTATTTATTATATTTTTTGCGGTACCAGGGATGGAACCCAGGGGCATTCTACCTCTGAGCTACACCCCAGCCCTATTTCTTATTCTTTATTTTGATAAAGGGTCTCACTGAGTTGCAAAGGGCCTCACTAAGTAGCTGAGGCTGTCCGCAAACTGTTATCATCCTGTCTCAGCCTCCCAAATGCTGGAATTACAAGCATGCGCCACCATGCCCAGCTTTATCTTTTTTTAAAAGAAAATATTTATATTTTATTGAGACAAGGTTAGTCTGAGTTTTAGTTAGGGTTAAGAGTTTTATGGTAAGTACTTGGAGAGGATGCCACAATTTGGTCATTTGGTTTTTATGTCTTTTGGTGTTGTCTGATTTTTTTCATTACCATATTTATTTTCCCCAAAGATTGCCAAGATAGCAGGGACTGACTTATATGGCATGTCTTTGTATGATTCGTAATACTTTATGTTCTGGGTACATTTTTATAAAGGCTAAATAACATATTTCATTGGATTGAAATTTTAGTCGTCTTTATATAAGTATCTATTTAGAACAGGTGGATAGAATTAGGTAGAAGAGATCAATCTCAAATCTGTAATTGAAACGAAGTTAAAAGAAAGTGAAGGATCTGATTAAAAGGTAGGCAAAAGACCAGAACAGCTGCTTCATCAAGGAAGCTACACATATGGCAAATGAGCGTTTGACAAGATGCTCAACCTCATATGGCATTATTTATTTTTTGTGGCACTGGACATTGAACCCAGAGGCATTTTCAGACTGGGTCTCACTAATTTGCTGAGGCTGGCCTTGAACCTGTGATCCTCTTATCTCTGCCTCCCAAATTCTGGGAGTCAGCACACCCAGCTCATCACATGTCATTATGAAATGAAGAAATGAGATGCTGGTACATACTGGTTAGAATGGTCAAAACTCCAAACACGAACCATGTCAAATGGTGGTAAATATGTGGAGCGATGGCAACTCTCATTCAGAGTGAAATGGGAAGGCAAATTGGCACTGCCTCTTTGGAAGAGTTTGGCAGTTTCTTATAAAGCTAAACACACTTTTACCATATGATCCAACAATTGCACTCTTTTATGTTTACCCAAAAAAGTTGAAAAGGCAAATGAAAACCTGCACATGGATGTCTATAGCAGCTTTATTCATGACTGTCTTAGAAGCAACCAGGATGTTCTTCAGTACATAGCTGAATAAATAAATAGAGTGCATCTGGACAATAAAATACTATTTGTGCTAAAAAGAAATGAGCTCTCCAGCAATGAAAGACCTGGAGAAAACTTAAATGCATATTACTAAGAAACCAGTCTGTGCTGGGCATGGTAGCACACACTTATAATCCCAGTACTTGGGAGGCTGAGGCAGGAGGATCTGGGTTTACAGCCAGCCTCGGCTACTTGGTGAGGTCCTCCATGACTTAGTGAGATCCTGTTTTCAAAATAAAGAATAAGAAATTGTGCTAGGGGTGTGGCTCTGAGGTAGAATGCCCCAGGGTTCAATCCCCAACACCACAAAAAAGAAAGAAAAGAAAAGAAAGAAAGAAAGAAAGAAAGAAAGAAAGAAAGAAAGAAAAGAAATAAAGAAAGAGAGAGAGAGAAAGAAAGAAAAAAGAAAGAAACCAGTCTGAAAAGGCTGCAAACTATAGCATGACTCCAACTCTACAGCATTCTGGAAAGGCAAAACCGTGAGGACAAGATTGCTGAAGCAGCTGTGGTCAGAATTAAATCCAGTCCCTTTTAACTCCTGACAAAAGTAAGAACCACAGCAGGATTTCAACGCACCTTCTCACATTCTCAGCAAGATTATGTCTTCCCCTCTTTCCAAAGAGCTAACACAGAAATACAATATTCCATCCCTGTCAATCAGAAAAGATGATTAAGCTGGGCATGGTGGTGCACAGCTGTGATCCCAGTACTCGGGAGGCTGAGACAGGGGGATCGCAGGTTCAGGAACAGCCTTAGCTACTTAATGTAGAATTTTGATAGTGGGAGAAGCTATACCTATTTGAGTGCAGAGGTATGAGAAAGTTCTGCATTGTTTACTTTTAGGTTCTGGGAACCTAAAACTTCTCTAAAAATTAAAGTCTACTTTTAAAATTCTATACGATTAAACGGGCCTGGTGGTGCACACTTGTAATCCCCGTGCTTGGGAGGCGGAGACAGGAGGATCGCGCAGGTTTGAAGCCAGCCGCGCTGGCTTAAGAGAGCCTGTTTCCAAATAAAAAAAGTATAAAATGGGTCTGGGAGTGTAGCCCGGAGGTAGAAGGGCTTCCAGGAACCCCAGTACTACCAAAAATAAATAAATAAATAAATAAATAAATAAATAAATAAATAAATAAATAAAATAAAATTCTATATGATTGAGTGGAATAGCGCAGTGTTAACTCAGGTCCCATGGTTCCATGGCTCTGGGTCATCTTTTAGATGAAGACTTCCTAGAATTGCCATCTGCTTCCATTGCACAAACTACTTTAGTTGTGGCAATATGCAAAGCATCCCCATGTGGAGTGCTATGTCTCTTAGTACCAAAGGGACCAAAGGGTACAGGAACGCAGAGCATAACAGAATTGTCAACTGTGTGAGAGGCTCAGCATCTGTTTGGTTGGTCTTCACCAGATCTCAGACTTATCACTTATCCTGTTCTGCTATTGTTCCCTCATGCTCATCACAAAGAATTTTCAAGGGTTTCACATTTCCCCAGCCAGATGGTTCCTATTGCTTTTCCTTTCTCCTCTCAGTCCTCACTAACCCCAGATGTCCTCATTCCATAGACTTGCTACCATGTTTTCTTACTTTGCTACTCATTTTGCAGCATAAAGAAGTTCAAATTCAGGCTGACTTGGGTGGATAGAATGAGGCCTTTCAGTAGAGGTTATCAGAGGGGCTAATAAATACAGTGTTCTAATATTTCAACAAAAATTGATTAAGTCTTTTTTATGATAGTGGGGATTGAACCTAGGACATTCTCCCTCCAAGCCACATTCCCAGCCCTATTTCATTTTTTATTTTAAAATAGGATCTCACTAAATTGCTGAGGCTCTTGCTAAGTTGTTGAGACTGGCCTTGAATCTATGATCTTCCTGTCTCAGATGAGACCAGGCACCTTCAGGGTGGTATGGTTGTAGATAGTTAAGATGTTTTCAGTAGCAAGCATTAGAAAAATCAACTCATTGTGACTTAATAAGGACATTTATCTTCTCTCTTAACAAGAAATTCAGGAAGGCAGATCCAGGGTTAGTTAATTCAGTGACTCAACCATATCATCAAGGACTCTTTGGCTTAGTGATTGACTTTGATATGTTTTAAATGTACATTATATATATTGGAATTTCCCTCTTCCCCCTCTTATCACCCTCAGTTGGGTTGCCTTATTTACTCATTTGTGGTTTCTCCTTCTTTGTCTAGAGTTTCTCCTATGACCCTTTTTGTCCCTAGAGTCTGCATATTAGGGAAAGCATCTGACTTTTTATTTTTTGTTACTGACTAATCTCACTTAGCATAATGTTCTCCAGTTCCACCCATTTTCCCTCAAATGACTTAATTTTGTTCTTTTTTATGGCTGAGTAAAATTTTATTGTGTACATATCTGGTAGTTTTGTAATCCATTCATCTGTTGATAGACATCTTGGCTGGTTACAGAGTTTGGCAATTGTGATTGTGTGGCTATGGACATAGATATGCATACACTAGTTTGGCAGTTTGTTTTCCATTTTTTTGGGGTAGATACCCAGAAGTGGTATTGCTGGATCATATGGTAGGTTTGTTCCCATTCTTCCGAGAATCCTCCATACTGTTTTCCAAAGTGGTTGCTCTACTTTGTAATCCCACCAAAAATGTATTAGAATTCCCACTTCTCCACATCCTCATCAGCATTTGTTGTTATTTGTGTTTTGAATGATAGCCATTCTAGTTGGAGTTAGGGGAAATCTCAGGGTAGTTTTGATTTGCATCTCTCTGATTCCTAATGATGTTGAACATTTTTCATACATTTATTGGCCATTTAAATTTCTTCTTTAGTGAAATATTTATTTAGTTCACTTGCCTTTTGTGTGTGTGTGTGTGTGTGTGTGTGTGTGTGTGTGTGTGTGTGGTACCAGGGATGGAACTCAGAGTCATTCTACCTCTGAGCTACACCCCCAGTCCTACTTTTTATTCTTTATTTTGAAATAGGATCTCACTGAGTTGCAAAGGGCCTAAGTAGCTGAGACTGTCCACGAACCCGGATTCTCCTGTCTCAGCCTCCCAAATGCTGGGATTACAAGCGTGCACCACCACTCCCGGCATCACTTGCCCATTTTTTGATAGGGTTATTTGTTTTCTTACAGCTGAGTTTCTTGAGTTTTCTGTATATTCTAGATAGGACTCTCTATCAGAGAAATAGTTGGCAAAAATGTTCTCCCTTTCAGTTGGCTCTCTGTTGAGTTCTTGATAATTTCCTTTGCTGTACAGAAGCTCTTCAGTTTAATGAGATCCATGTATTAATCTGCCTTTTAATCTTGTGCCTTTGGGGTCTTGTTGAGAAAGTTTATTTGGTTTTGGTATTACTGTGATTTTGGCTTTGTAGCATGTGTTTGGGAGAGTCACATTTCTATTTTATGGAATAGATTGAGGAGTATTGGGATTAGCTCTTCTACAAAGGTTTTTATAAAATTAACTTGGGAAACCATCAGTTCCTGGGCTTTTGTTTGATGGTAGGCTTTTTATTCCTACTTCAGTCTCTTTCATTGCTATTGGTCAGTTTACATTGTCTATATCTTCTTGATTCAATTTAGAAAGGTTGAATGTTTCTAGAAAATTGTCAGTTTCTTCTAAGTTTTCCATTTTGTCATAGTCTTTCTTTTCTTCTTTCTCTCTCTTTCTTTCTTCCTTCCTTCCTTTCTTTCTTTCTTTCATTCTTTCTTTTGTTCTTCTTTTTTGGTGGTACTAGGGTTTCTGGAAACCCTTCTACCTCTGGGCTACACTCCAAGACCTATTTTTTTTATACTTTTTTATTTGGAAACAGGGTCTCTTAAGCCAGTGTGGCTGGGTCCTGTCTCCGCCTCCCAAGCGTGGGGATTACAAGCATGCCCCACCACGCCTTGCATTGGAGTATAGTTTTTCAAAATAGTTTCTGATACTCTGAGATTTCCATGCTGTTGGTGGTAATATCTCTTTTTTTCATCTCTTATTTTAGCAATTTGGGTTGATTCTTTTTTTTTTTTGTTGGCTAGTGGTTTATCTATCTTGTGTATTTTTTAAGAAACCAGCTTTTGGTTTTGTTTATTTTCTGTATTTTTTAAATTCCCTATTTCATTGATTTCTGCTCTGATTTTAATAATTTCCTGTCTTCTACTGGTTTTGGGGGTAGACTTTTCCTGTTTTTCAGGGGCTTTGAGGTGTGTCATTAGGTTATTTATTTGGTGATTTTTTTGTTCTTCTTATGTGGCACTCAGTGCTATGAATTTTCCTCTTAATACTGCCTTCAAAGTGTTCCAGAGGTTTTGATATGTTGTATCTCCATTTTTATTTGTTTCCAGGAATTTATTGATTCCATCTCTTACTTTTTTTTTATGACCAATTCCTTCAGCAGTGTGGTGTTCAGTCTTCACATATTTATGTGGTTACTCTGGGCCTTCCTATGGTTGATTTCTAGTTTTATTCCATTATGGTCTGAAGAGATGCAGGAGAATATGTTACATTTTTTGAATTTTCTAGTGCTCACTTTGTGGCCCAGGATGTCATCTACTAAGGAGAAGGTTCCATGAGTAGGTGAGAAAAATTTGAACTCTGCTATAGTTAGGTGGAATATTCTGTATGTGTCTAATAGGTACATTTGATTTATGGTGTTTAGGTCTGAAGAATCTTTACTGATTGGTTATCAGATTGGTCTAGTGATGTGAGAGGAGTGTTGAAGTCTCTTAGTATTATTGTATTAAGACTTACGTGTAACTTAAAGTCGCAAGGAGAAATGATGTCAGTTTATAGCCCCACCTTTTGGTCTCCTTAAATGATTGGGACCCTGGCTTGATGTCTCTCTCTGTGCAGGTGCTGAGTGCCACCACCACCTTTCCCACCGCAATTCTGGCTCTTTGAGCTCTTAAAAACGATCCATCTTGCCGGGTGTGGTGGCGCACGCTTGTAATCCCTGCACTTAGGAGGTGGAGACAGGAGGATCATGCAGGTTTGAAGCCAGCCTCACTGGCTTAAGAGACCCTGTTTCCAAATAAAAATTATAAAATAGGTCTGGGAGTGTATCCCAGAGGTAGAGGGTTCCATCCCCAGTAACACACACACACACACACACACACACACACACACACACACACACACAATAGATACATCTCTAAGGCTCTCTCAATCTATTAAAGGTGGCTGGTATCACTGGGGCTGGATCTAGTGTTAAGCACAGGTCTCCATGCTTTCCACCAATGCTGACCCCAAGTCTCTCTCTACCTGTGTAGTTGGTGGGTGCCACTAGAACCAGACCCAGTATATACTTAGGAGTCCATGTTCTCCACAGCTAGGGCTGAGTTGGTCAGCCTTCTCCCTGTCATTATGATTGGGTAGTTTGTGGTGATCTCCAGATGCCCTGCTAGGGATCTGAGCCCTGGGGACTATAGGCCTTTTTACCTGGTGGGCCCCAGGGGCTGTCTGATAATCTGCACCTCAGCTGTGTCCTACAGCAGACCCCACCCCCACTTTCGCCAGGGTGAACTGTAAAGTCTTGATGGGTCCAGCCTGTCAGCGGTGGGGCTGAGAAGGAAGGTTGAGTGCCAACGGCCCCGAACGACAGCAACACACAGAGCCGGGAGCCGAGTCAAGCCAGAGCTTGTTTATTCTTCTTCAAGCGACATGTATATAGCACAAAACCACAGGGGGAATTTCCAATCAGGAAATAGCCTAGCCTATCAGGATAAAGGTCACCAGCATGTAGCTCACAGCCAATCCCAGGCCAGTACACGAGCCATTCATGTGTGCGGAAGCTCCTTTAAAGGTAAAAAGAGAAAAACTGCTCAGTCTCCCCACCCATAACGAATGGTAACTTCCTCTAGGCGCCGTCTTAGCCCCTTTTACTGTGGAAGTTCTTAATCTTTACCTAAGGCTTAGCCTGGAGGCCACTCAGGCAGAGGGAGGCTGCATCTATTTAGGCGCTATATGCACATACCCCAACAAAGTCTCAGACCCTACAAGTCTATTGCTTGCTGTGTGAGTCTCTGTAAGCAGTGCTGGGCGACCTCCGTGGGGATGGCTTGTTCACTTACAGTGTTGTCGAGTGCAGCTGTGAATCTCTGGAGGATGTGATGAACTCAGCCACCACTTCTGGAGTCTGGGCAGAAGGAGCCTGATGCTTACAATTTTTATAAGCTGTATCTGCTTTTTTCATTTTAAGTTTTTGGCTTTTTTTTTGCTGGGGGTCTCTGGAGGTGCAATGCCAACAGTCCTGGCAGGGTGAAGCAAGATGTTGCTGCCATGGCACCCATGGCCACAGCTGTTGCAGGCGGGGAGTACTTTTCTGCTCTCTGATCTGCCTTCTAGCTTTGTTTCTGCCACCTTTCAATTCTAGGGTCTCTGTTCAAATTTATGCTAGTTTCTTTCTTTAGTTAAGATGCTGTTTTCATGGTGATAGAGATTGAATGTCAATAGGATTGATATATGCTTCTTCCCTCAGTCACCATATTCCTGGAAGTCATGCTTTTTTTTTTTTTTTTTTGCAGTATGGAGCATAAAACTCAGGGGCATTCTACCTCTGAGCTATACCTCAGCCCTATTTTTTATTCTTTATTTTGAAACAGGGCTTCACTAAGTTTCAGAAGGCTTCACTAAGTAGCTGCGGTTGCCTAAGAACTTGCAATCCTCCTGTCTCAGCCTCCAAAGTACTGGATTACAAGCAGACACCACCATGCCTGGCTAAGTACTTTGCTTTTATCACTGAGAAAAATTTCATAATTTTTCTGTTTGTTTATCTGAGAAGATCACACCCTGTCAGTGTTTTTAGTTCAAGGTGGACTAAAACTCTTTTTAGTTCAAGGTGGACTAAAAAGGTGTATCAACTCCTTTTCAGAGTGTAGAATTTGGCTATGGGGGTTTAGAGCTCTGGAGTTCTACCACTGAAGATATCTGACCCCCAAGATTAGGAATACACTGAGAGATCTGAGATTACAATGTGCCTGTGGGTAACTGCCTCCTGTTGCTACTGATGGAGGTACAGAGGCAAGCTGGATTGTCTGGGGCCCTTGGGGATTCCCAGGGAAGATTTTCCCTTCCCTACAACTTGTCTACTTTTGTTCTGAGATTCTTGGATTTTGAATCAGAAGCAAGAATCCAAGTCACACCACAGGCTGCTGCAAAGATATTTTACCCTCCTGCCTGACAGAGTCTTGGAAATCAGAAGGAGGGAAATAAGGGAGGCTCCCCTCATGTCTAAGCCCAACAGAGTGCATTATTATCATATTCTTGGCCTTGAAGTTAGGAGTTAGGTCCAGCATATCTAATTCAATCCCAATTTTCTGCTGGAATTATAGTAATCCTAGACCTTAGCGTATCCAGTACTATGAGCTAAACACTTAATTCTTCAGTATATTCAACTCATGTGGTTATGAGTCACTGTTAATATCTTCAACAGATATGCTGGTTTCCAAGCTGAATATCCAAAGTAAGGGTTTTAATTATTTTTCTTAGTGATTTGCTCATGTCTGCATTCCAGCCGTTAGGCTTGGCTGACCAAAGCCATCTTGAAATATTTAACTTAGAATTCAGTATAGGTCTGAGACATAGCAAATATTTCTAAGATCTCTATCCAGAGATGCAGGTCACTCATCAAAGTTAAGTTCTAAACCAAGATGCAGTAGAAGGCAAAAAAAAGCTATGCATTTTATATATTAATATTATATATGAAGTGAATAAAATGTTATATCATGTTCCAGCACTTTTTTTTTTCTGTACTGGGAATGGAACCCAGGGGCATTCTACTTCTGAGTTCTACTCCTAGTCCTATATTTTATTCTCTATTTTGAAACAGAATCTCACTGTGTTGCAAAGGGCCCCACTAAGTAGCTGAGGCTGTCCACAAACCGTGATCCTATCTCAGCCTCTCAAATGCTGGTTTGTGCCACCACATCCAGCTTCTAGTACCTTTTATAACACTGAAAAAAAAGGGGAAGACAAATGTTTATTTGGTGAGCAGTAATTTTGAAACTTTTTGAGTGATATTGAAGATAATGAAATTTATTAAGCAGATTATTTTCATTTATATCTTCATTTACACATTTATGTACACACACACACACACACACACACACACACACACACACATACATTATGCCTTGGTTTACCTGAAGTGTCAAGTTAGTTAAACAAGTCATAGAAGTTTGCAAAACCTCCATATATGTAACCTAGTAAATATAAAGTACCATTCCATGAGTGTTGTTTATGTACATGGTTATTCTACAAGTATAATTTTTGAATTTAGATTTTTTGGCACTTAATCATGCCTTGGGGCTTCCATGTCAGTGCACTTAGATTTCATTTTATTCCTTTTAACTCCTAATTCTTTAGATATCCTCACCCTTGTACAGGTGAATCCAGCCTCTTTCATCACTTTGTACACCTGTTGAGTGGAGACAACTGTTTTTGTATTGTGTTGGTCTTTTTGGAGTGCCTAGGGGAGGACCCTGCCCAGCCTCCAAAGCCCCAGAGGCACCTCACTCCTAGATTGGCATATGTCGTGTTACCCCTTTTGGTTCTTTGCTTGTTCTTCTCTCTCTCTCTCTCTCTCTCTCTCTCTCTCTCTCACACACACACACACACACACACACACACACACACAAAACAACATCAACAACAAAAACACTTTTGGGTCTGGGCATGTAGCTCAGTAGTAGATCCCTGCCTAGCATGCATAAGGTCTAGGTACATCCCCAGCACTGCAAAAAAACAAGCAAACAAAACCCAAACACCACACACACACACACACACACACACACACACACACACACACACCATCTTCAGGCCACTCATTATTTGTGGGGGTAATCCTGGAAAGCCTGCCCAAAATCTGAGGAGCAGAGAGAAAGAGGCAGCAATGGCTGTCAGTCTAGGAAGCACAGCCCTGTTTACTGTCCTGTTTGCCCAGCGCGTGCCAGAGGGGGAGTTCTAGACACACACAGCATGCTGTTATTTTGCACAGGTTGCCTGTGTTGACTGAAGTGGCGGTTAAGAGGTGCAAGATGCCAGCAAGGGTTGTGCCAGTGGTCAAGTTTGTTTATAGGCCTGGAGTTTTCTATTTTATGAATGTTTTCATAGAGGCCACTGAATGGGCCATTAGAAGGATGAAAATCACTTGGGGAGCTCTTCCTTGGCTGGTGACTTTTCTAGAGAAAGTGCTGAGTCTAAGTATGGAGATTTACATATTTCCTAACAGGGAAAAGGATGAGATCCTGGAATAGGCCCCTAACAAAATTAACCCAAATACTAGACAGTTTTATTTTAGATGGTAGTTTAGAAAATGTAGAACCTATTAAGATATTTTCTTTCCTTTGGAGTTTAGGGAGAACTTTCTAAATTTCTATTCATTCTGTGCCTTTCTTCTCAACATAGTAAAAATGTAATAGTATGTAATAATATATTCATAAACACAAGTATTAAATGGTTTATTATAGTCTTTTCATTAGGTATGTTAAAACCCAGTGTGAGTGAAAATAAACAAGTAGGAAACATTTTAAGTTTATTTTAAGTGTTTGGAAAATAATATATTTGAACACCTTTCTCTAGGATGTGTGTGTGTGTGTGTGTGTGTGTGTGTGTGTGTGTGTGTGTATGTGGTACTGAAAATTGAACCCAGGGGCATTCTACCTCTGAGCTCTACCACCAGCCCTATTTTTATTTTTATTTTGAAACAGGGTTACAATAATTTGCTGACGGTCTCACTATATTGTCAAAGCTGGCCTTAAACCTACGATCCTCTTAAGTCAGCCTCCCACGTACTCAGATTACAAGCATGACCTGGTAGAAGCTGTGAATTTCTTTTTTCTTCAAAATTTTTCTCTGAAACTAGTTTTCCTTCTAGGAATGGAAATAAAAATCTCAGTGTTGGCCACTGTATTTACTCTTCCTAGCAATAATTTTCCATTTATCTTTATTTCTGTTTAGTATCACCCTTTTGGTTCTAAGCTTCCAGTAATGCTCATCCTGAATGTCCCTGTGCCAGCCACAGCTGGCAGGCTCTGGGTCATGAGGTTGCTGGCCATTTGGAACTAACCTTTAATCTTTCCTTACTCTCTTTATAGACACATTGCCATTGTGAGTTGATAGAAGTTTGCTTCCCCTGCACATGACAAATCACAGTGGCTGCTGTTAAGGTCTTTACCATCTGGAAGCAAAGACTTAGGCTATGAGCAGTGAGGTATTAAAAATTATGCTTTCCAAGCAGAAGAGTAACGGCAGGGCTTCTTGTGGTTATTACAAATTATATCTTTCATTTCCTGAGAGTGCCAGCGCCTGCCTTGGCAATGCTAAAACTTTCCAGCAGCAGTAACTAGACACACCCACTGGCTATATGCTCCTGTGAAGATGAGGGTAAAGGAAGCAGAGAAGCTGTGATTCTGATGATGGGTAGTGTTATAGTTAGATACAAAATGTTCCCTAAAGAGCTTATTTGTCAATGTTTAGAACTGATGTAATTGAGTCATGAGGGTTGTAATCCCAGCAGTGGATAAATCCAATGGCTTTATCTGGGTGGAGACCCAGGCTGGTAGGCTGTGGCTGGAGGTGGGTCCCTGAGTGGTATGTCAAGGGTTCCTTCTCACCCTGCTCTCTCTTGCATCCGTCCTCCATGGTGTGAGGAGCACAGCACATGTGCTCTCCCTTTCTCTGCCTCCCACGGCCATGCCCTGAAATCTGTGATCCCCAGCCTCACATGGACTGAACCTGAAACTGTGAGAAAATAAATCTTCCCTCTAAATTATGTGATTGTTTTTCCCTACTGAGGATTGAACCCAGGAGCATTCTTCCTCTGAGCTACACTCCCAGCCCTATTTTTTTTATTCTTTATTTTGAAACGGGGTCTCACTAACTTGTGGGTGGCCTCACTAAATAGCTGAGGCTGGCTGCGAACCTGCGATTCTCCTGTCTCAGCCTCTCAAGTTCTGGGATTACAAGCATGTGCCACCACACCTGGCTATGTGGTCAAAGTCTTTAGATTATGGCTATGAGAATGCTGATTGGAACAGGTGGCAACTGCAAGCTGATTTGGACCTAGTTTTAACAGGAATGTTTAGGTGACATGTCTTCAGATCCATGAGTAGCATAATGGTTATGGATCCCAATGGGATTCTGGGTCCTTTTAAAAGGTGACATTTTTCCAGAGATGGTGGCTCATGCCCTATTTCAAATTTAGAAAGAAAGAAAGAAAGAAAGAAAGAAAGAAAGAAAGAAAGAAAGAAAGAAAGAAAGAGGAAAGAAAGAAGAAAGAGTTAGGGGCATAACTCAGTGGTAGAATTTCTATGGGTTCAATCTTCAGTATCTTCCTAAAAATAAAAAGATGCACTTAAAAAGAAAGATGGCATTTAAAAAAATTCTGTTGAGCTTTTGTAGCTGAATTTCAAACTGAAATACTGCTGTATTATATCTGTTGCTGTTTTGTATAGTTGCATGCTGCTCATGTCCACTAAAAGTAAATCTAATAGTATTATGTAATTTAAATTAACTTTCTTGATTGAAAAAGACTAATTCTTTTTTTTTTTTTTTTGAAGTTCTGAAGATGAAACCCAGGGGCATTCTACCTCCCAAGCCCTATTTTTTTTATTCTTCTTCATTTTGAAACAGGGTCTCACCGAGTTGCAAAGGGCCTCACTAAGTAGCTGAGGCTGTCTGCGAACTTCGATCCTCCTGCCTAAGCCTCCCAAATGCTGGGATTACAAGAGTGCACCACCACGCCCAGTTTGTAATTCTTATAAGAATTAATGTCACCTCAGCCTGCTGTGATGATGCTCATCTGTAATCCTAGTACCTGGGAGGCTGAGACAGGATGATTGCCGGTTTGAGGCTAGCTTCAGCAATTTAGGAAGACCCTAAGCAATGTAGTGAGACTGTTTCAAAAATAAAATAAAATAAAATAAAATAAAATAAAATAAAATAAAATAAAATAAAATAAAATGAGCTAGGGGTGTAGCTTGGAGGTAGGATGCCCCTGAGTTCAATATCAAGTACAAAACAAAACAAAACAAAAAGAATTAAATTCTCCTCTTTCTGAGACTATGGGCTCTTTGCATCAAAATCTCTGCTCCCATTAAAGATAATAATTAAAAGAATTAGATATTGCCTAGGCTGGCTTGTAATCCCAGTACTTGGAAGCTGAGACAGAAGGATCATAGGTTTGTGGCCAACCTCAGCAATTTAGTGAGGCCCTCAGCAACTGAGAGAGATCCTCTTTCAAAAAAAAAATTGTGTTGGAGGATGTATTTGAAACGTAAAATGCCAAAGTTTAACCCCCAATAACACCCCCACACCCCACACACACGATATTACTTTTGAAGTTTGCAATTAAAAATTAATATTTAGCCAGGCGTGGTGGCGCACGCTTGTAATCCCCGCGCTTGGGAGGCAGAGACAGGAGGATCGCGCAGGTTCGAAGCCAGCCCCGCGCGCTGGCTTAGGTGACCCTGTTTCCAAATAAAAAAGTATAAAAAATAGGTCTGGGAGTGTGGCCCGGAGGTAGAAGGGCTTCCAGGAACCCCAGTACCACCAAAAAAAAAAAATATTTAAAAATTCAGGCTTGATTACAAGTATTAAGCCCAGGGTAGATAAATTATTTAGATTATAGATGGCTATAGATGCAAACTTACCTAAATAAATCACTAACAACTCAAATTCCAACTCAAATTCAGCAGTATATTAAATTAAGAAATGATTAAAGAACATTATTCAAAGAATTGAAGGATGGCATTATATTAGGAGATTTATTGAACACATTAAAATAGCAGATTAAAATGCTGGCTAATGGTTCATCAAACTTGTTTCATCTCTCCATTAGACACACATCTAGACTATATTTTTCAGCTTCTCTTGTTGTTAGGTGTGAATTTGTGCCAGACTTCTGGTAAATGAATGCAGCTAGAAATGCTTTGTGCCACTTCCAACTCTGGCCTAGGAAACTTGCTAATGTGTGTGTAATCTTTAAGAGAGAGATGGTAGAGCCACAGACTACATGGTGGGTGGTAAGGTTGAATAGTCATTTGGAAGTCCATCTGTCATGTGAATGATAACAGCTTGGTCTCTGTCCATATTCTCACTACTATAATCCAAAACAACAAGCTGGGTGTGGTGGCGCACACTTGTAATCCCAGTATTTGGGAGGCTAAGACAGAAGGATCATGAAATTGCTGACAGCCTTAGCTACTTAGTGAGGTACTCTACAACTTAGGGAAACTTGTTTCAAAAATAAATAGACTTCTAGGAAGATGGTGACTGAGGAAAGAAGCACATACAAGTCCTGCTGACACCTGATCTCCTTTGCCTTAATAACAGTATTCTTACAAAAGCCAGTAAACACCACAACTATAAAAAGAGCATGATAAGTAAAAGGTGGAATGAAAAAAGTGATCAGAGAGCAGAAAAGAGACCTGCCTGCTTCGCAGCCATGGGCGTCACAGCAGCACCATTTTGCTTCACTGAACCCGACTCCAGAGACAAACAGGAAAACAACCAAGGACTTGTAGTAAGGAGCTGCAGATCATCAGAATTATAAGCCATCAGTTTCTTCTGTGCAAGCACTAGCTATAAAATGCAGCAGTGGTGGCTGAGTTCACCACACCCTCCAGAGATCCAGAGCGGTGCTCAACAACACTGTAAGTGAAGTCACCATGCCCATGGGAGAATGCCCAGTGCAGCGTCTCCAGGGACTCATGCAGCCACAAAAATCTCCCTGGGTCTGAGACTTTGCAGTTCAACCTGGAGAAGGTGGGGTTAGAGTCTGCTGTTGGACATAGCAAAGGCTCAAACAGACTCAGGCTCTGCATCAGTGGAAAGTATTGGGGTAGACCTGTGCTTAGCACTAGATCCAACTAGTAGGATCTTTGGGGTTACCACAAAGCACTCAATCATGATGAATGGGGAGAAGTCAGACCAGCCCAGTCCTAGCTATACAGAAAAAACACCCTTACATTGAGATTGGTCTCAGTGGTATCTGCCCCTTAGAAAGGCAAGGAGAGATCAAGACTCAACATCTGTGGAAAGCATGGAGGGTGAGCTATGCTTAATACTAGATCCAACTCCATTTTTACTGGTCATCTGCATAGACTGAGAAAGACAGAGAACCAGGCTTGCAGCAGGAAAGGTTCCAGTGGCACTCAGTGTCTGCACAGAGAGATTGTAGAGGCCCAGTCTGCTGAATATTCATATATTTTTAGGGTTGCATTATTTTGTTTCTGTTTTGTTTGTTTTGTGTGTGTATTTGCTTGTTTTATTGCTCTATTCCCAACCGCTCTCTTAAGCTTCTTCTCTTGTACATACCTACTCTCTTCTCTCCATCCCTTTTATTTTTTTTCTCTCTTCTTCTCTCTTCTTTGTCTTATATTAAATCCACTTCATACCACTATACTAAAAACTCTACACTGGTTACTAGAATCCTACTCCATATTTATTATCTCTAATCTTTACTATTTACTACCTTACCAAACTCATACTCTCATTCTATTTGATCCTATCTGTGGCTTTACCCTATTCTTGCATTTACAACTTTGCTTCCCTCCTCACTCAACCTTCACTGTTGAATATGACACAATTTGCCCTTGGATATATCAGCTGGCACCTACAGACTGAGAGAAATCTACCAAAAGTAACAGATACAAACTTCTGAAATCATGAGGAGGAATAACAAGGAAGCAATGAACTCCCACAATCCCATGTTAATAGAACCTGGCAATAGAGATTTCTGAATCTCATAGATCTCCAGAATGTCAAATCAGGAATATAACTGTAAAATAATACAGGTCTTCCAAAAAGAATTCAGAGAGAGAGTCTGAAAAAAAATAAAAAGCAATCATTGAAGAAAAGGCATCAATTTAAACTATAAACAATTTATTAGACCACATGGAAAATAGAATTTTGCTCCTAGAAGATGATCACTCCAAAAATAAACTCATAGTATATAACTTAGAAAAAAATTTCGACAGCATAAATTAGTCACTGAAGAAATATGGGCCCATTTTACCATTTTAAAAGAGCTAACATAAGAATAATTGGCATAGAAGACAGAATAGAAGGTGAAACCAAAGGAATCAACAATTTTTTCAAAGAAGTAATACCAGAAAAATTTCTAAAAATAGAATAAGAGGTTGATACACAGGTATAGGAAACTTATAGAACTCCCATTAGACACAATCAGAGAAAAGGTCCCCCATGCCACATAATAGTCAAACTGACCAATGTAGAAGCCAAGGGAGAGAATCTTAAAGGGAACAAAAATCAAAGACCAAGTGACATTCAGAGGCAAACCAATTTGAATCACTCCAGACTTCCCAAACCAAGTCATGAAAGCCAGAAAGGCCAGGAGTAATATATTCCAAACTCTGAAAGAAAACAACTTGCAGTCAAAAATTTCCTACTCAGGAAAACTATCTCTCAAATTCAATGGGGAAATAAAAATCTTCCAGGACAAAGAGAAACTAAAAGAATTTATGTCTTCCAAACCAGCACTAAAGAAAATATTCAAATAAATTAACTGCAAAGAAAAAATAAGTATACACGCCAGAATCAGAGAAACAAGAAATTTCACCCAGCAAACAACTAAGCAAAGAAGATCAAATACTACTTAAAACAGAAGTTAAATCTCAATATGTTAGGAATGAAAAACCATCTCTCAGTAATCACACTGAATGTAAATGGCCTCAACTCCTCAATAAAATGACATAAGGTGGCAGAATGGATTAAAAAACAGAAACCATCTATCCGCTGATTACAAGAAACACACCTTCTGAGTAAAGATAGTAACAAACTTAAGGTAAAAGGCTGGATCAAGGTAATCCATGCCAACAGAACTCAAAGACAAGCAGGGTAGTAACTATGATATCAGATAAGTTAGACTTCAAGCCCAAGCTTATTAGAAGAGACAAAGCAGGTAATTTATTTTTTTTTTTATTTTTTATTTTTTTACTAGTAAAAGGAACAGTCTAGCAAGAGGAAATAACAATAGTCAACATTTATGTCCCAAACATAGGTGCAACTCCTTTCATGAAACAAACTCTTTGGGACATTAAGTCACATATAAGTCCCAATACAATAGTCCTGGGAGACTTCAACACTTCTCTCACACTGTTAGATTGATCTTCTAGACAAAATGTCTGTTAAGATGCCTCAGACCTAAAGAACACCATCAAACAAATGAACCTGTTAGACACATATAGAATATTACACCCAACTACAGCAGAGTTCACATTTTTCTCAGTTGCTCACAGAACCTTCCCCCAAATAGATCACATCCTGGGCCACAAAGTAAGCACTAGCAAATTCAAAAAATATGACATACTTCCCTGTGTCTTTTCAGACCATAATGGAATGAAACTAGAAATCAACTATAAGAAGACCCAGAGTAACCACATAAACATGTGGGTTATAGAAGAAATAAGGGGTGAAATAAAGAAATTTCTAGAAGCAAATGAAAGTAGAGATACAACATATTAAAACCTCTGGGACACCATGAATGCATTATTAAGAGGAAATTTAATAGTACTGAGTGCCCACCTAAGAAGAACAGAAAATTATCAAATAAACAACCTAATGACACACCTCAAAGCCCTTGAAAAACAGGAAAAGCCTAACCTCAAAGCCAGTAGAAGACAGGAAATTATTAAAATCAGAGAAGAGCCGGGCATGGTGGCATGCTTGTAATCCCCGCGCTTGGGAGGCAGAGACAGGAGGATCACGCAGGTTCAAAGCCAGCTGAGTGCGCTGGCTTAGGAGACCCTCTTTCCAAATAAAAATGTAAAAATAGGTCTGGGAGTGTAGCTCGGAGGTAGAAGGGCTTCCAGGAACCCCAGTACCACCAAAAAAAAAAAAAAAAAAAAAAAAAAAAAAAAATCACAGCAGAAATCAATACAGAAAGTCAACAAAATCAAAAGCTGGTTTCTTGAAAAAATTAACAAGATAGATAAACCACTAGACAACTTAACCCGAGAGAGAGAGAGAGAGAGAGAGAGAGAGAGAGAGAGAGAGAGAGAGAGAGAGAGAGAGAAAGAGAAAGAATCAACTCAAATTATGAAGATAAGAGATAAAAAGGAGATATTATCACCAACTGTAGAAATCCAGAGGATTATCAGAAACTACTTTGAATAACTATACTCCAACAAAATGGAAAATCTGAAAGAAACTGATAACTTTCTAGATAAATACAACCTACAACCTATCTGAACTGAGTCAAGAAGATATAGAAAATTTAAACCAACCAATAGAAATCAAAGGGATTAAAATAGCAATAAAGAGCTTACCATCAAGAAAAGCCCAGGATCAGATGGTTTTCCAAATGAATTTTATAACACCTTTATAGAAGAGCTAAACCCGTTGCTCCTCAATCTATTTTGTGAAATAGAAAGAAATGGGACTCTCCCAAATACATTCTATAAAGCCAATATCACATTAATACCAACACCAAATAAAGACAACTCAAGGAAAGAAAACTACAGGCTTATATCATTGATGAACTTGTATGCAAAACTGCTAAACAAAATACTACAACATGCATTCAAAACCACATCAAGTCGGGCGTGGTGGCATAAGCTTGTAATCCTCGCGCTTGGGAGGCGGAGACAGGAGGATCACGCAGGTTCGAAGCCAGCTGTGCTGGCTTAAGAGACCCTGTTTCCAAATAAAATATAAAATAGGTCTTGGAGTATAGCCTGGAGGTAGAAGAGCTGCCAGGAACCCCAGTACCACAAAACAAAAACAAAAACAAAAACCACATCAAGAAAATCATACACCATGACCAAGTAGGGTTTATCCCAGGGATGCAAGGCTGGTTCAACATACAAATACAAATCCATATCCATGTAATTCATCACATAAATAGAAGCAAAGACAAAGATCACATGATTATTTCAATTTAGACACTGAAAAAATATTTGACGAAATCCAACATCCATTTATGCTAACAGCACTGCAGAGAATCAGAATAGAAGGAACATACCTCAACATCATAAAGGCAATCTACAATAGGCCCACAGCCATCATCATATTAAATGGTGAGAAACTTTTTAAGAATTCCCCTCTAAAAACAGGAACAAGATAAGGATGTCCATTATCACCACTTCTTTTCAATATAGTACTTGAGGCTCTAGCCAGAGCAATAAGGCAAGAAAAGGAAATTAAAGGAGTACAAACAGGAAAAGAAGAACTCAAACTTTCACTATTTGCAAATTACATGATACTATACTTAGAAGACCCAAAAACTCAACCAAAAGTCTTTTTAAAACTAATCAACATTTCAGCAGTGTCTGGATAGATACAAAATAAATCTTAAAAAAATCAGCTTTTTTCTGATTTTAAATCAAATTTTAAATCCTGACTATAAATCCACTGATTAAGGAATCCAGAAAACACTTCCACTCTGGATATCCACCCTTCCCCACAAAATACTTAGGAATAAATTTAACTCAAATATGTAAAAGACCTCTACAAAGAAAATTATAAAACATTGAAAAAAGAAACTGAAGACCTTAGAAGATGAAAAGATCTTCCATGTTCGTGGGTAGGCAGAATAAATATCATCAAAATAGCCATTCTGCCATAAATATTCTACTCATTAAATTACCAAGGTCATTCCTTACCGACATTTAACAATCAGGGTTCATCCAGGAAGTCCAGTATCTGACTAAAAGGAGTTGCTATGAAAAGAGCAAGAAGGGAGGAAATTATTACATACATAACTAAAGGACTGAAAAGCCCTTTTCTTTTTCTCTTTTGTACTGGGAATTGAGCCCAGGGGCATCCTACCTCTGAGCTACACCCTCAACTCCCCTTATTTTTTTTTTTTTTTTTTAAGTTTTGAAACAGGGTCTTACTAATTTGCTAAGGCTGTCTTCGAACCTGCAACCCTCCTGTCTCAGTCTCTTAAGTACTGAGACTTCAAGCCTGTGTCATCACACCTGGCTCAACAGCCCATTTTTTATTCAGATGTCCTTCGGTTTTGTTTTTTGTTTTTTTTTTTTTTCTTTTCTGGTACTGGGGGTGGAACCCAGGGACATTCTACCTCTGAGCTATACACCCAGCCATATATATATTATTCTTTATTTTGAAACATGGTTTAAGTGTGGAGGGCCTAGCTAAGTAGCTGAGGCTGGCCATGATCCTCTTGTCTCAGCCTCCCAAGTACTGGGATTATGAGCATGTACCACTACACCTGGCCCGATTTCCTTATATTTTATTTAATGAATTATTTCTTTCCCATGGTATCACATCACATTCGGCTGTCACATTCCTTTGGCTCCTCTTGGCTGTGACAGCTTCTCAGACTTCCCTTGTTTCAGTAATCTCAACTTTTTTAAGGCCCACTACTCAAGTTTTTCTAAGAGGTCCATCTTTTGAGATTTCTGTTTTCCTCATGGTTAGACTGAGGTAATGGTTTTTTGGGGGAAAGATCACAGAGGTAAAGTGCCATCTTCATCCCATCATAGGATGTCTCAGCACATGGGTCCTAACATGGCTTTGTCACTGATGATGTTGGACTTGACCATCTGAGTAGTGACGTGCCTGTGGCAGATTGTGTTTGTCAGGTTCCTCTGCTATGAGAGCTACTTTCCCCATACTTCCTTTTTTTTTTAAAAAAAAAAAATTTGTTCAGTGCTGGGAATAAAACCCAGGGCCTTGTACATGCTAGGCAGCTGCTCTACCCAAGCTTTATTGATTTGGAAGTCACTATCTGCTGCTCAGATGTAAGGAGTGGAGAGTGAAGTTCCACATTCAGGGTGGGTTTTCTATATTGATCAACTGGATAAACACTGTGGAGAGTGATTGCTGAGTCAAATGGTTAAGACCATAGTTTGCTGGGTAAGAAACTCCAAACTGTTTTCCAGCAGTGAATGAGTCCTGTTGCTCTACATCCTCACCCAAAATTGCTATTATCAGTTTTTTTTTAAATTTAAGCATTCTAATAGATGTGTAGTATCTTATCTTCTGTGCTGATATTTTTAACTTACATGATGTATGTCTGGTAATTCAGGAGTACCCATAGATCTTTTTATCTGGTGTTTGTATCAATTCCTGTTCATTATTTTTGTGTGTATGTGGTACTGGGGATTGAAACCAGGGGCATTCTTCCTCTGAGTTATATCCCCAGCCTGATTTTTATTTATTTGGAAACAGGGATTATAGGCTTGTGCCCATGTACTGGGGATGGAAGCCAGCGACATTCCACCTCCGAGCTACACCCCCAGTCCTGTTTTTTTATTCTTTATTTTGAAACAGGGTTTGAGTTGCAAAGGGCCTAACTAGTAATTGGGGCTGTCCGCAAACCATGATCCTCCTGTCTCAGTCACCCAAATGTTGAGATCACAAGCCTGAGCCACCATGCCCCGCTTCTTGTTCTCTTTTTGATAAACCAAATAAATTGCTTTTGCAGGCCTGATTGTTTGGTTACAGGGTGGATATGTTAAAAAGTAATTGTAGCCGGGCATGGTGGCGCATGCTTGTAATCCCAGCATTTGGGAGGCTGAGACTGGAGGATTGTGGTTCAAGGACAGCCTCAGCTACTTAGTGAGGCCCGCTGCAACTCAATGAGACCCGGTATCAAAATAAAGAATAAAAAATAGGGCAGGGGATGTAGCTCGGAGGTTCAATGCCCCTGGGTTCCATCCAAAGACCTGCAAAAAAAAAAAAAAAGTAATTGTAGAGTCTAACATTTTCTTCTTCCAGAGACTTTCATTGGCTTCTGCCTGGTGTCAGAAACACCTCAATTTAATATCAGGATTTGAACTTTTCCTAGTCCCCTAAAGCAGGGTTGCTTTATTTATAGCTCACACTTCCTCCTAGGACCCAGCCCTTTGAAGCACAATTCCACACGTAGGAGGGCTGCAGACCTCCCTCCTCGTGTTCTCCAGCCCTCAGCACTCTCAGCAGCACTAACTTCTCAGCTGCATCTTCCACATCAGCAAACGCTAGCTGGACAAGAGGAGCTCTGAATGGTGACCTTGGTAAGGCGAATGTCTCTTCTCCCAGATTTTACTGGCAATTTCTCACTATTTTATTAGTTTTTTAGTGTTTGAGGGATTATATTATTTCATTTCATCCATATATTTTAGCTTTCTTTATTTTTGAATTTTTGTACAAATTATCTAATCTGCTGTTAGGAGCAAAAGTAGGGTTCTGGGTTCATACTCCATGTCTCCCACTGGCTTTATAAAGTTATGCCAAATAATTCACGCTTTGAGGAACAAATTGGGATTAAAAAACCCAAAAGTCATGTCTTTTCTTCCTCAGTTAAAAAGAAGTTTCTGACTTGTTAGTCAAGGTATCACTAATCTGAAAAATCATACTACTTCCTGGGCCAGGGATATAACACCTAACCACAGAATACAATCTCTTATACAAAGAAAATTTTATTAATGAAAAGATCACACAAAAGAAAGTTTTTGTATACATAGTTATCTGTTTACAAATGTGGAAAAGTTATTATTTACACAATGTTCCATACAGTACATGATAATTTTCCTTATATGCTTTAACAGCATGCTAAACAGACTAAAAACATTATAAAATGTTAATAATACTTAATGAGGAACATAAAGAAAAGTCCTTAATTTAAAAATATGTTGTACAAAATACATTTTGTTCCTTAGTACAGTTTTCCCCATTTCATTGACACTAACAATGTTAGCACATTTTTGATTGTTCAGCTATTTAGCTACAGAAATAAATTCTAAGAAAGATATTATACCATACAAAGTTTTTGTAGTATGCTAAATGGTTAAAAAAAAGTAAAAGCAACTGTAAGTGGTTATAATGCAACCTTGGGTGGTCATGAAACATTAAAAGAAGGAAATCAATTGAATTGCACTTGGCTTGGTTTATAAAGGACAAGCATTTCATCTACTGATCCTTCAAGACATTTTATTTTAAAATGCAGAAGGTTCAGGGAGCAGCATAATACAATCAACAGTAGACACAATTTCAGTAAGCACCTTATTTCAGTTTCATGATAGATCTATGAAATTCCTAAAACAATGAAACAATAAAATTCACACGTGTAAGATGGTAAGGTAGAAGTGTTTTTTAAAGTTGAATGCCTACTATTTTCCAAGTTTCTTAGAAATTCAGTGTAAAAGCTACCAAAATAGTTACAAAATACCAGAATAATATAATAAAATATTTAAATTGATTTTTCCAGGATTTCCCAAAAAAGCTCAAATACATAAACTTATTTTCAAATATATATATGGTACAAGGCTAAGTTTTAAATATTTTAGCAGAGAAAAATCTTGACTTTTTATATAAAAATGTAAAATAGCATAATAAGTCTTTAATTTTAAAAATGTAGTTAATTTCTCCCTCCCTCCCTCCCTCCCTCCCTCCCCTTCCTTCTGGAACTCCTTCCTCTTTCTTTCTTTCTTTCTTTCTTTCTTTCTTTCTTTCTTTCTTTCTTTCTTTCTTTCTCTCTGGATCAAACCCAGGGGCATTCTATACCCCTAGTTCCTTTTTATTTTTTGCCTTGAAACAGAATTTTTCTGAGTTTTCCAGGCGTTTTCCTATGTTGCTGAGACTGCCCTCGATCATGTGATCCTCCTCTCAGTCTCCCAAGTACTGGGATTACAGGCATTTGCTACCATATCTGGCTTAAAAATAATTTAAATGAGCAGAATATTCATCAAGAGAAAAGAAATATTCTTCTAAACCTCCTCCCACAAATACTTAAAAATATTACCCAACCTTCACAATTCTGTTTTCAGCTATATTGTTGTCACTATCCTTTGTGGAAATGAATCATATTATTCTTGAAGTCTATTTTTTCCAGTATAACAGTAGATAATGCAGATTTAAGTGCAAAAGAAGAATGTAACAGTGAGTGTGTGTGTGTGTGTGTGTGTGTGTGTGTGTGTGTGTGTGAGCGAGCGCTGCTCAGGATCAAACCCAGGCTATTGTGTATGCCAGTCTCTCTACTACTCTACTACTGAGCGACACCCCCAGCCAGCAGTGACTATCATAAGACAGTGCACTGGTCACCTCTAGTATAATGAGTTTTTAAGTAATAGGATAAAATATTTTTCAAGTATCTGAATGACTGCCAGCACCTTGCTCTTCTCTAACTTTGAAAGCAGAGTGAACAAGCAGAAACGTGGAAGATTTGAGGCTGCTTGGCTCTGAATGCAAATTGTTGCTCTGCACCGGGCCAGTTTCAGTAATATCACTCTTTGGACTTACCCTAGATAAAAAAAAAAGTTGATATATATACATAAATAAGCATAAATACAATGTCAGATATCCTTATAATTAGTACTCATTTTTCATGAGTTTTATCCCCAACCAGTATAGACCTTTATCAGAGGATAAGCCACTAAAACTCTTTTGGTATATTCTAACACTTCAAGTAATTTTTTTTCAAGTTCAGTTCTTAGTGACTTCATAAACTTTACCCACTGCTTACCACCCACATGGTAACTCATAGGCAACACAATTAGCGAGGCCAGAGTCCTGCTCTCAGTTTAGCAAATATGTTGTTGATTTCCTCCCATGAGCACGGTGACATGTAGAGGCTGGGAACACAAAGATGAGTAAGACCTCATCTCTGCCTTTGAAGAATTTTCAAATTATGGAAGATACAACCTCGCGTCTAACTACAATCCAAGTATACAAAAGCTGTCATGGGACCAAGGAAGTGCATTTAGTACCCCCAGTTTGAGGGGGCTAGGCAAGATAATCTTTAGACCTTTAAGCAGTTGCTGTTAGCATTTGGGCCAATTCAATGTTTTCCTGTGTTTTGGTCACCTATGACCCCTTGAAAAAAATGTCAATATCCTTTCTTTTTTAAAATATTTTTTCATGTTCAGAAAACAAAGACATTTTATAATCATCTCTATAAAGTGACACATTTTTTTGGTGGTACTGTGGTAACTGGAAACCCTTCTACCTCCAGGCTATATTCCCAGACCTATTTTTATATTTTATTTGGAAACAGGGTCTCTTAAGCCAGAGAGGCTGGCTTCGAATCTACAGGATCCTCCTGTCTCCACCTCCCAAGCCCAGGGATTACAAGCATGCACCACCACACCAGGCAAAGCGACACATTTCAGATACAATGTAGTATTAAAATTTAGCCTATATTTATTATGAATCATAGACATTTTCCTAATTGTACAAGCAACTCCTAGCAATTACCATAAGAAATAAACATTACTTTCCTTATGAAAAATATATATTAATGTTCTTTTTTTTAAGATTTAAAGAAGTTTATTAGAAAGGTAGAAATACAGAGGATAGGTACAGCTCCATACCAGACTGGCATGGAGGGGTGACTCGAATGAATACACCCTAATGTTCTTCTTAAAGAATTAAACTAGTAAAGAGCATATTTATGGTCAGAACCCAAACTTCCCTGTATTGAAAGCATAGCTGTATCATAAAATGCTTACTTTCCGGACATGTTATGCCTTAATAAAAAATGTATAATGTAGTATTTAAAACTGTTATGGTTTTAGACAGCAAAATCAAGTCTTACCTTCCTGTGCTCCGAGCACTGTCAGACACGCTGCTCTTCTCCTTCACGCTGCCTGCCCGGCTTTTCCTGTCGGCCTCCCCGGAGAGTTTGGAGGAGGATGCTGCTGGGGAGGCTGGCTCACCACGGTCCTGTTCCCGTGGCGAGGGGGAGCTCGCTCTGTCCGCTCTCCCCTCTCTCACTGATGTTTCTGGGGAGGTTGGGATTTCCGTCAAAGTTTCTTGCCCTAAGTAATCATGGTCGGCGATGGCTATCGCAGACGTGCCGTGATTTGTAGCTCCGGTGCTGGTTCCCATTGATTTGGAAATCACTTTCAGCTTATGTGAGCTTGGTTTGTAGTGCTTTTTTTTGTGTTTCACTTTAGAATTATGCTTTAAGAAAAACTCACATGATTCCTGTAGCACTCTTCGACTTTCACTGATTGGACTGTCAAAAAATCCAAGGAGAGAATTTACTTAATACATTGTAAATGTTATGGTAGAAGCTATAAAGATTATCATACATATCCTCAAAATCCTCACTCATTAAAGTTACAGATTCAATATGATTTATATTAGGTAAATAATCTGGGAGTACAAATACTATGGAGTAAGTGGATTCTCATAAAGTGAAATCTTATGAGCACACACTCTTGTTATTGTCAGCAGAAACAATAAACCAACAAAGAAATTAAATATAGCCAAGTGTGGTGTGCATGCTTTTAACCCCAGTTCTTGGGAGGTTGAGACACAGGTTTGAAGCCAGCCTCAGCAACTTAGTGAGGCCCTAGGCAACTTAGTGAAACATTGTTACAAAATAAAAAACAAAATTGGGCTGGTGGGTTGGGGGGTAGCTTGGAGGTAGAATACCTCAGCTCAATTCCCAGTATCAAAAAAAAAAAAAAGGAAAAAAGAAATTAAGTAGGCAAAATCAATGAATGAGAGAAAAGAGATTCAAATCAGGAGAAAGAAAACCAGAAGAAAAAGGACATGGAATATAAGTAACGGCCTTGGCTTAGATTTAATTATTTTCTTTCTAACATTAAATTCGAGAAGTTATAGTGAAGTTAGTGTGGGCATGGGGTAGACATATAATAACTGCAAAAAAAATGAAGTCCAGTTAATGCAATTTTTTTCAGACCTCACAAGCCTATTATTAAGAAGATCTATGGTTCTGAATTTTGTACCAAAAAGAGTTCATTAATCAAAGCAATAGGGAATAGTTAAAACAGTGCTATCGTGCACAGTATACAATGTGCATAAATAATTAAAATGAACTATATGTACATTTTATATATATATATGTAGTTACAGAATAAATTTGAATTTTTACTATCTTAGATAAAAGATATTATTTTGATCTACTTATTTTAAAACAATGTCAGATAATTCAATAGGTTCTTACTCTCTTTTGCGATTTCGTTTAAAAAACCCAGCCCATTCTGTGCATGTTTTTTTGCTTCCAACCCAGAAGACAGCGGAGATACCAACAATTAATGTCATCAGGTATTTTATCATAAATAAAGCCAATTCTGGTCGAGCTTTTGTTTTTGCCTATAAAATCAAAACAAAACAATATGTTTAAAATGCAGAGAAAAATCTATCTATACTGTTAACGTAAAACTTAAAAATTATAAATCTTCAGTCTGTTTTATTACACAAAGTTTGAAATTACATAATATAATAAGCAGTGACTTAATTACCTAAGTTCTGAACAAATAACTTTTTCACATATACCAAAACACATTTCTAAAAAAGGGGGAAAATACTGAAATGGATTTAAGAAAGATTTTCTAAATCATAGGTTCCAAAAGTGGGTAATACCCACCTGGAGGGGGTTGCTAAAACAAAATATAAATGTATAAAAGAATGCAAATTCGTCACTGCATCTTCCTGTTCATTTACTTAAAGAAGGGAGATTTCCAAGGGTTACTGAGTAATTTTTTTTTTTTTCTGAAAAGGGGACAATATGCCAAAAAGGATTTGAGAACCTACATGTTCTAAATCTTGGCATGAGTTTTCTGGCATTTTCCTCTCTTATCAGCAGCCTCTTATCATTGCTAAAATATTTGCCTCTATATATTTACCTATTTTCCTTTTACTATAAGCTATCATAAAATAGTTTATGATAACAACAACTAGTTTATGATAACTAGTTTATTATAAAATAGTTTATGATAACAAAATAAAATAGTTTATTATAACAACTTATATTTTATATTCTTTTATACACATGCTGAATTATAAAAACTCATCTGAAATCTAATTTTATGTCTATGACTAATGCAAGTGTACTTCCAGGAACATTTTCTGCATTAAAGCAAACAGCGACATAATCCAAATGATAGCGCTTACCTGGTAAGGACATGGGATGTGGTACTGGCGACAATGATCAGAGACCCAGGTTATCTCCCAGGTAATCCTGTTCACTTGCTCATAGACATAACACCCAAGAAGTGTCACCAGTGGTACAAGATACAGGCCACTGAAGACTCCAATCCGAATCATAAATTTCTTTAGTTTCTCTTGATTCCGGCCATCATGTTGTATAACTTGTCGAACATGATTTAAAGAAATGATGCCAGCTAAAAGAAGGGACAGCCCAACAAACACACAGAAGCACAGAGGCAAAAGCACAAAGTAGCGGGACGCGTCCAGGTCATAAAGGCCTACGAAGCAAACGCCGCTGATGTTGTCCCCTTCAACCTTGTTCATGGCAAGAAGCATCACAGTCAGAAAACCTGGCACTCCCCATGCAACAGCATGGAACCACACTGCTTTTTGCTCAATGGCTTCACAACTCCATTTTCTTCCTGCAGCTAAGAACCAAGTAATGGTCAGAATCACCCACCACACAGTGCCTGCCATTGTGAAAAAATACAAGAACATAAATAAGACAGTGCAAGCCTTGTTTTGAGAGCCTAGAACAACTGTGTCACCGAGTTCTAGTTTTTCATCTGCCTTATTGCAGGCTGTGCTATTGCCTAGCAAAAACCCAATAAAGTACATAAGAGACACGATGCTGTAGCAGACAGAGTAATATATAATTGGTCGCTCTGGATATCTAAATCTTTTAACGTCAATTAAAAAAGTAAGAAACGTGAATAGAGTTGCACAGAGACAAAATATTGAAACTATCCCAATAAAACTTTTTGCGAACTCTAGCTCATCATTTTTAAAATACATGTTGGGGCACGGAGGTGCACACTGGTCAATTCCCAAAAACTTATAGCCTTGTCCCACAGAAGTCTTAAGATGCCGTGGACACCAAATTCCAATGTCTCTTTGGACTTGTTCTGTTTTCTTCTGAGAATCATGAAACTCTGTGTGTGGGTCAAGAGTTACAGGAACAGTCTCATCACAGTATTGCAATCTGTAAAAATTGTAAAAATTATAAAAATTAAATGTATAAAGTCAACATTTTTACTGATTTATTATTTTGTGCTAGGCTTCCCAACTATAAAATATTAACTTATGCATTAATAATTGATGGGGAAGCCGTGCGTGGTGGCACATGCTTGTAATCCCTGCACTTGGGAGGCTGAGACAGGAGGATCGCACAGGTTCAAAGCCAGCCTCAGCTACTTAGTGAGGCTCTTGGCAACTTAGTGAGACCCTGTTTCCAAATAAAATATAAAAAATAGGTTTGGGAGTATAGCCCAGAGGTAGAAAGCTTATGGTTCCATCCCCAGTACCACCAAAATAAATAAATAAATAATTAATTAATTGAGGGGGAGACATACAAATCTAAATATATCACAGGTTAGGGTCGGCTAGAAAATTTTTAAATTGAGTAAAAACTTGTGGTTGTTTGTAAAGCCCTAACATGCTAATATATACTAAATACAAGGCAGGCAATCATGACAATCCACTTACTTGAAAAACAATTAGTCAAATAATAACTTAAAATAATTTCTTTTAAGGCTAAATATTTAAGAAATTATTTATATGAAACAATTTACAAACAAAAAAAGTACTGTCTGGCTTGTTTATAGCACATGAAATGTAAGTTTGGGCAAATTATGCTTTTCTTTTCATATATATATATATATATATTTTTTCTTTTTTCTTTTCTTTTTTCAGTGCTGAGAATTGGAAAGTACAAAAGTTCCTAGGTAGGGCCTCTAGAACCCTGTGAATGTTAGGCAAGAGCTTTATTTATTTATTTATTATTTTATTGTGGGTCTAGGGATGGAACCTAGGGGCATTTGACATCCGAGCTATACCCCCTGTCCTAATTTTTATTCTTTATTTTGAAACAGGGTCTCACTAAGTTGCGGAGGTCTCACTGAGTAGCTGAGGTTTCTGCGAACCGCAATCCTCCTGTCTCAACCTCCCGAATGCTGGGATTACAAGCCTGCACCACCCCGCCCCGTGAAGAGCTATATTATTGAGTTACATCCCAAGCCCCACTTTTTTGTTTGTTTATTTTGTTTTGGTAATGGAGATTGAACCCCAGTCCTTTTTTGTTTTGTTTTGTTATTATGTTTTGAAACAGGGTCTAGGTTGCTGAGAGTCTAACTACTTGCTGGGGCTGTCTTTGAATCTGAAATTCTCTTGTCTCAGCCTCCCAAGTACTGGGATTATAGGCCTGTGCCACCATACTGGACTCCAGCCCCACTTTTAATTTCTAATGCCCACAGCAAAGTAGACCAGTCCTATGACTAAGATGAGGATGACTAAGAGTACTGCAGTGAGATGTTTCCTGGACTGAAAGGGTAGGGTTCAAGTTTTTAGAGAAGGGTGAGATCCCACCAAAATTGGGGCCAGCCTGACTGATATTACTATTTTGTTTAGGTTTGGCTGTTTGCCTACCTTGTTTATGAATAGACCTGGATGGGGAACTTTATCACTGGGTTAAGTTTGTACTCGTTTTATTTTGGAGACTTTATATAGTTTTAAAAAGTGGGAATTTCCAATAAGAGAGCATTTAAAATATATCTTAGAGAATAATAAAACATATGCTCACCAAATGAATACCCATTTGTCTACCAACTTTATTAAAATGTAAATCATGCCAGTTTTGCTCTTTTCAAATAAAGCACTACAATATTACAGACACAGTTGGTACTTCTCTCGGGTCCTATTTTCTCTCTCTCCTCTGAAATATTTATTATAGGAATTTGATTTTTATTTTTCTCAAGCCTTCCTTTAAAAATATTTTTACCATATTATTTGCTAGCCATAACCTCAGCCAGTGTGGTTTCACAGGTTTCAAATGTCAAATAAATGACATCATGATATATACGGTAACTCCCTTTTTTAAACTCAATACTACATTTTTTAGATTTATCCATGTTGACAGATGTGGGTCAGCTACATATTATCAAGTGTGTGATAATATTCCCGTGTATAAGTACACCACAACTATTCTGTGATTGACTTTTAGATTTTTTCTAGTAAAAAATTAGAAATAATCCTGTAATTGATATTCTTGATGATTTCCTTATTTAAGAATTACTTCTACAGAAATACTCTATGAAAGAGTATTTCCTAGGATGTAGGACATTTACATCTACAACTTTACTATGTATTATTAAATTTTCTAGGAAATGATTATGCATCTGTTAGAATGCATGAAGAATGCAGGAGTCCACAAGGTTCTATAGTCTAGAAATTTAAAAACAAATAAAAAAGCTTTCAGCTTCCTTCCCCAACTTATGACATGAGCTCTCACTATATTTGCAGAATATTTAAAATTTCAAATCTCCAATGTCTGGAGAATAAGAAACAGAGGTAATTAATGAAGACTGATGTGCAAAGGTCAGTTAATTGATAAGGTTAATTCTTGAGTTAACTGTGCTAAAAATCAAGCCAACCAACACTTTTATGTTTATTCACTATCATGGAAAGGTCCAAACTAAGATTTTCTTTTAAGAGAAGATAGATCCTGAGATTTTTATATCTAAAAGAGACAATTTACCTTGCCAAAATATTACACTAACACTGATCTGAAGGTACAGATGACAAGTTTAATTAGCATTTTAACCTTAACAAAGTAGAGTATGTCTCATTATAACATAGCCTGTTCATTAAGCACTTCTGCAGCACTTTCATCTTGAGATGCACTTATTAATTAAAAACTGTGGCAGGGGGTCAGGGATGATGGGTGGAAATGTTTGCTGATAAATCACACCAGGAAAGTATGTTTACATGAAAGCAAGGCAGTAATACATTCTGCAGGGGAAAGTTGGACAATCATCATAAATACAAGAAAATGAGGGAAAGAGAAACAACGTAAAAGAAAATAGTAAGCTTCCAGGATGCTCAGGTGGTATGGGGGACAGGCAGTGTGTGTAGAAAAGAGAAGCAAAGGGAAGGTGCACAATGGGTCAGAAAGAGAAGGACTGATGTGGTGGCAAGTGAGCTGGGCAGGGCAGGGCCAGAGCATAGAGAAAGCCTCCTTTGCCAAGGACCTCCTTGCACGTCCAAGGGTACCTTTGCTCTGACAAGCTGCAGACACAGGCCTCAGAGAATTGATGAGCCTTTTTTTGTTTGTTTTTGGTGGTACTGGGGTTCCTGGAAACCCTTCTCTGGGCTATACTCCCAGACTTATTTTTTATATTTTTTATTTGGAAACAGGGTCTCTTAAACCAGCGGGGGGCTTCAAACCTGCGCAATCCTCCTGTCTCTGCCTCCCAAGCACGGGGATTACAAGCGTGCGCCACCATGCCGGGCTTGATAAGCCTTTTTACCTCCTCCAAGGCAAAGTGGGGGCAAAGGCATCTCGCGGACCCAGAGCCTAATATACATGGCCACATGTCTCACTACTTCTCAAACAGGAGAAGCTGTCTTTATGTTTCAGCCACAAAGCTAACTATTTTTAACCTTTCATTACACTACCTTCCAGCAGGCCAGAATTAGGGTTTTAACCAGAAATTTCCCTCTTCATGTTTTCAAAGTAAGATGCCACAAAAGCCTCAAGGTTTTATTTATAGAAATGAAGGAAGTAAGATTTCTCTAGTGTAGAACACAACAGAATCCTTCTTATGTGTAACTGACCCAATTAACATCTTTTGAAAGGATGTTTATGGGTTTCCTTTGTACCAATGGGCTTGTACATAGTTTAACATAGAGCTTGTACAATTTTTTAAATATGGAGATTCTACTTCCCAATCCAATGTATCACATATTATGAAACATAAAATAAATTTGATTTGATGTAATAATATTGAAAAAGGATCCATTTCTCAACAAAATCAAATGACAAAGATGCAAACTCCAAAAGAGTTGGGAATTACAGCATGGGTATTATTGCTTGTTACAATGTCTCCTGGTTTATTTATTTATTTAATTTTTGGGTGGTACTGAGAATGAAGTCTAGGGGCCTTCTATATACTCCCAGACCTATTTTATATTTTATTTGGAAAAAGGGTCTCACTAAGTTCCCGAGAGCCTCATTAAGTAGCTGAGGCTGGCTTCGAACCTGCTCAATCCTCCTGTCTCGGCCTCCCAAGCGCGGGGATTACAAAACCACGTTTGACTGTCTTCTGCTTTTAAATGGAGTAGGAAATCCCATAAAGAGCAAGTGTTTTCTCAACAGGCTTGAACATTTTTTAATATAAATATAAATAATTTATTTAATTTCCTCCTTTCCCCACTAAGTAGCAGGATCTGAGACAACAGGAAATTCTGCTGCTCTATCTTTAGTGCTTAGAACAGTCTCGGCACATAAGAGTGCAATCAGCCTTTGTTGACACGGTCAGCGGTCCTCTCACCTCTCCTCTTCCTGTCACCATCTTTGTGATTTGACCAACCATGCAGGAACCCACTGCCACTCTGGCTTCTTAGCACCTTAACTTCCTCTTCTTCAATCACTATCCCTAACTCACTTTGGCTATCTGCAATCATGGTGACACAAGGAATCCTGCTATAGCCTGTAAGTGCACTCAATCTCCAAAAATAAGCCCAAGTATCTTGGCTCCTGGTTTGCAGGCTCCTATCTTTATGGCTCATTTATTAAAAATGTCTGAGCCGGGTGTGGTTGCGCACGCTTGTAATGCCAGCATTCGGGAGGCTGAGACAGGAGGATTGCAGTTCATGAACAATCCTCCGCTATTTAGTGAGGCCCTCTGCAACTCAGTGAGACCCAGTTTCAAAATAAAGAATAAAAAATAGGGCAGGGGGTGTAGCTCAGAGGTCAAATGACCCTGGGTTCCATCCCCAGATACACACACACACACACACACACACACACACACACACACACACGTCTACTATGTATTTATTTTTATTTTGGGGGGGATTTGGGGATGAAACCCAGGGGCATTTGACCTCTGAGCTACACCCCCTGCCCTATTTTTTATTCTTTATTTTGAAACCGGGTCTCACTGATTTGCAGAGGGCCTCACTAAGTAGCTGAGGCTGTCCGCAAACTGCGATCCTCCAGTCTCAGCCTCCCGAATGCTGGCATTACAAACGTGCACCACCACGCCTGGTTTGTATTTTTTTTTTTTTTAAAGCCTCACTGAGGACGGGCGTGGTGACGCAGGCTTATAATTCCCGTGCCTGGGAGGCAGAGACAGGAGGATCGCGCAGGTTCGAAGCCAGCCGCGCTGGCTTAAGAGACCCTGTTTCCAAATATAAAAATAGGTCTGGGAGTGTAGCCTGGAGGTAGAAGGGTTTCCAGGAAGCCCAGAACCACCAAAAAATAAAAAATAAAAATAAATAAAAGCCTCACTGAGAGATCCTCTGCTTTGTCTTTCGTTTCTTATTTTCACTCCTTATTCATTTAGATATTCCTGGGTAATCATTTCAGTAACACCCTTCTCATTATCATTCATTTTCCTTTATCACTGTACTGAATCCCTGACAAAACCCCAACCAGAGATAAACCCAATTACCTGCTTCTCTGTACTTAGCCCCGAGCATCTATCACTGCTAGAGAAGGTCCCAACATGTCAGACGAGATCCACTACAAATTCAGGATCACCCGATTTACCTAGTATTATTTTCTTAATTTTTATTTTTTTGGTGGTACTGGGGTTCCTAGAAACCCTCCTACTTCCGGGCTACACTCCCAGACCCATTTTTATACTTTTTTATTTGGAAACAGGGTCTCTTAGGCCAGTGCGGCTGGCTTCGAACCTGCGTGATCCTCCTGTCTCCGCCTCCCAAGCGCGGGGATTACAAGCGTGTGCCACCATGCCCGGCTTACCCAGTGTTATGAAGCCTCTTCAGTCTACTCCCAAACTCACATCCTTCCTCCTTAGACTCCACAGAGGACCCTGACCTCACGACTTCACAATGGAAACAAACCAGCAGGTAAGATTCTTGCAACAAATAAGTTCAGCTCCCTCCTGTCACACAGTCTCCAAGAAGCTCCTCCATGTCCCGGCTGCTCTCCCCAGCTCTCCCTCCCAGTTACCTCAGTCTTACCCTCACGCTTTAACTCAATGGCCATCTCCTTCCCTGTCCCCACTGAGGCCAAAGGAGCCTTGCTATGCTCCTTTGGAACTCTGCACGTCTTCTTGGTTGTATCTATCACAGTCATGATTTTTCACTCATTGGCATGATTATTTGATTACTGTCTGTTCCTCCCACCTCACTGAAAGTTCCCTGAGAGCAAGAACTGAGTCTGTTTCTTCCTAACCATTATGTCTGCAACATTTACCACCATTGTCCCTGGTATATACTAAGTGCGCAATATGGATTTGTTGGATTAAATAATGAAAGCCTGTCACCAACATCCAGAGAGCTAACAACATTAAAGTACTATTAGTAATTTTCAGTGAGAAACATAATTTACCTGTCACATTCAAGTTCCTCAGGCCATCCGATTCCAAAAGTGTCAATTAATGTTTTGCAATCAGAATATACTTTCTCACAAAATTTACGACAAGGTGGAACCACATGAATTTGCTCTGTGCAAGTAGGTACAAAAGCTTTGCAAAGGAAAGTTTCGACATTTGGTGAGCATTCCAGATTTGCAAGAGGAAGAAAATGCTATTAAGAAAAATAGAAAAATAAGATTAGAAAACAGTTTCATCAAAAGTGAATGAAATCAATTCATTTACTGTTTAAAGTATATATTTTCACTTATACTCCAAAAGGATCTCAGAATCAATCTCTCTCTCCGCCCCTGCTCCCTCTCTCCTGGAGACTGAACCCAGGGGCATTCTACCTCTGAGCTACACATTCAGCCCTATTTTTAATTTGAAACAGACTCTCACCAAGTTGCAGAGAGCCTCACTGAGTTACTGATGCTGGCTATGATCCTCCTGTTTTAGCCTCCCAAGTACTGGGATTATGAGCATGCGCCACCACACCTGGCTCAAAAGAATCTTTAAATCTCTGTCTTAATACAATTTCATTTTGGGGGGGCAGGTCTGAGATGGAACCCAGGGGCATTCGATCTCCGAGCTACACCCCCTGCCGTATTTTTTATTCTTTATTTTGAAACAGGTTCTTACTAAGTTGCATAAGGCCTCATTAAATAGTTGAGGTTGTCCATGAACCAGGATCCTCCAGTCTCAGCCTCCTACATACTGGGATTACAAGCATCCCCCACCATGACTGGCATTAAATACAATTACATTTTGAGGTGATAACTTTATTTAGTCTGTTAGACTAATGAACCTGTCATACAAAACAGACTATTATTTTATTTAGTTATGCAATTTTCAAGAAGACACAGATTATTTCAGTGAAACCACTAGTCAGAGTCACCAGTAAACTCCACATTGTCAAGTCCAATGATAAATTCTGAATCTTCATTATACTCAACTCAGCAACGGCCAACACAGTGGATCCTATCTACTTTCTGGGGCACTTTTTCATTCACCTTCTGGAAGACAAATTCTCTTTAACTCTTACCTCTCTTACTGGCTGTTCTTTTTCTTACCCTCAATTTCCTGATTCTAAATACTGAAATGCTCTTGAGCTCAGTCCCTAGACCTCTGGCTCCACTAACACTTCAGAGGAAAGTCACTGCCCGTCTCTGGACTCAAGTGAGCATTTGCTTCCCGGGCACCTTACACTCAACATAACTAAGACACAACTGAATTCCACTGCACCCCTACCCCTCAAACACTCCCTCAGTCGTCCTCATCTCAGTGGATGACACCACTATTCACCAAGTTGCTCAGACCAAGGGTTTTAAGATTCATTCTTCACTTTCCTCTTCTTTCATCCTATATTAATTGATATATGTCAGCAAATCCTGCTGGTTCTCCCTTGAAAATATATTTCAAATCTGACCATTTCTCACGATTCCTGCCCAGTCTAAGCCATTATATATTTTACCTTACTACTGAAAAAAACTCTTCACAGGTCTCATTACTTCCCATTCTTGCTAATCTTACAGTCAATTTTTTCATATTGATCCATATACCCACCAAGGCAATTCCTTAAAATGCAATTTTGAGGGGGGGGAATGGGGAGGAAGCCAGGGGGAGGGCACCAAGTACTTTGTGTGTATGTATATGTGTGTGTATATATATATATATATATATATATATATATATATATATATATATATATATATCTCACTATATATATATATCACTATATATATATCACTGTCAACATGATTTACATTATGATGTGAGACTATAATGCATCAATAAAAGCATATTAAAAATAAAACCTAAGTTTGTCTTTGTCCAAAGACACCAACTATTAGAATATATTCCAAAGTCTTTACCACCAATTCTGAGGTCTAAAATTTCTCAGCCCCTGGTTATGTCTCACTACATTTTTCTACCACACTTTCTCTTAACTGGTCTTTTGCTTCTCCTCAATCCATGGGTAGTTCCGTCTCAGAATCTTTGTTTTGGCTGTTTCCCTCACTTCTTACCCTACCTAGTCACACGGGTTTTATCCTCACTTGAAGAGGCATGATCGGTCCACCTCATCTAAAAATGATCCTGTGATGCTCCATCTTATTACTCTGGTTTGTATTTCTTTTAATCCCTTATCAATATCTAGCATTGCATTTACTCTATTTATTAATTTCTGCCTTTACCACTGGAGTGTAGATTCAATGAGAGGGGAGTTTTGTCTATTCTGTTTAATGCTAAATCTTCAGAGCCTAAAACAGTATTGCTACATAGTGATTTCTCTATAAATACGGAATAAAGGAATGACTCTCCAGAAGGATGAGTGAACAACATAACAAGGCAGGTCAATAAAACAAATTTCAAAGCATTAAGATAAAAAGAGATCATAACTATTTCCAGAGGGAAGGGGGAAGGACATATACAAAGGCGTTAAGTTCTGAATATTTGATAACATCAGATGCCAGAAAACAGGGAAGAAATAACTCTAAAATCATGAAGGAGAGTTACTTTCAATATAGAATTCCATACTCAGTCAAAGATTTAGATGAGAGCAAAATAATGACATTTTTGGCCCTGTAAAGAGCAAAAAATGTTAACTTTCAAGTATCTCTTTTTAGGAAGCAACTGGACAGTGCAGAATTCCTGAAACACAATGAAATAATATATGAATAAACTAAGAAGGAAAAGGATACGAGACCTAGGAATTAGTTGATCTAACACTAGAGAATAGCAAGAGGAATCCTCAGCAGGATAGCCATGAATCTAGTCCAGAAAACAATCAGATTGTATTTGATAGGGGGACAGATGGCTAAAGAAGGATCTCCAGGGGATGGGAGTGAGGGATTAGAACTGAAGATTTTATGGTATTTGGAGCACCTAGGGAAATTGCTTCTAGATGTGTGACAAGTACATTAAGACATCCGAAAAAAAGCGAGCAGTAGGTACATAAAGCAAAGCAAATAGGGAAAAAGGCAAATACTGCATTAACTGTGTGTGTGTGTGCAATAATTTGCAATAACATATTGCTTAACTCAACAATGTACAATATTTGATATTTTTAGTAATTCTAATATTGACTACTGATTTAACTAAAAATTTGTGTTAGGAGGTTGGGAAGAGGAATAAAAAAGGCGGAATAAGAGAAACGAATTACCAACTGCCCATTAGGAAAATACAAACAGCTACAGCTTGAAGGTCTAAATCGATGGGTTGATAAATGATGGAGTAAGACGTACTGGTCTGAATACATGCCAGAAGAACACTTGGAAGTGGCTGCCTCTGGGTAGCAGGACTGGGGTGGAGGTGGAGGAGGGGCAAAGACTTTCTGTTTGAGGGGTTTTTCTAGCTTGACTTGGATATAAAAGATACGTGAAAAACTGAATATGTTTAAAGAGTACAATTTGATAAGTTTTGAAACAATTATCAATGTAATAAATATATCCAATATCACCAAATTTCCTTCTAGTCCACTGGAGTCCTTCCCTCACTCATCCCTCGGTAACCTCCCACCTCTGGCACCCACTGATCTGCTTGTCACTACAGAGTGCTATTTTCTGTAATTCTGTGGGTAAAATCATATAGCATGTTTTCTTTTTGTTGTCTAGCTTCTTTCACCAAGAATCATTATTTTGAGATTCATCCATGTTTTCTGGGTGTCAGTAGTTCATTCTTTTTAATTGCTGAGCAGCGTTTCTCAGTAGGGCTATGCCATCACTTGCTTATCCAGTCAGCCATTAATGGATGGCCAAATGCCCATGGGATACTGAAGGTGGATGGCTACCAGTAGGAAGTTAAAGAAATAGAGCTATGTAGGTAAGAGACTTATATATTAACAATATAGGTTTAAAAGTCATCAGTATAAAATCATAATTGAAAGAACTGACATTATGTAGAGAAACCATGTAGTAAGAGAAGATGAAAATTCTGGTTTTCAAAGGTAACGTGTTAAAATCCATATTTACATAAGAAAAGAAACAGGGAAAGCTTTCATCAGTGAAATAAGTTTTGTGACATTTCTGGAAGATAAAAAGGATGAGGACTTGTACTCTTATTAGGTGTATACTTGCTGAGCACTGTATATACCTGATAAAATGGCCTTAAAAATACATAAAACAGCCAGGCATGGTGGCGCATGCCTGTAATCCCAGTACTTGGGAGGCTGAGAGAGGAGGATAGCAGGTTTGAGGACAGCACCAGCATGTAGTGAGACTCTCATCAACCTAGTGAGACACTGTTTCAAACTAAAAAAAAATTGGGCTGGGGGTATAGCTTGGAGATATAATACTCCTGGACTTAATCCCCAGCACTACACACACACACACACACACACACACACACACACACACACAACCACAGAGTGACAAAACTGCAAGGAGAAACAGACAATTTCATGGCCATAATGAGAAATTTCAACATATTGTAGTAAAAAGATCAAGCAGACAAAAAATTAATACATACCTATGAGATGTGATTAGAGCTCTTCAATTAAGAAGTGTGATTCAAAGGACACATACAGAATCCACACCCAACAATTAGAGGACAAGAACTCTGGAGGATGCTGAACCCATGGAAAGCTCACCGCACTCTCAAGAGGCAAATGACAAGCAAGGGCAAGGGCCGGCACCACTGGTGTTCTGTGGCTGTTATTTGAACAGGGTTGGAGTCCTGAGCCTTCACTGTCTAACAGGAACTTGTTGGAGAGCAAGCTGCATAGTGCTCTTCTCTCTTTCGTCTATCCTGAGAGCTAAGTGCATAGACTGTGTGAGCATTCTCCTCTGGGACTGAGGTGGGGACAGGGGAGGCATGGGCAACTGGTGCGTTGACTTTTTTATTTACTGTGTCTATAAAGTCTGGTTCCTAAATTTTTCAAGTGTCTGGTAATCACATACTTTGGTAGAAAGACTTATAACATACGATATTTAATTCTAACTCAGAAGCCACCATGCAATGTCTATGATAAAGTGATGGTCAGCACTTAAGAACTAATTTTCCAGTTCAAGAATTGGCAAAATGAAAGTACAGGGTTACTTTTGCTCTACTAAAACAGGAAGAACGTGGCAGGTCACTTCCCTTGTTTAATTCTTCTAGAGTACCAACACTGGTTAATCCAATGTTTAGGTTCATGCACTATGTAGAGGATAAATCACATGTTGAAAACTCAAATACCTTTAGAGGCCAGGTAGGTAAATTCAGAGGGGTATAAGACAGTGGGGGTCACTGTGCAGCAGCTGCAAAATCCCAGTAGACTGGTGTTTGGAAAAGTAGAGAAAGAATTATCAGAGAGATCCTTTTCTTCCCCTCCACTAGAAGACAGAACCTGAGTTTTTGTGTGAAATCTCTCAAATCTTGTATTTGGTCACTTTAATTTATACATTTGAAATACTGTGTAGGATAAACAAAACACATCTTTGTGTCAGATCTTGGGCCACTAACACCAAGTCCACTGCAAATTAATCAACTTAAAGAATTTTTGACTCAGAAGGAAGCTGTAAGTCAATTATCTCCAAAGTGTCTGTGCGTGCACCCGTGCACGTGCACATCTTGCCAAGAAACATTTTCTTTAAACAAAAGCTTACAAAGCCTGATATATTAAGTAAATAAAGGTCCAGCTGTTCTGGTTGAGAAGGAAGCCCTCTCTGCCCCTTCACTGCCAATGACCTCCAAGCACCTCCAGAGATCAGACTGAAAACCACTGACTTAATCCAAACCCTCAAATCACAAGTGAGAAAACTGAAGCCAATTTCTTACTGGAAATTATTACTGAAATTCCAAAATCTACTCTGGATTAGAATCCAGATGTTCTTATTTCTTGGCCAGTGCTACTTTTAGCAACACGACAGCTGCTGCTAACAACAGAGCTTTGCTTTATTCATCACTCACCATAAGCTAGGCACTATGCCTTTATATATACCATTTACCTTCAGAGCAAGCCTGTGAGATGGATTCCAGAAACTGACCATTTCCTTGAAGGAGCGTACCTATTATTTCTATGAAGATTAAAACCATAGTTGATGCAAATATTCTACTCCCTATTGAATGGTTGACCTGAGGCTTTGAGAGGCTAAGTAACTTCATATTGTCACAAAAGTAGTAAGCAACATCAGTAGGAGCTAAATCTGATCCATATGACTCTGGAACGTGCCCTACTGATCCTTTATACTATGCTGCACCCAATTCTCCCTGAAAAATACCCTTTCCCAAAGCACAAGACAGGCAAAAATACCAATGGGATGAAGGGGAGAAAAGATATCAAGACTGGAGATCTTTTACATGAAAGAAACTCTCTTGTTTAAAAAAAAATAAGGATTCACAGGCCACATATCAAGGACTAAAAACCTCAAGCTATGTTTATCATTCCAGATGATTCCTGTTCCACCTGAAGCACAGATAATTTTGGAATAATTTAGACACAAACAAGAGCATTTTAGATAACACATCAGCCTACTGAATTCAGTATACCAATCAATTGAAAATGTAAACAGGATGAACACATTTCTCCAATCTTTTGAAGCAAAAATCTTGATAAGAATCATTATTCTTCCACAAAATGCCCTAGGCACCATTCTCAGAATTCAAACCTTTAGAATTCACCTGACTCACTGTGGAATTTCTTATGCCCTTAGTTTTATACTCGGAATTCTATTATATCATTATGCTAGTATTTAACAGGGTTAAAGCTCTGTAACCGCATGAACTGAGCAAATATTCAAACTCTCTAGTTTCTTTGGTCTGTTCCCTTTCTTCCCCTTAGTGGTACGCCTTCCTCATCTCTCTAGTGACCAGTGTCTGAATGATCTCACTTATGAAATGTTCATTTTCAAGGAAACTCATCCAATAACTAACCACAACAAAAGTATCAATAGTGTTTTCAAAAAATTGCATTTAATAACAAATACAATAGTTCTATTTGTTACAGTTAATCCTGAGACAAATAGGTAGGCTCTTTCAAGGAAATAGTCTCTGGCAGAAATTCCTAGCAATCACTGTTATTATGAGCACTGGGAGAGATGAGGAAGAAGAGGCAATTGGAAAGGCAATTCATACCTCTGTTCTGAAAGCCAGTCTAGGTTAAACAGAATGATGAATGGATAATGAGAACCAAAATGCATGGAGTTTGTTTGCTTATTTATTTACCTAAAAGCACTGTGGGTTGCCGGGCATGGTGGCGCATGCTTGTAATCCCCGCGCTCGGGAGGCTGAGACAGGAGCATCGCACGGGTTCGAAGCCAGCCTCAGCTACTTAGTGAGACCCTGTTTCTAATAAAATGTAAAATAAATAGGTCTGGGAGTATAGCCCAGAGGTAGAAAGCCTCTGGGTTCTACCCCCAGTGCCACCAAAAAAAAAAAAAAGCAAAAAGCACTGTGGGTTGAATCCAGGGGTATTCAATCACTGAGCTACATCTCTAGCCCTTTTTATTTCTGAAACAGGTTCTTACTAATTTACAGCTCACTGGCCTTGAACCTGAGATAACTCTGTCTTAGCTTTACAAGTACTAGGATTACAGATATGTGCTACTCTGGCCTACATAAAATATTTCATAGAATACTCTGCTTGAATAATGACAATATTTTAATTTTAACTAAGTTCTAAGTACTCTTTAACTGCCTGTGCCACCACTGGCAGATAACTTTCTATCTCTGAATTTTAGAATATCCACAATGAAGTGAGAGCTATGAACTACTGGATGATGTCTAAGGACACTTAAGGCTAAAGAGTTTATGAAGATGGTAACAAAAGACTTGAGCAGAGCCAGAGATAAACTTCAAAACAACTGTAGGTACTAGGTCGAAAATTTCTTCTTGGTAGTTAACTCTGTTTTGCTTTAAACTCTAGAATAAACGTTTACGGTTTCTATCTATCCAGTAGTCCTATTTTTGGAATTCCAAAGTAGGGGGGATGTTACAGGAGCTAAGGAGAGACTCAAGAATACAACTGAGCAACAAAAACACAGACTTGGTCATTGAGATGCTCCAGGTATTGTAATTCCTGTGGAGAGGGTTGGGCAAAAGATACAATCAGATTATTTGAAGCAGCTGAAGTAGAACAAATAATTGGAACAAATATTTTAATAATCCCTGCAGTGTCCAAATAAGTGTCTAGTAACAATAATTCTTACAGCAAAAAGTGTCCAATGGCATTGGCCCCAGTGACAAACTGATCCTGTAGCATGACCTTGGCTATGTCCTGGTTCCCTCTCTTCATTTATTCTGAATTTGGTTCTCCAGCATCCCCATGGATTCCATAAGATATTCAAAATCCACCAACTTTTTAAATTAAATTATCCAGAATTTGTTTTCATTGTAGTCAAGAAGATCCACTAGTATAAAAACTACAAAGAATGGGTTGTGACATCAACAAAATGGGACAAATTCTAGAACTGAGTTTCCAGGGGGCCAAACCCAGTAAACATCCTATTAATATTTAGCAAAGAAAATCTGGCAAAACATGACATATAGTAATAAAATAGCATATAGAGTTATCCTTGTTACCTCTTAGATTCTCAGTACATTGTAGAAAGAAGTGCCCAGTGAAGGCAACACTATGGGGAGATCAAAATGAGTTGCTTCCATCAGATAAAAGGAAAATAGAATAAAAAGCATGAGTTCTTAACAGACTATGGTGTGAGGGGAGGGATTCTAATAGCATTGTTTGGCTTAAGAACAGAATGACAAATAGGATCTCTGAATTCCTGATTCACTGTGTGCAGTCAAACACAAGTACTAAAAGGACTGAAGGCTTAAGGTGCAAACCAAATGCAGTTTGATTCTGTAGGTTGCCAAATTTTATTACTTTAATGCACTTTTCTTTTTACATAAGAGATATGCCGATGTTGGTGGTTAAGAAGCAGTGGGACTCAGAGTTCTTAAGTGGGTATATGTGACAAAGCTCAGAGCACTCAATTTACACAGTACTCTGAACCAGCAGCCCTCCAGGGAGATCCTCCTCGTTGGAAAGATTTACTCTGTAAGAATAAAATAGTCTCATATTCCATCCTTATCGCTCTTCAGCATCTTAACCTATAAGTAGAGTTCAACCCCATCATGCCTTAGAAGGGTTACATTGAAATAAAATCTGGGGGCAGGGGAAAGGCTTAAATTTAGTTGGAAGACACGAGACTGAGATTGATTCGGAGGGTTCTAGATTAAGAGAGAACACAAAATTAAATGAGGCTAAGATAAACTGATATGAATTTATTTCTCGGAGAGTCCTGATTCAGTGTGCTAGCTTCAGACACTGGGCTTTGGAGGTCATATGATAAATGGGGTTTTTATGGGGGCTCAGTGGGACCCCAAATGCAACCCTCTATAACTTCTCAAGTCCATACATGTGTACCTTCAATAGCTGTATTTAGTGATAGCACAATTACCACACTGGTTCCTTGGATAAACATTATTATTGAAGGAGAGGCCAAAGAAAAACCATTAGCAGTCTTCCTCCCTACCAGGAGAGAAAATCAAAAGCAATACTATAGACCAAGTAAATTTTCTGAGACTAGTGACACCATCAAAAGCATGTTCAAGAATAATAATTGCTATCATCTGCTTATTCTAACATTTTAGTGTAAGAAGATATGTTGTTAATAAATTGTCTGATGCAACTTTAATCAAAAATGGTTAAGGTGCTTTTCCAGTTGTGGTCACTTTACTGTAGTTAAATCAGTACATCCTGGTACCTTTTTATGCAGCTCTAATCTGGCAGGGACATTTTTTTTTTTTTTTTTTTTTTTTGTGGTACTAGGGTTCCTGGAAGCCCTTCTGCCTCCGGGATACACTCCCAGACCTATTTTATACTTTTTAAAAAAATTTGGAAACAGGGTCTCTTAAGCCAGCGCTTCAAACCTGCGCGATTCTCCTGTCTCTGCCTCCCAAGCATGGGGATTACAAGTGTGTGCCACCACGCCCGGCTGGCAGGGACATTCTACCTTCAAGATATACCGCCAGCCCATTTTATATTTATTTTGAAACAGCATCTTGCTAGGTTGCTGAGTCTCACTACTTTCTGAGTCTGTCCTCAAAACTTAAAATACTCCTGTCTCAGTCTCCCAATTACTGAGATTACAGCCATGCACCACCACACCTGGTTAAGATCACCCTTCGCCAGGTGTGGTGGCGCACACTTGTAATCCCCGTGCTTGGGAGGCTGAGACAGAAGGATCGCATGGGTTCGAAGCCAGCCTCAGCTACTTAGTGAGGCTTTCAGCAACTTAGTGAGACCCTGTTTCCAAATAAAATATAAAAAAGGTCTGGGAGTATAACCCGAAGGTAGAAGGCCTCTGGGTTCCACCCCCAGTACCACCAAAAAAAAAAAAAAAAAAAAAAAAGATCGCCCTTCAGATGACTCTAATACACACCAAAATTTGAGAACCAATACCTCAGCTCTTCAGTGCTCGGCCCGAATTTCACTTTCAAAGAGACCCTAAACCACCACAGAACATAATGGTCCATCATATTGAAGACATAAAGTTGATAAGGCCATAGACATGTACCCTAGATGCCATGGTAAGACATAAGTGTAAATGAGATTACCCCTATAAAGTAAAAGGGACTTCACACTTTGGTTCTGTTACTAGTTCCTGATAGAGACTGGATACAATGATAGAATATGTAGAGATCATTAACCTACCTCTCCTACCTCTCCTGAACTGGTATGATCAAACTCACCCACTCATGATGTCAGGGGTACCCAATAGCATTCTATCTTCAAGTGACTAAACAGATCTTAAAGACATGGGAAGGTAACATGAGAATATCGCTCATGTTCTCAGAATATCTACTTCTTCCATATTACCATCTTTTATTTAAAACATACCTATGGCTTCATGAAGAATTCTCTCTGACCTAATGACTCAAGAGGAAATAATTACAGCCTGGTTTGTACAAATTGGTCCCAGCCAAGAGTGATCTGCTATGGGATCATAACTCTACTCAGAGGTGGCCCTCATGGGCAGAATTTCAATCACTGTATCTTGTCTAGGGTCAACAGAATGATGGTCTGAGATAACAAGACACACTGATTCATGAGATATAGGTAATGTTATAATCAGATAGGGACTTCAAAGAGCAAGACTGCAGATCTGGTGACAAGGAGCCTGGAAAAGCAATATATGAATACACTTCTACAAAATGAGCTTATAATATAAAAATATTTTTGTAGCATGTGAATTCAAACCAAAAGGCCCCAGTGAAGAGAATGCTCTTAAGCATACAGATCAAATAATCTACTTGGTGGATGTCAATCAGCCTTTTCTCTAGTTATTACAGGATTTGATTATTAGGCTCCATAACAAGTGTCATGGTGGCAGAAAGGAGTGCCCAATTTAATAGCATGATTTCTCCCTGCAGCTGATTTGGCTACTGCTGAGTAGTCAGGTTGCCAGCAGCAGGGAAGCAACCAACCTTAAGCCCTCAATATGGTACTGCATCCAAAGAGATCACCCAGCTACCTACCTATAGGTTAAGACCCTGGATATCTTCCACCGAAGATTTGTCCTCACTCGAATTCCTTTTCTACAATGCTCCCAAGTAGATGGTTTCTATGTCAGCAGCTTAGTTGTAGTTTGTTTCCTTGGAGCAAGCTTGAGCTGTAATTCTTGTCTAGAGAGTCTATGAGCTGTTCAGTGTTCTTCCAATTATTTCCTTTTCTACCTAACTAGTCCTAGTGCCCCATCTTAGGTGAAAAGGACAAAAAAAAAAAAAAAAAAGAAGAAGAAGGTTAATCAAAACAGAAGGAGGCTCTTTTTTCAAAGTTAAAAGAAGAGCTATAGCCGGGCGTGGTGGCACACGCTTGTAATCCCCACACTTGGGAGGCGGAGACAGGAGGATCATGCTGGTTTGGAGCCAGCCTCTCTGGCTTAAGAGACCCTGTTTCCAAATAAAAAATATAAAATAGGTCTGGGAGTGTAGCCCGGAGATAGAAGGGCTTCCAGGAACCCCAGTACCACCAAAAAAAAAAAAAAAAAAAAAAAAAAAAAAAAAAGCTATATAAAATAAATAAAGGAATGATCAGAGCAAAATATTATTAAAATAGGTCTAAAAACTTTTTTTGGAAATGAATAGACATGGGTAAAAAATAATCCAAGAAAATAAATGTCTGCAAAATATGAGAACTAAAAGTATTATGACAAAAATAGACTGTGTTGGATCTCCCCTACTGGAAAACAAATTCCATGAGGGCACAACAGAAGTCTGTTTGGTTCATTATTGTATGTGTAGTACCTGAATGCTGCCTCAGATATTTGTTGATTTAGGCATTCAAATATCTTTTGAACAAATGAGTATCAACTAGTCTTAATGAGATAGACATATAGGGAAAGGACTAGTTCCCTATGTTATAATGATAATAGGAAAAACCATACTACGGGCCTGGGGTTGGTGGCAGTAAGATCTCTAAGAGACAGTCTACCCTAGAATTTTAACTGAAAGGGATTGATAAAAGACAGTTGTTTGATTTTTCTAAAATATATAAAGCCAAGCCTAAGCAGAGTGGTCCTGCAGTATCTTGGCTATGTCTTGCCCCTGTTAGAGTGAAGACACAGAATATACAAACACTTGTCACTTTTCTGAAGCATGAATCAGAGTCCCATTGATACATGGAAGTGAGTCACCTGATGAAAACCAAGGGACTGTAAAATTACCTGGTTCTCAGCTTAGGATGTATGTTTTCAGTAGTGAGTCACATGCTCACCAATTCACATAAAATAATTAAAAACTTTACTTCTTGCTTTAAAGTGGTACCAAAAAGAGAGCTGACTTCTAATAATGATGATAATTAAGAGTCAAGAAATCTGAAAGGTAACTGGATAAAAGTGATGGACTTTATCAAGATAATAAACTCAGTGAAGTCTAAAGGATCCTGAAATAATTTTAATCACATTTCACAGAGCAAAGTAGTTAAACAAATTTGGAGTAATGCTTTAAGAAAGTCAATGCACTACTGTTTAAAAGAATGGTCCAAAGTTTCTGTAACTTATTTTTATGAATGTGATCAATCCTAGGCAAGTCAGCTTCTTTAAAAAAATTAAAGTAAGCTGGGTGTGGTGGCACACACCTGTAATCCTAGTTATGAGACAGGAGGATTACAGGTTTGAGACCAGCCTCAGCAATTTAATGAAGCTCTCAGCAACTTTAGTGACACTGTTTCAAAATAAATGAAATAGGGACAGGGTGCAGCTCAGAGGTAGAGTGTCCCTGGTCCTAGTACCAAAAAATTAAAGTTAAAAGTGGAGTCTAAGAAAAAGGAAAGCAGAAATTTACAATACTTCCATTATGGAAAATTTGTTTATTTACTATACTAGGTATTGAACCCAGGAGTATACTACCTCTGAACTACACTCCCCAGCCCTATTTTATTTTTTATTTTGAAACAGGGTCTCACTAGGTTGATGAGAGACTGTTTGCTAAGATTGTCCTCAAACCTGCCAAATACTGGAATTACAAGCATGCACCACCAGGGCTTGGCTGAAAACTTTTTTTTTTTAATATCTTGGCAGGGAACATGAGAAATTTTTAATTATTTCTCCAAAAGAACCTTGCTTTGAAAACTATATAAATGTATGTATTTACTAGTTGACACTACAGAGGAATCTGTCCATTGAAGAATCAAATAAGTTTTTAAAACTTATAATTTTACAATCTATAATTCTGTAAAAACTATACATTCAGGGATACAGTGTAGCTAACATTTTGATACACATTTTATAAAACATTAATGAACACATGACAAATATACAAACTAGAGTAACAGCGCATTCTCTATTTATGTGCCACATTCTCAAGAAGAGAAAATCACAACACATCTTCTCAGGATCTGACAAAACCATGCCCTTTGAGGGCAAACTCTCCTGAGGGCATAATAATAACCTAGACAGCCGAACACCTAGCAATAGAGGAGCAGATCTGCTCCCATGAGCAAAGACTCCCAGGAGAAATTTTTTTCTTAATTTTTTATTGGTGCATTATATTCATATATCATATTGGGGTAAAAAACTTGTGTGGACATACATGTACACATCACCTATTTAGCCCCTACCCAATTCCCACCCCATTGCCTCCCCATCCCTCCTTCCCATGCTTGGCTTAGTGGTTGACTTCGGTATGTTTAAGTACATTGTGTGTTTTAGAGAATTTCCTTCTTCCTTCTTCCCATCCCCTCATTTAGGTTGTCTTGTTTGCTCTTCTATAGGATTTCCTTTTTCATCTAGAGTTCCTCCTATGACCCATTTCTCCTTAGCTATCACATATTAGGGAAAGCATCTGATTTCTTATTTTTTGTGACTGACTAATCTCACTTAGCATAATGTCCTCCAGTTCCATCCATTTGCCTGAAAATGATGTTAATTGGGGTTTTTTTTTTTTTTAATGGCTGAGTAAAATTCCATTGTATACATATCCCACAGTTTTGGAATCCATTCATCTGTTGATGGACATCTTGGCTGGTTCCATAGTTTGACTATGGTATATTGTGCAGCTATGAACATAGATACACATGCATTAGTTTGGTAGTTTGGTTTCCCTTCTTTTGGGTAGATATCCCAGGAGAAATATTAACCTTTCTATTTGCACATAGGTCTACCCTTATTCTATTAGCCCAGAATCTCTAACTGGGATATGTCACAAGGTAAGCATGTGGTTCTACAGTTAAAGCACAATAGTATCATTATATACACTACTACTTAGATCACTTCTCAGTATCTATGTCATTTTATATGATTATATCTTACTTTCAGAATAGTTATAGTCATTTTTAGGTAGCATTCCCTAAAAAAAAAACCAGGTTAATCACACTAAACTTTTTCTTTCCTCTGCTTATGTACTGGGGTACAAGGGTGGATAGAGGAAAAGAGAGAAGGTGACAGGTGACAGTGGGACAGGGTCCACTGGATTCTTCTAACAGCAGAAAAAGGAAAATGTTAAAAAGCCACTGGGAAAGAAAAATAGATTTTTTTTTTCTTAGAATTCTGCTGATAGAGTTTCTCTCCATCCCCAAACATTTTCACAGGTGGAAAGGGCTTTGTTTTTTTGGCTTACTTCCCTTTAGACTATTTAGAAGTGGAATGGCCACATGCTGATCCAAACACAATACGTGACTTTGCTTTTGCCTGGACCTCAATGAAGGCAATTCAAAAGGCAACATACAATATTCCTGTTTCCATTTTCCCTAGATTGAGGCTCAGCCTTTTCCGGATGAAATCAGTCTCAAGGGACCGGGACCTCACAATCTGAGAAACAATGCTCCAGATAGGAAACAAAAGGAACATAAAAGAAAACTCGCAGCCACTTGTTTCCCACTTGGGAGAGTGAGACTGTACAACATCCTTTATATTACAAAGCAAGTTACTATTTAGAATTGTAAATTAACTCTTTGTGATACAAAAGATTTTAGGGTCAGATAATAAAATAGAGAAAAAACTGAAGTCCCTTATTTCAAGTACTCTCTGAAACAAAACCAAGAATGGTGATATCGCAGTCAGACCCTTTCGGTTTGTGATAAAGTTGACACAAACTCCTGTAGAAGCCAGATGTGGTGATGCAAGCTTGTAATCCTAGTACTTGGGAGGCTGAGACAGGAGGATCCCAAGTTTGCACCTACCCTCGGCAACTTAGTGAGGCTCTCTTTCAAACTAAAAGATAAAACTGGGTGTATAATTCAGAGGTAGAATGTCTCTAGGTTCAAACCCCAGTACCACACACAAACAAAACAGACCCCAATCTCCAATACCACACACACACACACACACACACACACACACACACACACACACAAAGAAAAAAACCCAACTCATATAGGAAGTAACAACTCTGGAATATACTGAAAAGGATGCACAATAGTGCTTAATTATTACACGAATACTATCCTTAAAACACTTCCAAGTACTTCAGTAAAGTACACCCGTGGCCTCTGTCTGTTTTTATAAATATAGCAAAGTTTTACTGAAACCCAGTCATTCATTTGTTCACATACCGTTTATGACGACTTTTTTTGCTACAATGGCAGAGATGAGTAGTTGTGACCGGGACCGTATGGTTGGTTAGCTAAGTAAAAACTATCTGGCCCTTTACAGAAAAGGTTTACATCTATCTCTGCTCTTAACCAATGGCTCTTTGAACTTTAACATTCAAAACAAACACCTGACAGCTTGTTAAAACACAGTTACCTCAGTTTATTTAAAAGATCAGATTCAGTGGTCAAGGCAAGGACCACAAACTTATATTTCTTTCTTTTTGGGACTGGGGATTGAGCCCAGAGATGTTTTACCTTTGAGCTACAATCACAGCCCTGTTTTTATTCATTTTTAAATTCTAAAATAGGGTCTCACTCAAGCTGGGCATGGTGGCGCACGCTTGTAATCCCAGCCCTTGGGAGGCTGAGACAGGAGGATCGCAGAGGTTCGAAGCCAGCCTCAGCTACTTAGTGAGGCTCTCAGCAACTTAGTGAGACCCTGTTTCCAAAAAAGTATAAAATAAGGTCTGGGAGTATAGCCTGGAGGTAGAAAAGCCTCTGGGTTCCACCCCCAGTACCACGCACATACACACACACACACACACACACACACAAATAAAATAATAATAATAATAATAATAATAATAATAAAAGGGTCTCACTAACTGGTGAGGGTCTTGCTAAGTTGCTGAAGCTAGCCTTAAACCTGGTTCTCAGCCTTTGAAGTACTGGTATTACAGGCGTGTGTAACCAAATCCGGCAGGTATCCTTGAATTTCTAATAAGCTCACAAGCTGCTGATCTAAGAACAAAACTTTGAGAACTATTGCTCTAAACTGTCTCATAGAATCACAGATTAAAAATGACCATAAATACCTAAACTATAAGACAGGCTACCTGTCACTAAATGAAAACTGAGGCATGAAGGAGGAATTAGAGAGATCGCTTATATGAAACCCTTTGTAGCAAAGAGAATAAAAATGGTTGTCATAATCATCAGGCAATTCTACAAACTCTTACTGTAACACTAAATCACTGAAAACTTAAAAGGGACCAGCAGGAATCAAAGGCAGTTGGGTCAGAGTATAAAATCCAATCTATTCTTTAGAGAAGCTATAAAATACATTTTTCATAAAAGTCAAGGTACCTGCCGCTACTTGACTGGAGTATAAATTGAAGTACTCAAGTTAAGTGTTTGGAAAAAAATCTGACACATGGTTTATAATCCAATGGTCCAAACAAAAGATATATTTCTTCGCCGGGTGTGGTGGCACAGGCTTGTAATCCCAGCATTTGAGAGGCGGAGACTGGAGGATGGATGTCAGGTCACGGTCAGCCTCAGCTACTTAGCGAGGCCCTCTGCAACTCAGTGAGACCCTGTTTCAAAAAATAAAAAGACTAAGCCAGGTGTGGTGGTGCATGCTTGTAATCCCAGCATTTGGTAGGCTGAGACTGGAGAATTGTGGTTTGCAGATATCCTCAGCTACTCGGTGAGGCCCCTTGAAACTCAGTGAGACCTTGTTTCAAATATAGAAAAATAAAATATAGGGCTGGGGGTGTAGCTCGGAGGTCGAATACACGGAAACACTAGGTAGGTCCTGTGAAGAATAAAAATAATTTTTAAAAAAGACTAAAAAAATAAGCCTGGAGGTGTAGCTCTGAGGTACAATGTTCCTGGGTTCTATCCCCTGTACGGGGGGCGGGGGGGATTATTTTGCGTGTGTTTGTGGGGAGGAGACACTGGGGATTGAACCCAGAAGCATTTTAATCTCCGAGCTACATCCCCAGCCTTATTTTATTTTTATTTGAAACAGGATCTTGGTAGGTTAATGAGCATCTCACTACTTGCTGAGACAGTCCTTGATCCTGTGATCCTCATGTCTCAGCCTCCCAAGTACTGGGATTACAAGCATGTGCTACCATGCCTGGCCAAAAGATAAATGTCTTTACTTCATATAAATGGTTAAAAACCAAATTCCCTAAACAAATCCTAACACATATACAGAGAGCTAATATGGGAAAGAAAATAGAGGATGTCAACTGATATATTTCATTACAGCAAAGTTCAAACAGAAAAAAAGAGGGTGTTATATGAATCACCTAAAAACATTAGAATGTCTTCCATTTGAACACTGAATAGGATAGAAGTGGAAGGTAAGGATTTGGAGGAAAAATTCTCTTTGCTGACATCTTTTATTGAGCACCTACCATACTCAGTGACACTGCACTAGGCATTAGATAAAGATAAATGAATACTCTCTCTACCTCTAGCAAGTTCACAATCTAGAGGCGCCAAAACAGCTGCAAGATAGAGTAATAAGAACAGTTTGTAAGTATTAAGCACTACAAGAGTGCAAAGAATGTGCTCACTGATGATGTTTGGAAGAAAGGTGAAAGAAGGCCTCACTAAAACAGCCACTGCTTTAACTGAGACCTGACGGAGTTGAGAAGGTAAAGAGAGAACGGGTACAGGACTCAGCAGAGAATGCAAAAAATGTTCAAAGGCACAGAAGCGAGAGTGGTGTGGATTTGAATTCTACAAGTAGATCCATGTACCGTGGGAAGGGACTGGAAAGGAGAATCTGACTGGTAAGCTTGAAGCCAGTCTAGAATCAGGTGTTTATTTTTCTAGCTTTAGAAATATGGTGAAGAATTTCAACTCCAAGACGGACTGTAAGTGCTTGCATTTTAATACAATCACTTTGGCACCACTAGAGAGACGGAAGGGTAGGTCCAAACCCCAGTACTAGAGGAGAGAAGGAAAAAAAGTACATCTAGCACTTCTTTGAAAAAAAATCATTGAAATATTACAATGTAATTTGTAATATCTTTTATAATTATATACTTAGTATTTAAAGGCTTTCCTCTTTTAGACATGAGCCTGTAATGAGGTAGTCGGACAACTATTCAATTGAACAATGGAAGACCTTTAAAGCTACAAAATAAAATACAGTCAGTTTTAAAAATAGTACCCACGGTTAGATTTGTAGAGGTTTTATCTCTTTGAAACAATCGTAGGAAAACAAAACATAATAAAACTATACCACGTTCACACAGTTTTTTCTGGAAAAAGGCTACAAAAACAACACATTTGTCCTCTCCTCCAAGAGACTGTATTTACCTAACAGATCTCTCTGTATGGGAGGGCAGGTTCCTGTCTCCACAGGTAGCTCTTCCCACACCTCCCTAGCAATTTGCATATCTCTAAACCAGAGGCAGGTAACTGAGGCACCTAAGGCAATCTTTAATGTCACTCTGCTCCACACCTGACGTGTGGTTTCGTTTAGCAAGTATCTTATAAAGAACACTTAAGTGCTATATTTAAAACCAGTCACTTTTTAGCAAGACATCGTCTGTAGCCTAAACATATTCCGATATTTTATTTACTTTGGAAAAACGGAGCCAAGTAAGCATTACAACTACTTATACAAACATGTAAGTTTTTCCGCTTGTTAGTCCAGGGAATATTTGGTCAGTGATTAGAAAAAAAATTCAGAATTCACACTTCTAGAGGTGCTACCACACTTAATGTAGAAAAGCCAACTACTGACCAGGTACAGGAATATTTAGAAAGCATTCCTAATCCAACTTCATCATAAACAAACCCTGAAAAAGTTATAAAACGAACCCTAGCTTCAGCAAATTCACTAAGGGAGCAAAATATATACAAGATATGTCATTAAAGGCATTTAATTTTCTAAAGGAGTTTTCCAAATATGACTTGCGCAAAACTTGAATAAATCCTTTGATGTGCTTAAAAATAAAAGCTCTAGTTTATTTTAGAACAAAGCATAAACCACCTTTCAATATAGGCACAAAGAACCACTCACCTCCATTTCCACAGCTGCAATACCCTGGTCATAATGACCCATGAGATTAGGAAAGAACGTCATGTTATAGGCCATTTTCATACACCTGGGGACAGTAATTGGTTCACAGGTGAAGAGACTGTGCCCCCTCACGAGGGGTGGAAGAATACATGTTAACAAAAACGTGAAGCGTTCCATTTTCTTCAAATTCCTGCTTTTACCACATGGCTTGGGTTAATCGCTCTTTTCATTATTAGAAGATTCCCATCCAAAGATAAAATGTTCAAATTCCTCATTTCATTATTTCACCATTTTGAAGGAAGCTGTCTTCCTGGAAATGAGTTCTGGGTCAATTGCTGTAAAAACAACCCAGAGAGTGTTATCATAAAAACATTTGTCATGAAATCAAGTGCAACTCAAAGTGCAGAGTTAAGAATTTAAGTTTAGGTAACTGACAGCGGGGGGGAAAAAAACGATGGAAAATTCCATCGCAGCAAGCTCTCCTTTCATCTGCTCGGGCAGAGAATATATCATTTGCTGAGGAAGTCTCCTCTCCAGGGAGCCCATGATTGGAGGCTTGAGTTGTACGGAACGCAGAGTAAAGGAGGGGGGTGGGCCCGGGGTGAGTGAGTCCCAGAAAGGAATGCTGGTGGCCTCGTCCAAGTTAAAAGCGATGGACAGAATCCTAAAACCTACGGGCCCCTTTTGTAAGTCTTATCCAACTGAGGCCCAGGAGAACGCTTCAGGACCTAAAAAAGTTGTTAAACTTTTAAAAGACTCTGAGAAGCCCGTTCTCGTGGCAGTCTTCTCGGGGTAGACTTTTCCTGCTTTTTCAAAAGGCCAACGAGAGGGAAACCTGCAGGATCCTTCCCGTGGAGGGGCGAGAACCGCGTTTTTCCTGGGCTGGGGGCGTGCGGGCCTCGGTGGGCCCGGGGGGAAGACGCGCCCCGCGGTGCCCGGGGGGGGGCGGCCGGGAGGGGCCCGGGTCCCCTGCGCGGCCCCGAGCCCGAGCCGACCCCGCGCTCGCCCTCCTCCCCCGCCCCGCACACCTTACCCCGCGGCGCGGGGCGGCCGGCCTCCCGGGCAGGGGGCCTCCAGCCCGCACACCTGTCCTGGTCGGGCCTCCTCGCCGCCGCTCCGCGCCCGCCCCGGGACCGAGCGGACCCGAGCGGGACCCGAGCCGGACCGAGCAGCCGCCGGGCGGCGCCGAGCGAGAGCCGCGGGTCCCGCGAGACTGCGCGCGGGCAGGTCGGGGCTCGCCGGCCCGCCCCGGCGCTGCTGCGCTCCCTCGCCCCGGGGCTCGAGGAAGCTCCCCGTCCCTCCCTGTCTCGCTCCCTCTCTCTTTTCTTTTTGAGGCTCCTGGTCACCCCCAGAATCCACGCTCCCTTTAGAACCCACTGCACTTCAGGAAACCCAAAGAATCCTTGACCCGCGACGATTTGCTCTGTCTCCTTAAAAGGCCCAAGTGACCCGAGTTGAAGGGTGGCCAAGTTCCTGAATACCCCCCCCCCCACCTCCTTAAAACAAAATAGAAAACACAGAAACTTTTAAAAAATTCACTCAGGGAGTCTAGTCACCAACTTGAAGTGGAGGTGGCAGTGAGATCCCAGCCCGGGCAGGACACACACACACACACACACACACACACACACACACACACACCCCACACTTTTTTTTTCTTTCTTTCTTTTTTTTTGCAGTACAGGGGATGGAACCCAGGGGCATTCTACCTCCAAGCTACATCCCCAACCCTATTATTATTATTATTATTATTATTATTATTATTAATTATTTATTTTGAAACAGGCTCTCACTGAGTTGCAGAGGGCCTCACTAAGTAGCTGAGGCTGTCTGTGAACCGTGATCCTCCTGTCTCAGCCTCCCAAATGCTGCAATTACAAGCGTATGCCACCACGCCCGGCTTATTCTTTATTTTGAAACCGGGTCTCACTGAGTTGCAGAGGGCCTCACTAGGTAGCTGAGGCTGTCCGTGAACCGGGATCCTCTGGTCTCCACCTCCCGAATGCTGGGATTACAAGCGTGCGCCACCACGCCCGGCTACACTTTTATTGGTGCATTACTGTCTGACTGTAAACCACAGTGATAGTGACGTACATGCCCACAGCATTTGCTAGGCTCCCCCACCACACGCACACTTTTCTAGATGCAAAACCATAATAGAAAGTTAACTGCTCTAAGCCAGGCGTGGGGGCGCTCGCTTGTAATCCCCGCGCTTGGTAGGTGGAGACAGGAGGATCGCGCAGGTTGGAAGCCAGCCTTGCCGGTTTAAGAGACCCTGTTTCCAAATAAAAATATAAAAAAGGTCTGGGAATGTGTCCCGGAAGTAGAAGGGTTTCCAGGAACTCCAGTACAAAAAAAAAAAAAAAAAAGAAGTTAACTACTCTAGAAGTCAACCCCCCTTTTTGGAGGGGGGATTCTTTTGTATCAGCCTTGCCACGTATCATCTCAGGTAAATTATCCAATCTTTCAGGGCTTTGTTTCTTACTATGTCGACATCCTTATGATGATGGCTAAAGTTTTGGGAAGACTAAGCCCAAAGAGCGCCAAGCTCTTTACGTCCATTTACATCTACTCTGTAGAACTCTCCTATTGGCAGACAGGAATGTATGCGCAGCAAATGAGCTTTTGGAAGCTCTCTGGCAAATGCAAAATGGCTATTTATTGATCTATTTTACAGTACTGGGGAATTGAACCCAAGGACATTCTACTTCTGAGCCATACCCCCGGCCCTATTTTTTATTCTTTATTTTGAAATGGAGTCTCAGTAAGTTGCAGAGGGCCTCAGTAAGTAGCTGAGGCTGGCTGGGAAACTGCCATTCTCCTATCTCAGCCTTCCAAGTACTGGGATTATAAGCATGTGCCACCACACCCAGCTCAAGATGGCTTTTAAATGGAGGCGATTATCAGATAATCCTGGTGCAGAAAACAAATGTCACATTTCAGTATCTGGGATAAAAGGCACCATGGAATAAATAGAAGTAAGAGTTTTGAAATCTGAAAAACATCAATATGGGAAAAGGCAGGCAGGGCACATACCCGTATTTCCAGAAACTCAGGAGGCTGAAGCAGGAGGATCACAAATTCAAAGCCAGCCTTCTGCAATTTAGTAAAACCCTGTCTGAAAAGGGACTAGGGATGTAGCTCTGTGGTAGAACACCACTGGTTCACCCCCCCAGGAAAAAAAAAAAAAAAGGTGGTTGGGGGTAGGTTTGCATCTGGAAAAGGGAATTAGGTTTTATCAAGAGCTTAAGACTCATGTTAGGGGAGAGGTAGTGAAAAATAAATATTAAGAGCTGGACAGTTTATGTATTGCAGGATAAGTTTCCACATAGAAAGTTTCTATGTAAGAAGAATATTTCTCACTAAATTTCTGGGTTACTGCCTAGACCATTTCTCCCCAATTCTTACCAACTTAATGAACTTTCTGTGATCAGGCTATAGCAGGCAGTAACATTTTAAATATATATATATTTCAAATAAAAACATGTTATATGATTTGGAGCGGAAAATAAGTTGATTTATACAGAAGTAAAGCCTATTTTATCTTTACTTTTATTTAATTATGTCGCGAGTAGTAATGAACTAGAATGATTTTGGAACATTGTAGGCGGGATTTCAATTTTTATTTTTATTTTTTTTAATTTTTTTAGTGGTCCTGGGGTTCCTGGAAGCCCTTCTAGCTCCGGGCTATACTCCCAGAACTATTTTATACTTTTTTATTTTTGGAAACAGGGTCTCTTAAGCCAGCGAGGCTAGCTTTGAACCTGCATGATCCTCCCATCTCTGCCTCCCAAGCGTGGGGATTACAAGTGTGCGCCACCACGCCCGGCAGATTTAGAAATTTTAAGCAATTATATCATCCTTTACCTCTTGGTATAAAAATTTCATCTCAGTGGCATGAAGTTAAGAGCACAGACTTGGGAGTTCAAACTTCCTAGGCTTTCCTATCTCCAGGGCTTCCTCATTACGTGAACTGGAAGAAAGTACTCAGCCCTTCTTTGACTTAGTTTCATCATGTGTATTATATGGACCTCTCTGATAGTGGATGTTTTACCCACTTTCCTTCTTTTTCTCCTCCTGTTGTTCCTCTGTGCTGATGCTAGGGCTTAGATAATTGTGATCAACAGAAGGATCAGGCTTTTATTTTTGAAGAATAATTTTCTTTTTTTTTTTTGGTGGTACTGGGGTACCTGGAAGCCCTTCTACCTCCGGGCTACACTCCCAGACCTATTTTTACATTTTTATTTGGAAACAGGGTCTCCTAAGCCAGCACCCGCGGCTGGCTTCGAACCTGCGCGATCCTCCTGTCTCCGCCTCCCAAGCGCGGGGACTACAAGCGTGCGCCACCCGGCTTGAAGAATAATTTTGCCAGATGCAGAATTCTTGATTCATAGTTGCTTTCTCCTCTTCCCCCACACTTTAAAACATTTCACTCTACTCGATTCTTCTTTGCAGGGTTTCTGAGAAGTAAGCTGTAATTTTATCTTTGTTCCTCTTTAGGTCTGGGTTTTCACGTTTAAATAAGATGTTGACTGTAGGCTCATTATAGATGTTCTTTACCAAGTTGAGGAAGTTTCCCTCTATTCCTAGTTTTCTGAGAGTTTTTATTCTGAATGTTATATTTTTAAATTTATTATTATTATTATTATTATTATTATTATTATTATTATTATTGAAGTACTGGTGATGGAACCCAGGGGCATTGCACCTCTAAGCTACAACCACAGTCCTATTTTTTAGTCCTTTTTTTTTTTTGGTGGTCCTGGGATTCCTGGAAGCCCTTCTGCCTCCGGGCTAAACTCCCAGACCTATTTTATACTTTTTATTTTTGGATTACAAGCTTGCACCACCAGGCCCGGCGCTCCAAGTTGTTTTAGAATGCCAAGAGCTGGAGCTAAGGGTGTAGATCAGTGTTAAGAGTGCTTGCCTAGCATGTGTGAGTCCCTGGATTTAATCTCCAACACCACAAGAAAAAAAATAAAATAATAAAAATGAGTGATAGGGATGTAGTTCAGTAGCAGAGCACTTCCCTAGCATGTAAAAGGCCCTGACTTCAATCCTCAGTACCGCAAAAAATAAATAAATAAATAAATAAATAAGTAAAATAAAAATTAAAATACCAAGAGCTTTAGTAACTCAGAAAAGTTATTTAATTTGGCATTGTTATTAATTGAATAGTGTTTATATAAAAATTTTGATTGTAATAATAGATATAATTTTGGCTTAATAAAGGTTATAAATTATATAAAGTGAATATATAATCTGAAAATTATAGAAACTTTCATTTTATTATTTATTTCAATATCTCCAACCCATCACCAGGGTAATACAGAAACATGGAAATAATTAAGCGTATTCATCTTTAATATTTTGCCTACTCTTATTAAAAACCTTCGGATATTTACAATTTTTACATATTTAAATTTTTTATCTTTGTAATGGTACGTTTTTTTCAAGGTAGAAAGATAGAACATAACTTTCTGTAACAGTTTCCTAGTTTGACATATGACTTTGAGCTACATAGACATATCCTGTATTGTGCCCTTGCCCCGGTCCTCCATACATATGTTGGCGGGCCTGCCCGTGACCACTGACCTGTTCCTGGCCTCTTGGGGAACAGACTAGGGGCACCCCTGCTGGAGGAGGCTGGACTTTGCAGAGGCATAGCAAAGGACGGTAGGGAAAAGAGAACCTTGGGGGGAAAGCAGTTGAAGCATTGGGCTTCCGCCATCCTGAGCTGCTCTCTCAGTCACTTCTTTGCCTAGGCCTTGATGCCCTACCCGGGGCTCCAGTCCCTCCAAGTGATATTTGTAAATTTAATCATGGATTGACTCAACTTACGGGAGTCTATTTACAGGACACAGAGGATAGTTTTTATTTTAGAACTGCCTTTCACATGAAGTACCTTACCTGCTCCTTGCTCTGAAAGCTAATTGCTGCAGCGTCTGTGCATAGCAATTAACCTTTGGGTTGTGTCCATTATGGTTGGCCAAAAATAATATGGCTTCTAATTACTACCCCTAGTATTAATGGAAGAATAAATTTTTTTAGTGTAGGAGTAACATGACACTGCAAGAACGAGCCACGTCTTTTCATGGCAGAGTGATGTATGAGACAGCCTCTTTGGCGCTCTGGTATTGTCATTTGTAATTAGAGATTCATAATGCTAAAGAAAAGCAGCTTCGGCCCTATTAATGCTTTGAGTTACATTCTGTGTCGGTGAGCTTATCCTGCTGGGTTTTGTTTTTAGTGGCTTAAATACCTACCATCTGGTCATCTTTAATATTTAATATCTCATCTTTTTTTTTTCCTAGCAAAGCAGCAGTGTTAAGTATTAGAAATAGTATTTTCCCTAAAGCTACCAGCATTTACAGAAGGGCCTATTGCCTCAAATTTAGTAATTTGGATAATAAATTTTCTTCCATGGGCAAATCACATTATATATCTAGTTGTACATCCTGATCTGCTAATGAGAATATACGATTTTTTAAAAACTACCTTAAAGGTAAATGAGATAGATTGACTAGAAGAATTAATCCTATTAAAACATCTATACTGTCAAAGTGATTTAGATTCACTGCTATGTTATTATCAAAATTCTAATTTTTTTTTAGAAATAGAAAAATCAATCCTAAAATGTGTATGGAAGCATACAAAACCCTAAATAATTAAAGCAATTTTGAGAGAAACAAAACTGAAAACATTTTCTGATTTTAAACTGAATTGCAAAGTTATAGTAATCTAAACAGCATATTACTGGCATAAAAACAGACATAGATGAGCAACTAAGGTGACCTAACTGAGGGGGATGGGAGAGGAGAATAGAGAAATTCCCTAATGTACATGATGTACATTCACAAATGTATCAAAGTCAATCACCAAGCCAAACATGAGAAGGAAGGAGAGGGAGGAAATGGGTTGGGAATTGGTTAAGGGCTAACTGGGTGATGTGTGCATGTGTGCCTCTACTGTCTTGTACTCCACTAAGATGTATGATACAATGCAATAAAAATATACCCATATATGTAGACCAGTGGAGCAGGATAGAGAGCCCAGAAGTATCTATGCATATAAAATCAACTACAGTTTGACAAGGGCACCAAGAATATACAACAAGGGAAGAATAGTCTTCTAATAAATGGTGGGGAAATTAGATACCCACATGCAAAACAGTGAAATTGGACTTTATCTTACACCATATACACAAAGGAATGAGAAATGGATTGCACTTAATTATAAATCTGGAAACAGTAAAACTCTTAGAAGAAAAGCTAGGAGAAACCCCTCCTTTAAGGCGGTCTTGGCAATGACTTTTAGATATATCACTAAAAGCACAGACAACCAAAATAAACAAGTGGGACTACATCAAACTAAAATAACATAATACAGCAGAGACCAGGGAAATGGAATGATTCAGGTTAATTTTTAGCCAATTAACAACATCTAGAAGTGTTGTACTGATTTCTCCTAAAAAGGGAGGGTGGTAGAAGAGGAAGTAGCTGATCTTTTTCTTAAAAAAATCATTAATAATACCAAACTTTGTAGAATTAGTGACTTTTTGTATGCATCACTTTGACAAAACCTAAAACTGCTTATTTGATGGAACACTGGGAAAACCATGTATATGCAAGTTCTCTATCAGGGAGTCTTTAAGCCAAAGTAAATCATACCTCCCTTTATCCCTTCACTCCTTCCTCCAATCTGGAGACCCTCGTTGCCAAAGGAAGATGATGGAAAAAGTAAATTCTTTGCCTTGCTTGTCCTGACCCTTCACTTCCCGTTGCTGATGAGAACTTCTTTCCTCCATCCATCTTCTCCTGTGGATTGGATTTTTTGCCCCACACCACCATATTTATAAGTAAAATTGAGGTGGTTTCAATCTCCAATCTACTAAGAAACAACTAAAGCCACAATAAAAAACTTGGGTCTATTTCTTTCTTTTAAAATATAGTTTGAGATGAACACTTCCATTTTAAGATATGGCTCTTACTTAAATGATTATACTTCTGCTTAAATCGAACACATTGCAATCTTATCTTAAAAATAGCATCTTATTAAAAAAGAGAGATGACTTAAGCAGGGATCTTATGAATAAAATTTTTATTTTAGTAAAAACTCCAGATAGACTAAATGTCGTATTTTAATTTGAGTCACAAATCCATATGGCAAAATGGCCATAAGAAGACTACCTGGGCAGCCTAACAAATAGAGACGTTGAGATGTAAGTCATCCTGTAGGATTACCATGACGGTAAGACGGATATGAGAGTCATTAGATGTTTTTCTAAATAAAAATTTAATTGGTTTGTGGAAAAATAGCAACTATCAGGTCTCTAGGCTTAAAGACCAGGATAGAGACCAAGATATGGTGGAAACGATGAAGATAGAGATAGAGATAAAAAACTCCAAGGAAATGTAAGAAACTGTGGACACTGGGTCCCTTATGGCAGATAAGAAGCAGTAGAGTCTAGGTGTGAGAAGATACTCTTTCGTTTTCCTTTTTTTTCTTCTTTCTTCTTTTCCTTATTTCCTTCTTTTAAAATATAGTTTGAGATGATTACTTTCATTTTGAGATATGGCTCTTACTTAAATGATTATGCTTCTGCTTAAATTCCTTTTTTTTCTTCTTCCTTTTTAAACCAAGCATACATTGCTTTTAAAAATACTTTGAAGGAAGCTGGGTATGGTGGTGCACACCTGTAATTCCAGTACTTGGGAAGCTGAAACAGGAAAATCACAGGTTCAAACCGAGTCTCAACAACTTCATGAGATTCTGTTTCCAGATAAAATATAAAGTAGGGCTGGAGGTGTGGCTGAGAGGTAGAATGACTCTAGATTCTATCCTTAGCACACTGCACACATACACACACACACACACACACACACACACACACACACACACACACACACCTTTGCAGAAAAATAGAAAAACCTCTTAATACACATACAAAAGCAAAGGGCAAAAATGAAACCAAAACACAAAAGTAAAAATAAGGCCTATTAGAGCCAGGTGTGGTGGGGCACGCTTGTAATCGCTGCATTTGGGAGGCTGAGACAGGAAGATCGTGGTTTGAGAACAGCCTCAGCTACTACTTAGTAGGCTCTTTGCAACTCAGTGAGACCCTATTTCAAAATAAGGGGTAAAATATAGGACTGGGGGTGTAGCCCGAAAGTAGAATGCCCTTGGGTTCCATCCCCAGTACTGCAAAGAAATAAAAAATAAAGTCTATTAGGAAGGTCAATATCCAAAATACCGAATGCTGGCAGAGATGTATAGGAAGACAAGTTGGCAATTTCTTATAAAATTAAATATAAGCCGGGCGTGGTGGTGCACGCTTGTAATCCCCGCGCTTGGGAGGCGGAGACAGGAGGATCCAGGTTCGAAGCCAGCCTTGCGCGCTGGCTTAGGAGACCCTGTTTCCAAATAAAAATGTAAAAATAGGTCTGGGAGTGTAGCCCAGAGGTAGAAGGGCTTTCAGGAACCCCAGTACCACGAAAAAAAAAAATTAAATATATTCTTACCATCTAATTTAGTAATTGTGTTCCTAGAAGGAGTTGAAAACATTGTCCACACAAAACCTGCACATGGATGTTTATAGCAGCTTTATTCATAATTGCCAACCCTTGGAAGCAAACAAAATGTCTGTTGAGTGGAATGAACAAGCTGTGGCATATTCAGGAGATGAAATATTACTTTCAGTGTATTGCAATGGACTCCATTAGATAGTATTTTATTATAAAAGAGACATTGTGTTAGATGAATTTGCTCAAAGTTAGAATAATATGAGAGTAAAGTAATCTAGGCTCAGCTCTGATGTTCCTTGGGTTATTAAATACAATTGTCACTTATGTCTTCACTTACTGTGGATTATCAGAATAAAACCACAGCAGAAGTTGAGAAGAATCTGCATTTATGGAGAACAGTACTTAATACATTTTAGGAAATTCTTGAATATTTAAATGGCAAGAAAAGCAAACACAGGTCCAGAAGACTAGAGTCAGACTCATGATCACAGCAAGGCCAAACATTTTGCAGAGACATGTCAAAAGAATCTAGATGTGATGGCACACACCTGTAATCACAGTACTTGGGAGGCTGAGACAGGAGGATCACAGGTTTTACACAAGCCCCAGCAACTTATTGAGGCTCTTGGCAACCTAGTGAGACCGTGTTTTGAAACAAAAAATAAAAAGGTCTGGGAGTGTAGCTTGGAAGTAGTCTGCCCTTCAGTTTAATCCCCAGTAAAACACACACACACACATACACACACACACACACACACACACACACACACACACACACACACCTATACATGTGTTTCTAAAATTGGTGCAACGAATTACATTCTGATTTACAAAAAGGAGCAAAATTCCCCTCTTCTCACATACAGGACTAACTGGCACTTCTCATCAATTAGGTTTTAGGCAATAAACCATTATTTAACCCCTAAAAATAAATAAACTATCAAGCAATTAAAAGACATGAAAGAAACTTAAATGTATATTACTAAGTAAAACATGCCAATCTGAAGAGGCTGTATATTGAATAATTCCCACTATAGGACAATCTGGAAAAAGCAAAACTATGAAGATAGTAAAAATGGGGAAGCAAGGGGGAAAAAGCAGAGCTAGAAGGATTCTTAGGGCAGCGAACCTATTCTATATGATATCACAATGGTAGATACATGTCACTATACATCTGTCAAACCCATAGAATATAGGACACCAGGAATTAAGCCTAATGTAAACAACAGACTATGAGTGACAGTGATTTGTCAATGTGCGTGTGAATGTACCTTCCTGGTGGGGATGTTGGTAGGGGAGGCTATGAGTGTGTGAGGGCTGGGCATATATGGGAACCCTCTTACTTTCCACTAAGTGTTGCTGTAAACGTGCAACTGCTCTAAAAATAAAGTCTGTATAAGGAGGAGGAGGAGGAGGAGGAGGAGGAGGAGGAGGAGGAGGAGGAGAAAAAGAAAGGTAATGGGGGGAGAGAGAGAGTGTGTGTGTCCTGTGTAAACTTCCCAGAACAAGATGAGCTTCTGGGTTTTGAGAATACAATGGAATATAAAGGAGTGAGGAGGTCCCTATCTGGGCCTTAAAAAGCCATAGGCAAAAAAGAGTTGAGACTGCAAAAGTGCTCTAAAACATTAGACAATAGGTAAAATAAAAGGAAGGTCAGGATGCAGACACATAGGCACCCACACTACTCTCCCTAAAGGCAGGAGTCAAATACCTAGCATTGGTGTGTGTGTGTGTGGGTAGGGTGACAGAGGAGTCCACTGTCCCACATTAAATCAACAATAATTGAGCCAGAGAGAGAGAGGGAGAGAGAGAGAGAGAGAGAGAGAGAGAGAGAGAGAGAGAGAGAGAGTGTGTGTTGGGGAGATACTTCTTAGATGTGTCTTTTAAAAAATCCACAATAGATAGGAAAATGAGTCATAGTGCCCACTCTAGTGGAAAAATTAGACAAGGCAGAGGAAATTTCTAGAAAAGTATATATCTTGATCGTGTTTCATCCAGTTTGGCAAATGGAGATCTCATTTAAGAAATCTCATAGCAGACAGTTATACACTGTCAGACTGTGCAGAGAATGTTGGAATGGACTTTCCTTGGCTTTTCCCCCCCTGTTGGATGAGTTTAACCATGATTGGCGTATTGGCAGTCCATTGTATTCAACAAGAGAAACAGCAGCGAGACGTTTTATAATCATAGAATGCTGCAGGGAGACTACATCTGGGAGGAAAAAAGTCCTAAAAGCATCTTGAATATTAGGCATGATTATTAGATCTGCCTAATATTATTAGATCTGCCAAATTGGATTTTTTAAAATCTGATTTGCAAACATTCCAGTTCTGGGTAGAATGGAAACTCTCATATTGGGGAATCAATTCTCTTGGCAAAGAAGACTTTCTTCTACTTGTTCCTATGGTTTTGGTAATGACTCTTTTAAAACATTACTCCTGACCATAGTTTCTAAGTTTTAAGCTTAATAGTAAGATTCATCAGAAACGGGCAGCAAGAAAAATGACTTTCAGGCAGGAGAAGCCTGGAAAATGAATGAGGCACTTGGTGATGTCCCAGCTCTGTGAACTGCACCTGGTGAAAAGCTTCAGGGTTTGTGACTGTAAGCACAGTCCCTGAAGGCAATCCTCCTCTTGAGGTCAGAAGCGAGAGGCAGTGTAGTGTGGCTAGCAGCAAGGGCTGTAGCTCTGGACTTTTAACTCTGTATCTTAGAAACCTGCTGTGGTTTCTATAGCTGTAAAATCAGTTAGTGATAATCATACATTTCTCACTAGCTGTTGTGAGGCTTAAAAATAAATTTATGTAATGCAGTAAGACTATTGCCTGGCAAGCAGTAAGATGCCTAATTAGTGCTGACTTTCAGTAGGTCCATTAGGGAAAGCCCTGGAAGCCTTCTGGAACATGGGCAGATGACAGTGGCATAAACTACTCTGATTGGGCCATTTTCCCTTCATCTCAGGAGGTGCTTTTGAGAATCACATGGCAACCATCCATTATTGCTCATGCGTTTATGTGTCAACTGCATGGTTCTCCCAGGCTCTGCTGAGCTCTCTCAGGCATCAGTGATCGGCTAAGTAGCTCTGCTTCTAGAGATCGGCCGGCTAATGGGTGGGGGCACTTCTCTTCTATGAAGTCTCTCATTCTCTAGCATCCTGGGATTTGTTCACTTGGGAATCTGAAGCCTTTTGGGAGAAGTTGAGGCCCTTTCAAGGCTATACTCATAAATGGCATTATATTGCTTCTGCTGTATTCTTTTGAGCAAAGTGTCTCACAAGGTCAGCCCAGAATCAAGGGGTGGGGAAATACCATCTCTCAAAGGGAGGAATTTCAAAGTCATCTTACAAAAGGGAATAGATATAGGAAAGAGAAGAACTATAGCCATTTTTTGAAACAATCTTCCACACTACCCAATTTAATCATTTCTTTCTCAGCCTTCCCAGCAGGTAGTCATATACCTCAGACACCTTCAAAGATGGGGCAGGTCACTGTTTTACCGGACTATTGGACTGTTCTTTCTTTTTCACCTCTATAGAGACACTGGCTCTCAAAGAATCTTTGAATCAAGAACTGAAGGTCATTCAGGAAATAAACTTTAGGAAACCAGATTCCCGTACAGGAAGCTTGCAGTTTCCAGTGATTTTCTCAGTTCTACTGTTTGGAGGAGAACAAAACACGCATTTGTTGTTCATAGCTTCTAATCAAGGCTTACTTAGGCACCATGCAACAGGCACTTACTTACTCCAGCCCAGCCCCCATCACTCATGTTTTTCATTTATTTATTTATTTATGCATTCAAAATCCTCTAAGCAGTTTCCATGAGTCAGACCCTCATCTTAAGATGATTAAGAGCATGGGTTTTGAGTGACTTAGATTTGAACCTAAGCCTCATCCTAACACTTGCCAACTGTGTGATGGGAGAAGGTTACTTAATTTCTCCAATTTTGTTCCATCTGAAAAAAATGAGTATAATTACCTCTACTTCAAGAAAAATTGTGATAATTAAACAAAATGACACATAGAAAGTAGTTGGCCTATAGCAGGAATCAATTGATAGTAGCTATTAGGCCACGTTGGGAGCACAGGCCTGTAATCCTGGTACTTTGGGGGCTGATGGGATCACAGGTTTTAGGCCAGTGCATGATAACTTAGGGAGACCCTGTTTAAATATAAAAAGTAAGCTGGGCATGGTGGTGTATGCTTGTAATCCCAGGATTTGGGAGGCTGAAGAGACCCTGTTTCAAAATAAAGAATAAAAAAATAGGGCTGGGGTATAGCTTGGAGATCAAATGCCTCTGGGTTCAATCGCTGGCGTGCGCACGCGCACACACACACACACACACACACACACACGAAAAAGGGCTGGAGGTGTAGCTCAGAGGTAGAATGTTCTCAAGGTTCAACCCCCTAGTAACCCCTACAAAGTAACTATTATTATTATTAGTGGTTACTACCCTGGATGTGTTTCTGTGACTGTCTTCTGGGGTCTTGAAGTATTGTCCATATCTTGTTAATACTTTTTTCTTTAGAAGGAGTTATATTCTGCATGGACAATATTGTATAGTTTGAATAAGTGACCTCTGTAGTCTGACATAGCTGGCATTGAATACTGGTTCAGCCATTTACCAACTCTAAGCCTCCATTTATAAATCCACAAAGTGACCAAAAAAATAACTCATGGCCGTGGCATGAGGATTATATGAGAGGATGTACATAAACCCCTTATCAAGGTGCCTGTCACGCAGGGAGTTCCTGCTTTGCCCACTCTCCACCAAGCTGTGATTTTTTTTTTATATTGAGGATTGAACCCAGGGGCATTCTATCTCTGAGCCACACCTCCAGCCCTATTTTATTTTAAATTTTTGAAAGAGAGTCTTGCTAAGTTACTGAGGGTCTTGCTAAGCTAGGTTGCTGAGACTAGCCTTGAGCCTGTGATCCTCCTGTCTCAGCCTCCCAAGCACTGAGATTATAGGCATTCAACACCATGCCTGGTAGAAGCTGTGATTTCTTTCTTTTTTTTTTTTTGGTGCTTCTGGGGGTTGAACCAAGGGGAATTCTATTTCTGAGCTAAACACCCGGCCCTACTTTATTTTTTTATTTTTGAAACAGGGTTTTGATAAGTTGCTGAAGCTAGATGTGAACCCCTGATCCTCCTGGCTCAGCCTCCCAAGTACTGGGATTACAGGCATGTTCCACCATGCCCAGCTGAACCTGCGAGTCTTATCTGATGCCTTTTCACAACCTGTAGCACAGTGTCATAGGAAGAAATTTGGATCAAGTCACTCCAGTTGTTGGGAGTCTCCACTACAATGTGCAAGGCAGGGAACAAAATCCGAGGTCACCAGGACACGTTACAGCTCCTTGAGCCCATTCTTTTTGTCAGAAATAGAATTATGCAAGAGTGCTGGTGAACCTATAGGGAATGCATAAAAATGGAAACTTGTAGCCCTTCCAGATAAAATAATTTGTATTTGTGACAGTCTCAGTATCTCAAAACTGTGCCAGGCCTCACTATCGGTGGGGACCAGTCTGACCACCTAGAAAGGCAAAGCTGGAGAGACCTTTCCCTCTTCTGTGCAGCCATTACACCTTTGAACAGGATGAGGACTTCACAGCAATGGTAACTGAAAGGACAGGCAGTGACAGGAACCAGTGTCCAGGGGCTAATCTTTCACTGATTTAAGTATTGTTCAAAGGTGGAAAGGAAGATTGGAGCAAATCATTCATTTCCATGTACTATATAGTGTGCCTTAGAATGTTGAAAAAATATGTTAATCAGAATCTTGGCAAATGATTCCTTTAAAGATAAGTCTCCAGACAGGATTAGTAAATGTAATATGAATGGGAGGGGATTGCACAACTGTGGGTCTTGTAGGGTTTTTGTTTGTTTGATTGGTTTTATTTTATTTTTTTTCTCACTTAATGTAAAGAGTTCCCACTAGTGTTCAGAGTGTGCCCATGGGAAAAAATACCGACATTATATGACCTTGCCCGACTTTGGTGAAAGGCCTGTGGGCCTCGAGACATGTCATCATGCATTACTAACAGCCATTCACAGTAGCTGCATGCAGGCTAATCCTGCTATCATTGGGTTAGGTTCCATTGAGGACTCAAAAAATTTTTTTCTGTTTACCCTTTCCTCAAAAGGCTCCCTTGTACCTTATCTAAGAAATGTGCCATGTCTAACAATGTCGTTGAGTAATGAAAATATTTGTGCTTTTTTCCCCCTTTGTACTGTCATGGGAAAATCACTTTACTTCTAGGTGTGTCTTATTAACACTGCTTCTGACGTGAACCAAGATAAGACGCTCCTTCAACAGTTGCCAGGATGGTTCTGTCTTGTGAAATTTCGAACATTTCAATGTTGTTCTCTACACAGCTGACAACCTATGGGCCATATCAACATTATTTGTCCAAGAGATAAGAAATCTTCAGATCCTACTCTGTTCTCCAAAGCCACTGAAAGAGCAGAAGAAATTGTGGGAGAGATGGCTAAGTTTGGCATGAAGTATTACATTTCATAATGTAATGTTATAACTATTCTAAAACATTTGTAAACATTTATTTATTTATTTATTTATTTATTTATTTAGTGTGTGTGTGTGTGTGTGTGTGTGTGTGTGTGTGTGTGTGTTTTACTGGGGATGGAACTCAGGGTCATTTTATTTCTGAGCTTTACTCCCAGCCCTATTTTTTTTCTTGCAGTGCTAGGGATGGAACCCAGGGGCATTCTACCTCGGAGCTACACCCCCAGCCCTATTTTTTATTCTTTATTTTGAAACAGGGTCTCACTTGAGTTGCAAAGGGCCTCACTAAAGTAGCTGAGGCTGTCTGTGAACTGCGATCCTCCTGTCTCAGCCTCCCAAATGCTTGGATTACAAGCGTGCACCACAACATTTGGCTTATTTTTTTTTTTAATTTTGAAATGGAGTATCACTAAGTTGCAGAGGTCCTCACTAAGTTGCTGAGGCTGGCCGAGAATCTGCAATCCTCCTGTCTCAACCTCCCAAGTACTGGGATTACAAGCATGTGCCACCATACCCGGCTATTTGTAAACATTTATGAACCTCTTATCTTTGAGAACATGATAAAGAAAAATCAGACATATATACACAGTGCGATGTGTCTCTTTGCATGTCATGATGGCGTCAAAAAAATAACTCTGGGACAAAGCAGTAAATGTCAAGAAAACTTATATAATTACTGTGTCAGGTCCAACAAACATTATTTTAACATCCTTGTGAACCCGCATAGCATTTGATAATTAAGTCAGGCTTCTACCATAGTAAGGCTATAATAGCATGATGATTAGGTAAAAAAAAATATATATATCCCATACTATGAGAAGAATAAAGAGATGCTCAAGTCACTTGCTAGATGAAGACAAAGAATAATGTAGAAAAGAAGATGTATAGCAAGTACCTTCACAGAATTATACCTAAAGGAAACATTGGGAGACAAACTGAACCACTGTCACCTTTCCGTAGACTCCCTGCATCTTACCCTTCCCCCACCCCCATGATTAGAGTTTTTGAAATCTTATTTTGATGAAAGATTATAATTAACATTTATTAGGCACTTACCATGAGTCAGGCATTTGCTGAATGGTGGCATCATTTTGCTTTGTTCTGCCAAAACTCTATAATCCTAGGAGGTAAGTTTTATTATCATTGCCATTTTTACAGATGGCTTCCATAAATTGAGTAGCTTGCCCAAGATACACAGCTAGTGAGAGAGACAGCTGGAGTGGGAGCCAAATCCACTGAAGGTTGCTCCTCCAGTCATTCCCTTGCTTACTCTCCACTCCAATCTAGTCCTTCCGTGCCCTCTTCTGCATCATACGTGCCAAATCTGTGCTGTCCAACATGGAAACCACTGGCTTCCTGTGGCCCTTTGAATTAAACTCATTTAAGTAAAACTTGCCGGGTGTGGTGGCGCACACTTGTAATCCCAGCGCTTGGGAGGCTGAGACAGGAGAATAGCACAGATTTGAAGTCAGCCTCAGCTACTTAGTGAGGCTCTCAGCAACTTAGTGAGACCCTGTTTCCAAATAAATTATAAAATAGGGCTGGGGGTGTAGCTCAGAGGTATAAAGCCCCTGGGTTACACCTCCCAGTACCACCCAAAATAAATAAATAAATAAATAAATAAATAAATAGAATTGAAATTTCAGCTCCCTAGTCATGCCAGTCACATTTTAAGCACTGAATAGACACCATGTAACTAGTGGCTGTTGTATCGTACAGCACAGGTTATAGATCATTTTCATCACTGCAGAAAGTTTTCCTTGGATGAAACTAAATTCTAGACCTTGAAAATAGTGTTTCCTTTCAATAAACTTTCCAGTGCCAGTGGGGGGGGCACTTAAGGGAGGTGGGAGAATCCATTGTTCTTCCTCTAACAACCCCTTATGGCCGCAGACTCCAGTTCCTCTGGCATTTTTGGCATCAGGGTATTTTTGGGTCCTGGAGGTGTGCCAGTGGTTCTAGCAGACCCAAGGAGTCTTTATAGCAACAAGGATGAATGCCTAATGGGCCGACCTAATAACATCACTTTTTTTCTTTCGTTTTCTCTAGCCTTAGGGTGGTAGCAGGTTCTCCAGTACTAATATTTCAGTTATCTCACCTTCACTTTTATTAAATCCTCTCTTGAAATACCTAGAGTGTTTCTGACTAGACTCTGACTACAAATTCTTAACCAGTAATCCCTGGTGGAAATGAAATGAAAAGAGTTATAGTTTAATCAAAGTAGAGCGATTATTATCTAGACCCAAACTAGAGTGATTATTAACTAGAGTGACTAAACAATTAAAATATTTTGGGAAGGAAAGATATAGCTCTTTTTTTCTAAGATAAACCCTTATTACTTTCATAATTCAAAAAATTTTAAATGTGTGAAGTTATAGGTCTGCCCTTAAATTTTATTACTATGGTAAATTTTTACCTTTCTAAAACAGATTTCTTATGAATGCTGAAATAATTGATTAGGCTAATTATATGATTAATCAGTTGATTTTCGTGCCAACAAAAATGAAAACTTACACCAAAAATTTTTTAACATATTCAAAATTAACTCATTGATGTTTAAGGGGTTGAGGATACAGAGGCTGGGAAGATCCTAGGTGACCTTTCCTCTTATTTGCTCCAGAGAGCCTTTCCACCAGGGAAGACACTTGGTCATTAATTTCCTACTTACTTATGCTCCTCTCACCAACTGTTGCACAAAAGGAAAAAATAAAGAAAGATGAGGCAGGGCCTCCAAAATGATGGCGTAAAGTGTCTGGTTGGTCCTCTCATTAGCAAAACAGCAAAATATTGGTGAAAATATTCAAAAAATCATCTTTCTCTGAAAAATTACCTGAAGGGCATAAGACCATGGAGAACTATTCATTCAAGAAAACCTAATTTTTTATAGGAATGGTGGCATTTGAGCTCCAACCAGCTTTGTTGAGCTTTTGCAACTGGTTCTGTTACAAAAGCTCTGTCCAGGTGTGTCAGGCAACTTTGGAAGTGTCCTACCCAGGATGGAGCGGTACTGGCTATAATGCAGCTCTGATGCTCTTGAGAGAAGTAGAATAGATGAATGGCAGAGGAGTCTACCACCTGCTGAGATGGATACAAACAGAGGCACTCCAAAGTGTGTTGGACTCTTACAGAGAACAAAGCAGCATGAAGGCAAGCTGGTGGGTATGGAGTCAGAGCCAGAGAGTCTAGTTTTCCAAGCCATGAGTTCAGCATGTTGTGGGGCTTAGTTCATTAAGAACTCTATAAAGACACATCTCTATAATAGAAAAAAATGCAAGATTTAGATATTCAGTAATAAGACTGATTCTTTTGTTGTACTGGGATGGAACCCAGGGGTATTCTACCTTTGAGCTACACCCCCAGCCCTATTTTTTATTCTTTATTTTGAAATACTGAGTTGCAAAGGGCCTCACGAAATAGCTGAGGCTGTCCGAGAATCGTGATCCTCAGGTCTCAGGCTCCTGAATGCTGGGATTAACAAGCATGCGCCACCACATCCAGCAGGACTGATTTTTTTTTTAAAGACAAATTATTATGTTAAAGGACTAGGTGTGATGTGCTTGTCTAAGTTATCTCCTTGAGAGGCTCCATCTTCACTCTACATTTGTCTTCTTGGTAGATGCTGCTGCTGCTGACCCAACCACAGTGACCTGTGCTCATTTGTTGTTCCTTTACAGATTGATGCCATCCTGTCATATTTTAGGCACCCGGCTCTGAGGAGTTTCTCTTGGCCAAAGCATTGGGAGGCTGGTGATGCTAGAAAGTTCCTCGTCGTGAATATATTGCCCTTGATCAATGACAAATTGAAGATGTAAGGAAAAGATCAAAACTCCTTGGATGGGCCAACTCTTGCATGCTCTACCCACTTCCCAGCAGTCCCCATGGTTTTGAGCAGGGCAATAACCTTATCAATGGACTCCCTATTGAAAATAAGAAGAAAAATGTTCATGAAATAGCACCAAAAGAAAAAAATCAGATGCAAAAATTGTATACACAAGATGATAATGATTATATGTATGTACATACACAAATATCAAAAGAAATACAGAAAGAAAGATACCAAATATTTACAGTGGTTATTTCTGGGGTTTGAGATTTAAAGTGATTTATATTTTCTTTTTTATAATTGTCTCTATTTTTTATGTTTTCAATTTGCCCTTTTATTCTGTTTAAACCAGAAAAGCCCATTTTGATTTATTTTAAATGCTTATAAAACTGATGAATATTTTGCCTCTCTTTCCTTTAAGTTTATGGTATAATAGTCTAAACTGGTGATTTTTTTTTTTTTTTGGTAGTACTGGGGTTCCTGGAAACCCTTCTACTTCCGGGCTACACCTATTTTTATACTTTTTAATTTGGAAACAGGGTCTCTTATGCCAGAGCAGCGGGCTTTGAACCTGCACGATCCTCCTGTCTCCGCCTCCCAAGCACGGGGATTACAAGCGTGGGCCACCACGCCTGGCTAAAGTGGTGATTTTCATCTGTGATCACTGAACCACTACCACCACCACTAGCAGCACCTGGGAGCTTGTTAGAAATGTTTGTTCTCAGATCCTGCCCAGGGTCTTCGGAGTAAGAAACTCCGGAGGTAGGACCCAATAATATGTGTTTTAAGAAGAATTCCAGGCAAGTTTGATGCATAATAAAATTTGAGAACCACTGATCTAAAGATAAATTTTATTACCTATACCTGTAAATTCCCAATAACATTCCATAGATGAGGTCCAAATTTTTCAGCCATGTAAAATGCAGGACTGTGTTACTGTGGAGTGAGCAAACTGGTTGGGGCGAGTGGGCTGAAGAGGAAGAAAGCTCATCATAGCTGTTTCGTGTCTGAATTAACCAGAGGGAAAATTATACTGATGTTTTATGATAAATATAGTGATCTGTAGGGCATATACACTCCATATCGAAATACATAGTAAATGAATGGACAAATCTAGAGACTAATTTTAATCTAATCTGATGGTCATCAAGACCACTTAACACTAGGATATTTCATAGGATTGGGAAAAGATCAATTTTCTTTATTATTACCTCTACTTTCCTAATGGCTTCACTTTCTCAAGTTAATTCTCAAGTCAAGAATTACTTTCTCAAGTAATTCTTCCCTTTCCCCACTTCTGAAAAGATGGTAGATTTTAATATTTTGTAAAGCAGACCACCATCTATTGAATTTGAGAGGTCCCTCCTCAGTTTTCTTAAAGGAGCTTTTGTTTATCCTACTGCATTACATTTAGTTGTTCTTGGATCTGTTGTCTCCCCCATTAAATGGAGGAATGAGGCTCTTGCGGCCAGTTACCTAGCTCCTTATATGCCTGGTTCTTAGCACAGGGTCTGGCAGACAGAAAGAGCTCCAAACATATTGACTGAATGAATGATGGATACTACAGTTCATGAAACATCCATTTATTCAGCATCAAAATGTTTTACAAAGCAAATTTTAATACACAAAATGCTTGCCTGGAACTTTACCTACATTAATTTTAATATGTAAAGAGTACGTTGTACTTAAAGTACAATGTGCTGTGTTTTTACTGTTCTGTTCATCTGAACCTCATCAATTTTTCAGGAACTTCCAGCAGATGGCACCAATAAATACTGTCATGGGGCAGAATTGAAAATAGGTTGATAATTTTCAATGTGGATTTTACAGTTAAAGTGAAAAAAAAAACACCCTTCCTTAGATCATCTAATAATAACTGGCATTTATTTGGCATTTTCTCATTTACAAAGTGCTTTTAAATTCTTATCTCAATTCTGTCTCAGGTTCTGGAAATGTGTTGAGAAAACTTTATTATGTACTTGAGACTTCTGTTGACATGTCATTTAGTCACAGTAACAGGATAATTTATGATAGGTCATGACAATGCTACTTTATATTAGTAATATACCAGTTGTTCAAGGACCAAAATTCTCTATGGACAACTTGAGCATGATCCCACGTGTGAGAGCTGAAAAGAAACTCAGACCACTAATAATTTTGCAAATTCTTTCTCTGGCTCATTAAACGGTAATGATCCTTCTCATTTGTATGGCACACAGTGGACACAAAGCCCTCACACAGACACAATATACTTTGATCCTTGCAACAATCTGTTGTGTGGGAAAACAAGTATTTTGTTGTGGATGAACACACATTCTCATCTAGCCATTGTCTCTTTATTTGTCAACTCAGGTTTACTATCTCATATATTTTTTTTTATTTTTTTGATACTGGGGATTGAACTCAGGGGTGCTCTGCCACTAAGCTCTATCCTCCACCTTTATTTTGAGACAAGATATTACTAAGTTGTCTAGGATGGTCTTGAATTTTAGATCTTCGTGCTGAGACTAGCCCAGTCTATCTCATAAATCTTAACACTCCGGTGATGGCTGAATGGAGATTATTAGTTTCATGTAGCAAATACAAGGAAATATTTAGTTTAAAACTCATTACTAATAAGAGTGGGGTGTTCCTTGGAGGTAGAACACCTGTGGGTTCAATCTTCAGGACCACACAAAAAACAAAGTAAAGCAAACAAACAAATCAAACCAAACCTCATTTCTAAGGGCACAGAATTATCTGCTAATAGATAATAAGATAGACAGTAATATCTTTCTTTCCCTTCCCTCCCACATAAACAAAGAAAAACCAGGAATAGTATCTCTGTCATTAACCATTCTCTGGAGATTAAAAACCCACTCCTGTGAAGGAGTTAGATATTTCATGTAGCAATTACCCTTGAAGTAATTGGCATATGTTTTAAAAGAGGACCCAGGGACATGGCAATATCCAATATAAAGAAGTACTTTCGTAATGGAACAGGCATCTTGAAGGATATATGGTACATTCTAGATAATTGACAAGTGAAAATAGCTGAAGATGGGTTAAGACAAAATTACTCTCAACCTAATATGACTTTGAGATTTAATTCACATACCATAAAATACCCTTTGAAATGTACCCTTGTGTTGATTTTTGTATATTTAAAATGTTGTGCAAACATCGCCACTATTAAATTTCAGGACATTTGTTATCCCCAAAAGTAACCTCATGCCTATTAGCAGTAACTGTATATTTTCCTCTCTCTATGGTTCTTAGAAACCACTAATCTATTTTCTCTTTGTGGGGTTGCCTATTCTAGACAACTTACATAAATGGAATCATACAATATATGACTTTTTGTGACTAATTTCTTTCACTTAGTGCAGAATTTTCCAGGTTCATTCCTATCTGTTAGGTCTAGTTGGTTTGTAGTGTTAAATAATATTTAGCAGGAGGCAATGGGTTTGTTCTGGGTGCCTGCACTGGGCCCAACAGGACAACTCAATATAGAGCTTGATTGCAGTAACTGAGCTTTGATTGGTTGTAGAAAGACCTGTAGCTAAGTAATTAGTGAAAATGTGAACGGTTAACTAGTTGTATCAAACTTCCAGCTTGACAAGGCTGTAGCCAATTAAATTGTTCTCTAATCCACATCCTGTTTTTTTCTATAAATACTGGCCAGAGTTCTCAGAGCCTTCTTTGATGCTGGAGGTTGCCTGAGTTACAAGTCGTTTTTTGTTTTGCTCAAATAAACTCTACTAAGTTTAGTTGGTCTGATAAATTTTTCTCTGAACTTTTGGTGGTACAACAGATTGAACCCAGGGGCTCTCTACCACTGATCTACAACCACAGCCCCTTTTATTTTATTTTATTTTGAGAGAGGGTCTTGCTAAGTTGTACAAGGCTGACCTTGAACTTGTGATCCTCCTGCCTCAGCCTTCCAAGTCACTGGAATTACAGGCATGTACCACTGCATCTGACCCTCTTGCTGCTTTCCACAGAGGTGTGGCGTTTGTGAGACAGCGCTCCAATGACCCCTGCCACCAGAGCATCAACTGACCAGAGGTAGGTACGACCAAGCCATTTAGACTCAGTGTTTTCTTGCTGCAACCAGGGTTGTAAATTCTCTTGAACTGTGAAGCCCCAGAGATTTGTATTTTGAACTGAATTTGTTTGAATGAACCTTTTGGTGCAGACTAGGTTTGGAAGTTGTACTAGAGCCAGGGCTGCGTCCTGCAAGAAAGTCTTGGGTGCTTCAGTCTTGTTCAAACAGAAACCAAACTGGTTTCAGTAGGAATAGGCCTGAGTCCTGTAGAGAGGCCTTTGTCGTCCGACTGGGTCAAAAACAACAACAATAAAAACTGTACTGGGTGGAGTAAAAGGGTAAGATTGCTAAAAAATGGAATTATAAGTTCATCTGGGACCAGGGAGTCTAAAGCCATGCTTTCTGTAACTCTCTTCAGGGTTATTCTGTGTAAGAGGGCACAACCTTGGGGTGATGTGTGTGCAGTGAGAAAGCACAAATCCCTTCTGGAAGGTGTGTTGCTCTGAACTAAGGATTTTGTTTGTTTGTTTGTTTGCTTTTGGTGGTACCGGGGTTCCTGGAAGCCCTTCTACCTCCGGGCTATACTCCTAGACCTATTATATATATATATATATATACTTGGAAACAGGGTCTCTTAAGCAAGCAAGGCTGGCTTCGAACCTGCGCGATCCTCCTGTCTCTGCCTCCCAAGCGCGGGGATTACAAGTGTGCGCCACCACGCCCAGCAGGATTTTGGTTTTAAAGAGCCCAGCCCGCGTTGCCTGTTTTGTTGTTTCAAGACCTAAGTCTGGTAGTGGAAACTTCCATCAGTCGAGGAATTCTCCATCTGTAAAGATGGCTCCCTCTCTGCACCTGGAGAGGGTGATTTAAACCCTAGAAATATGTACAATGAAGAAGGTAAAGACTTAGATCTGGGTAATGAGTCTTCCGTTGACCAGTTTGTCTTAAGTAGGCTTCCTATTTACGCCTTGCTTGGCAGGTGTTTAGGCAATAATTGGTAGGTCGCCCAACTAAAGGGTAAGAGTCCCTTGGCGTAACCGCCTCGCTGTCAGGAGTAAAATGACCAGGAGGCCAAGAACATACTCTGAGTGAACAGTTTGGGGGAAGATGAATGGTCCCTGAGCAGAGTAGATGGTTAGAAACGGGGTCTGCTGCGGCAGGGCATGGTGGCGCACGCTTGTAATCTCCGCGCTTGGGAGGTAGAGACAGGAGGATCGTGCAGGTTCGAAGCCAGCCACGTGCGATGGCTTAAGAGACCCTGTTTCCAAATAAAAATGTAAAAATAGCTCTGGGAGTGTAGCCCGTAGGTCGAAGGGCTTCCAGGAACCCCAGTACCACCAAAAAAATAAAAATAATAATAATATAAAAAAAAACGGGGTCTGCTGGATGTGGTGAAATCCATGAGAAGAGTGACAAGAGTTAATCTTCAGAAAACTGAAAGTTGAGTCTTTTTGGAGAATCTATCTTTATGCTAATGGATGAGCTCAGAAAGCCATGCATTTTGCTGTACTGAAAAGTATATTAATATATTCAACTTAATGCATTAAAGAAATGTTTTTGAAAGGTATTTTCTGAATTCCTTCAATGACTAGCTTTATTTAGTGAATTTTATGCTTAAGAGTCAATCAGGGGGTTGGGATATGGCTCAGAAGTAGAAGGCTTGCCTTACATATGTATAGCCCTGGGTTTGTTTTCCAACACTACAAAGAATAAGCAAATATAAATGTGAGAGAAATTTATAAAAGGTTCTCATAATTTCAAGAATGTTTCTAAGTAACTTAAAGTTTTGAGCGATGTTATGTTGGATTAAGTGGTGGATACTTAAAAATGACTCACATGTTTTGTAAATGTTTTAAAATACTAAAGCTTGTTAAAGGATAAATATAATTCCAAGCAGAGGGTGATTTCCCAATTACCCTTCATGATTGGCTACTAGGAATTGTTCTGAAGAGAAAACAGCTGATCATTGCTTTGTATTGAGAATGTGGAGTGTGTCTTGACTAACTGGAAAAGACTGAGCAGTGAAATGCACTCAATTACTCATACTGACTATCTGTGTATAACACTACTAGGACCAGGGATACCATGACAGACAGATGTAGTTCCCTCTCTACAGGGTGCCATAGGAAAGACAGATGTGTACATATATTGTAGGTAAAAAAAAAAAAGGCAAAAACAAAATCCCCCTGAAAATCAGTAATTGTGTTAAATGTGATGAGGAAAAAGAATCGTCTACTTGCTGTTATCTCTGTTAGAACCTGAAAATAGTCAAATGGTCAAATTGAATTAAGTGTTTTTAATGCCACTTATTTAATAGCAAACATCGTACTGGTCTCAGTGTGCTGGATAATGAATAAATTCTGTTAGTGAAACATGTATTTGGGTCTATTAGTAGACATGAAAGATTTTATGAGAAAACCTGTTTCTAAAGATTTATGACATGCTGTTCAACAGGATGCTGATATATATCAAGTCAAAATTGCTGGCTACATAGATTGTTACTAAAAATTAAGGTTACTAGGCATTAAGAATCCTAATATATGGTAACTGCAACTGGAAATAGTAACTCCTTATATGAGGATAATAATACTTTTCAGTGGATGAAACTGTAGGGTATAAAAGTTTGGGGTTTTTGGTGGGGGAAGGAAGGCATTTTTCTGGCCTAAAAGTAGAATGATTGGTTGTTCTAAAATGAGAAAAAAAAGTATAGGGCAAGTCACTGAGTGGGTAAGAAGATTGGAGAAGATGGATGAAGCTTGTGAAAAGAAACTTACATGCTCAAGCTGACTAAAATTAGAAGAGAATTATGTTTTTTTCCAAGAATTGAGCAGTAATATCAAAAGTATAAGTATGAAAAGTTAGATTTTGTACCATTATGTTAAAAAATCAAGGTGTTCTAAGGTGAAATAGTTTTATTAGGCCTTCTGGTTACTGAAAGAAACTGAATCCCATTTTGAATTTGGGATTTGTTTTCCAAAGACTACATGGCTGTTTGTATTTACTCTTGTGTGTGTGTGTGTGGGGGGGGTAATGTTGTCAGGGATGAACCTAGGGACATTCTACCTCTAAGCTACATCCCCAGCCCTTAAAAAAAATATTTTTTGAAACAGAGTCTCGCTAGGTTGCTGAGAGTCTGATTCTCCTGTCTCAGCATCCCAAGTACTGGGATTAAAGTGTGCACCACCACACTCATCTTGTATTTATGTTTAAAGTCTTTTCATTGTCACTTTGGTTAAATAAAGGACATTTGCAGTAACATTATTTTGAGCAAGTTTTTAATCAATATAAACTTAACAAAATCAAGTTCTAGAATGGTTTTCTTGGCTTACGACTAACTTTGGGATATTCCTTGCAGCATTTGAAAGGAGGTTATTAAATTTATTAGGTCTGTTCAAAATGTTAATTTGTATGAGAAGCATTATCAAACACGTGCTGGATATTCTTTGAGTTTAAAAGATTTGTTTGTAATAAGGTGTTTTTAATGTGTACTTGAAAAATCACACAAGATTCATAGAAACCTGATAGTCTTGAGGCAATGCTGTCAGTCATAATTCTATTAATTTTATCCGAAAATGTAACAAATGTCCTTATCAATTGCATTTTTATTTTAATGAATTCTTATCAGATTGTTAGCGGTGGCTGTTTTGAGTCTTGTCATTTCACAAATGGCTAAGTGTTTACTCTGGCCTTAAGTGTTTCATTTTCAAGGGGACTTATGGAAAGGGCCCTAACAAGTATAGGAATTTTATAACTTTGAGACTGTATCATTGAACTGGGCATGAACTCCTAGAACTCGACGTCAGACTGCTAATCTAATATCAGGCAGGAAAAGAATTGACTGAATAGTAGGGGATGCTTTGACAAATGCTCATGCGGAGCCAGCTCGTGCTGAAATTGTTGAGCTGTGCAATTTGAATAAACTCCTTGATTCAAATCAAATGCCTATCGTGGGCTGTTAACTATATACTTGAGCTAGAGGAACAAAGCTGGTAACTATAAGAAAGTAAATCCAGTGCTAAGCTTGGGCATATAGAAGGCTTGAATAGCTGCCTGGTCTCCGAGTCTTTAAAACTTTCATCACTAAGAGTTTTGTATTCTATGATATACCATGGATATGCAAAATGATATAAGATATGCTAACCTATTGTTGTGACTTGTTAGACAGCCCTTGATTCCTGTTGGAAAGGAGTATCCCAAGTTCTTCTTGCCACCCACTGCAATAAGCTTAGAGCCTCCAAACTCTGGTCCACACACCTGTTGGAGACTAAGGTAAAGCTGAATAGGGAAAAGCTTCCCTAGAGTAGACATCTTAGATGTGGGCAACTTCTCCCAAGATTTTGGAATGAGACTTCCATCCTCATAATGAGACTCATAACACTCAACTTTTCCCTGCAAAAACCCTCTTCATGTGACGGGCCTACCTTAGGAACTAGACTTCTAGACACTCTTTAATATCTTGCCAAGGTCTTGCTGCTGGGTTGAAGGATTGGAGATGTACAAGAGTAGAATCAAGTTATCACATTATCAACCATCCTTTTGCTCTTACTCCCATAACTTGAAGACTTGTATATAAAGTGCCTTTCAATAAATGGATGAAATTTTTACACTAAGTTCATGGCTGGTGCAACAGGAGAAAAAAACAGAAGCAAAAATATAAGAGCTACAGTGTGTAAGCTTTTTCACCCATAGGGCTATATATAAGGTATGAACGTCTAGTGAGATAAGAATGCAAGTGTTGAGAAGAAAGATAGAAGCTTGTTCTAACTCTTTAGCTGTATAAGATTGGGATCATACTCGAGAGTAACCAAGTTTACACAAAGAAGGTCAGCTGCAACTATTTTGCAAATCATCAGAGAATTGTTTAGTTTAATTACATCTTCAGTTGACAAATAACTGCACATACTTATGGAGTTTTGAAAATTGGTCAGATGTTGTGAGTTTCCTACAGTGACATAAGAGAATCGGACTAATGTGACGAGGTACCCAAGTGTGTGAGTGCACCCCTTCAGATGGGCCTGTTGGGGTGTGCTGGTCATCTAGCTGTCCTAATAGAAGCATTGCTTTGTCACGTGATACATTGGATTTAGTACCTAAAACGGGGTCTTACACATGCATAATCCAATTTCAAGAGCTTAATTGGCATGCCTGAGTTAAAATCAAGAGCTGCTTACATTGAAATTTCATGGTTTACTTGTTCCCCTTCCATGCGTGGTTTAGCAAATTAGTGGCCCTGTAGTGGAGAGCACGTCTGCCATCTTTTTCCTCTCTACAGGGCGAATGAATTTCTTAAGGCTTTAAGTGAAAATTCAAAAGGAATGGCCTTGCAGTTGACCTGGGAGAATCTGGGAGTACCTTTCTTCTAGATTTTACCTAAACCTCTTAGCCTACAGGATCTGGATGCACATCTCTGGTCTTCACTTGGCCCCCAGGCAAGCGGGTATTGTGTCTGTTTGCCTTCACGTTTGTAATTTTCTGGGTTAAGAAGGCTCCTAGAACATAGAAGGATCACCATTCACTTCAAGCCTGTTCAATTCTATCTGTTAGAGAAATGAATTTTTCTTTTGTTTAGTGGTAGCACTGGGTACGCTTATTGTTCTCAGCAGAAGGGAGATGAGGTCATCTCTACCAGACTGGAGTCATTGTTCAGGAGGGTATTGGTGTGGTTCTCTATAGCCGAGTTTGTTTTTCCTGTAATCGACTGAGGTGGGCAGGGGCATCATTGCTTAGATGTGCTTTGCGTTCACAGGCAACCTCTGCATTTTCTTCTCTAGTTCTAAAATGTGTCCTAACTTCTTTCCCTTTTCCTCTCCCATTTCTCAAATCATATGGTTCAGTGGCCTGTGATGTGTCAAGATTAGTCATAGATAACAGAACACATTTTTGCTGATTTTAGGATTTAATATATATCTTATACATAGCTTTTAATGCATCACACACACACACACACATATATATATATATATACATATATATGTATGTATATATGTAAGATCAGGTGCTTATAGAACTTCTAGAAGAGTTGGAGGAACATGTTTTGGGCTTAGCCTCCCAGGGACAAACTCTGGTTCAGCCCTGCCCAGCTGACCTGTCCTTTTACTGCTGAAAAAGAAAAGTTTGGTCTCGGTCAAAGCTTTTGCTGTCTGTCACTGATTAAATATATGGATCAACATAATTGCTTTTATACTAATATTTAGAAAAGATAGATCTGTCTCTTAGGCTAGTCTATAGGACTATATAGCATTTTATCCTGTGAATTTATTATAAATGCAACATATTGGTTCATCATCCTTACTGAGTTAGAAGTCTGAGTGGTGTCCAGAAACCTAGTTTTCCCTTTAAAATAGAAAATGTTCTTTTTAATGATACTTTTATTGGTGCATTGTAATCACATCATAGATTCAAAGTGATACAAACATATGACCACATCCCTTGAGGTATTTCCCTCCATATCCTACCCATCCCCTTCCCCCTGCCCAAGCATGTTAGTTACAGTAGTGGTGATGCCTTCCTATATGGCCATCACCTTATTTAAATTGTTACCTTCCTGAAACCTCGTTTTCCCCTCTCCACCTACCCCCCCAACTCCCTTCTGTTATTCTACTGGTCTTCTCATTTAAAGTCTGTGTTCTCTATTTTCTCTCTAGCTTCCACATATGAGAGAGAACATATGGCCCTTGACTTTCTGAGAGTGGCTGAGCTCACTTAGCATAATCTCAAGTTCCATCCCTTTTCCTAAAACTGACAGTTTGTTCCAGAAAAAGTCCCAGGTGTGTCTATTGTAGCCAGCTAATACAGGGACTGTATTAGCTTTTCATACTATGACTAAATACCTCAGGAAGGCTACTTTGTAAAGAAAATAGGTTTATTTCGGTTTGGGTTCTGGATGAACAAGGTCTAAAGGCCTCATCTGGTGATGGCCGCCTTGCTGGTAGAGTGCCAAGGTGGTACAGAGCATACTATGGTGAGGGGCAGGGAGTACACATGTATATGTCTTCAGGTCTTTCTTATAAAGCCACCGGGTCTTGGTCATGGGGGTTCTACCTTAATGGCCTTGTCTAGACCCTTTCCAAAGACTCCATCTCTAAACACCACAGTTGAATTAAGATTGCACCCTCCTAATACCTCACAACGGGGACTCGATTTAAATACATGGATTGTTGGAGCACTCAAATTACATCCAAACCACAGCAGTGACCAATTGTCCTGTTTAGCCCAGGACTGCTGAAAAGGATTCTGAGGATACTGGTCTTTTATTTATTTTTAATTTTTAATTATGTTTTTATTGGTGTATTGTAATATATCATAATGACGTTCAGAGTGATAGGGACTTATGTGCACCTAGCACTAAGTGAGCCCCCCTCCCCCACTCCTGCCCACTCCCTGTACATGATATTAAGATTGGCATTGATTTTTTTTTCCTTTTTTTTGTGTGTGCGTGGTACCAGAGATTGAACCCAGGGGCATTCTACCTCTGAGCTACATCCCCAGCCCTATTTTATTTTTATTTGAAACAGGGTCTTACTAGGTTGATGAATCTCACTACTTGCTGAGGCTGTCCTCAAATCTGAAATCCTCCTGTCTAAGCCTCCCAAGTACTGAGATTACAAATGTGCACCACCGTGTCTTGCTGATATTTTATATATGTACATGGCACTAGTGGAAGAGATCCCTTCATCAGTCTCTCTCCCTCCCTCCTCCTCTGGACCCCCTCCATTGTTCCATTAGGGCATCCTCTCCTTTATCTGGAGTCCCTCATATCTCTGAGATAACTGGCCTTTTATTGCTAAAAACAGCAAAGTCCTGAGCAAGCCAGGACAAACTGGTCACCTTAGATGCAGCTCATTTGGGAGACAGTCTCACACCATCTGTGTAGGTGCTTGTTGGCGGGGGCTGAGAGAGTGTTTGTGAGTCATAGATGTGAGGTATGGTATTATCGAAGCACTGTGACGGTGAAGTTCTGTTCACTCAAAATAACTTCAGTTGAAGCAGCAAATTTCTCCTTTGTCACTGCTCTCCGTACACCACTGAAGAAAGAAGGTGCAGAAATTTTTAGTTGAGTGACTCTCCACGGTGAGATTAGGCAAATCGAGAAAGCAAGAGTTGCACGAGATTTCACAAATCATACGTAATGGAATGTTTTTATTCCCCCTCATAGCTGAAGTTTAATCTTAAACTCTCATTTGGCCTGGTAGCATAACCCAATCCTGGGCATTTTAAAATAAGCTCAGTTAAATTAGAATTTTCTCACTCAAATCAGGATCTTATTTTTCTAGTCAGTTCAGGGGTCTTCCTTCCAGCCCCCGTTTCTCAGATTGAGATAAGATTCTGGGGACCTTTCACAGAGTCACTGCTGAGGGAAGGGGAGGCATCTGTCCCTGTTGGCATCTATAAAGATGTTCATTATCCCAAAAGGAAACTTTTAGGACATCTGGGTTCTCCATCTGGTCTCCAGTAGTTGGTCTTAGGAAGGTCACCCTGCATTTCACTCTCAACCTTCAGACCTGTTGACCTCACACAGCTACTTTTGAGACCCTCATAATGGAGAGAGATGGGCTTGGGACACTTGGGTGGCTCTTCTACGCTATGGAGGGGTCACGGGAATTCTCAGACTCGTCTTGGTCTCTGCCTGGCTAGTCGTACTTGCTCCTTTTCCGTCTTGGCTATCTCACCAGGCAGGTCTGGGCAAAGGCTGTGAGGCTCCTTACTTCCTTCACCAGGGATCACAGCACTGGATGTCATTGCTTTTCATTTCTCCCAGTGTGTCTGAAGTTGCTGGTACCCTCTGTGGCATTAAGTGAGAAATCTCAGGAGTCAGCTTGGGGACCCACAGCATCCATTTCTCCCTACTTCCTTTCTGTCCCTCCCCTTATCCCTCAGTCCAAAAGATGTTAATCTCATCTGGTTTAAGAATTTACACAAGCAAGGATTAATATCAATTTATATTGTATCAACTTTACTTGGGTTCTTAAGGGAGGCAGCAGAGAGTGTTGTTTTCAACCCTATGTGCCTTCTCCCTTTCTGTTCTAGTAACAGAATGCAGGATTTTTAGGCATGCCCATGTGGCTACATTCTGGCAAATATAAGCCTGCTGAGTGGGAGTTCTGAGATGGCTGACTCAGTAGGAAAGGATACACTTGCCTTTTCTTAGTTCTGGTGCCTTGGATGTTGGAGCTCTAGCAACCATATTGTACCAGGAGGTAATTTTGAGGCTGCGAGTCAGTCTAGGCTGGAACTGAAATACAGATGGAGCCTGAGTCTCCGACCACACGAGTTCTAGCCTGTCTACCAGAGTTTTTACAAGACAGAAAAATATTCGAGTCATTTCACTTTGTGCTTTATGTAGCCTAACTCTAATAGAGAACTTGGCTTCAGTTTTCTGTCTGTTCGTTGTCATGAGTTTCCAAGGTTTGCAAGGGAACTCAAAAGCGAACACCGGATTCCTTTTGTTTCTTTGCGCTGATACTGTGGTGAACATCTTTTGGGGGCCGCAGCGAGGACAACCTCTCCTTACCTCAAAGAGTAGAAAGAAGCAAATGCTAACATTTCAAAATGTCTTATCCTCACACATGAAATTTATCCAAGCAGCCATGCCTGGGCTTAAAGTCTAAAATGTAGGACTTTAAAGATCAAAGAGAGGCTATACGGAAATGAAAAGCTGCCAGTAAATTTGATATCTAAAAGCTCTACAGGACTCTAAAACAGTGGCTGCAAATAAAATTCTGAACTGATTCTCCCAGCTCTTACTCAACACCTGATCATTCTCCCTGAACAGTTATAGGATCATATGTTTTTATGTCTCCTACTGGATTCTACAGTATGCTTCCCCCCACTCCTGGGTCCTGGGGACTGAGCCCAGGGTCTTGTGCATGTTATGTTAGACCAGTCTTTACCACTGAGCTATATCCCCGGACCTTCACATTATGCCCTTAGTCAACATTTGCTTATTGATCTAGGGCGTGTCAGGCTGACCCTTAAATGAATGGCATAAATCATCAAATTCCTGAAGCACATATTGCTCCTCTGTGTTGACAATGGTACCAAAGTCAATTTCTTCTTAAGGAAGTGGTGTCGATTCAACCATGGTTACCTAACGTTAAGTTGTTGTTTTTTTTTTTAAGGGTCTGGGGAAGGAACCCAGGGGCATTTGACCTCCGAGCTACACCCCCTGCCCTATTTTTAATTTTTATTTTGAAACCAGGTCTCACTGAGTTGCAGAGGGCCTCACTAAGTAGCTGAGGCTGTCCGCGAATCGCAATCCTCCGGTCTCCCCAATGCTGGGATTACAAGCGTGCACGACCACGCCCGACTTTACATTGAGTTTTTTGAAGGTATATGTCATAAAGCATGTCTTTCTTAACTTTGTTTTGCAAGGTTATGATTAATTTGGTTATTGAATTTGACAGTAGATGTTTGAATTACCTTTGCAACCTTAAGAATTAGAATCCGACTTCCGGGAAGATGGCGACCGAGAAAAGCGGGGCTTAAGAGCCCCGCTAACAACCAATCTCCATTACCACAGAATCAGTGCCTTTCATAGCCAGAAATCACCATCACCAGAGAAACAAAAAAATCACCAGGCTCCAGAGAGAAAGCAGACTGAGAACAGAGCTCAGAGCCACAGAGGAGATACACGGGCCTCATGCCCGAGGACGCGGCAGCAGGGCCATACTGCCGGCGGCAGCGGCAACTTCACCGGAGGGCTACAGCAAGCCGAGGTGAGCCGCTGCGGAACAGCCAGGCGGGATTTCTCGCCGCAGGTAAAATCTAAAGCTCCCAGTGGCTGAGCTCAGCACACGCTGCAGGGATTCAGAGTGGAAATCAAAACCAAGAAGAAATACGCCAGCCTCATGGCCGAGGGCGTAGCAGCGGCGCCATATTGCCATGGGCGGCAGCAGCAGAGAATTCACCGAATCCAGTACAGCTACATCTGCGTACTCAAGAACAGTGAGTCAAATTGCGGACCACAGAGGAGAAATCCCAGTACTGTACTCCCTGGGACTTGACCCAGTGGGGGAGTGGTGGTGGCAGAGATATCACACCATAGGAGAACGTGCAACCTGGCACCCCCCCACAGTCTAAAGCAGCCTCTATCGACTCTCTGGGTCGGAGACTCTGTGATACAACCCAGTAAAGGAGTAGTGGGGTCCGAGATACTACTGACTCGAGATCCAGAACACCTTAAGTGAAGTCATAGTGACCCAAGGGAAGAACCCAGAGAAGGCACAAACTTCCGAAATCATTGGAAAGAGGAATAATACTGGAGCAATGAATGTCCACAACCCCACAACATCAGAACCCGATAAAACAGAAAATCAGAGATTTCTAGAAGATCAAATCAGGAAAATAACTGTAGAAATAATAGAGGTGCTTCGAAAAGAACTCAGAGAGAGCCAAAAAGAGATAAAAGATGCAATTAATGAAGTAAAGGCCTCAATTCAAAGCACAAACAACCGATTAGACCACATGGAGAACAGAATCTCCCTCTTAGAAGATGACCATTCCAAAAATGAATGCATAGTTTCTAATCTAGGAAAAAATATCCGACAGCAGGAATCTGATATTGAAGAAATATGGGTCCATTTTAAGAGAGCTAACCTAAGAATAATTGGAATAGAGGAGGGAAAAGAAAGTGAAACCAAAGGGATCAACAATCTCTTCAAGGAAGTAATAGCAGAAAATTTTCCAAACATAGAGCAAGAGGTCGATACACAGGTCCAGGAAACTTATAGAACTCCCTTTAGAGAGGATCGGAGAAGAGGATCCCCACGCCACATAATTGTCAAAATGACCAATGTGGAAGCCAAGCAGAGAATCTTAAAGGCAACAAAAACAAAGGGCCAAGTGACATTCAGAGGCAAACCAATTAGAATCACTCCAGACTTCCCAAACCAAGTCATGAGAGCCAGAAGGGCTTGGAGTAACATATTCCAAACTCTGAAAGAAAACAACTTCCAGCCAAAAATTTCCTACCCAGCAAAACGTTCTATCAAATTAGATGGAGAAATAAGAAGCTTCCATGACAAACAGAAACTGAAGGAATTTATGTCTTCAAAACCAGCACTAGAGAAAATACTCAAAGAGATTAACTACAAAGAAGAAATAGGTAACACACACCAGAACCAGAGAAACAAGAGTTTCCATCCAACAGACAATTAAGATTGGTTATCTGTGGAGATTCATTACTTATGTTAGTTTTTTACCTATCTCTAAATGGTATTGTTTGCCTTTATTGTTGTTAATTTTTAGGATTTCTAGTTGGAATATTAATATACCTTCAGATATAGCATTTGGAAATATTTTATCCCATTCTATTAGTAACTGTTAACTCTGTTTACACTGTCTTTGGATATACAATATTTTTTTTTATTTTTTAGGGAGTTTGTATACTCTTCTGTTGCCTGTGCCATTGAAATCATATCCAAGAAATCACTGCCAATTTCAATGTTGTGAGGTTTTATGACCCAGATTTTCTCCTAAAAGTTTATAGTCTTAAGATTTATATTTAGGTCTTTTATCTATTTTGAGTTAATATTTGTATATTGGATTAGGTAAGGGTCCAATTTTATTCTTTTCCATGTAATTATTATGTTTCAACAATATTTAGTTAAAAGATTATTATTTCCACCACCAAATGTTCGTGGAAACCTTGTCAAAAATAACTTGACAATATAGGGAAGAATTTAGCTCTAGGCTTTTATTTAACTCCAATGGTTTATATATCTGCCTTTAGAATAGTACTACACTGTTTCAATTATTGTAGCTTTATATGGTTTGAAATCAGAAAATATATATCTTCTAAAAAAAAAGAATTAGAATCCATTCCAATAAAAATTGAGCAAAGTTCTTTGTTTTCTACAAAAGTATATTTCCCCACTTAGATCGACTCCTCTCCTTTTTATTAGAGATACATAAGCTATAATTTTAAGCTTTATAGTATTGATTTTTTAAAAATTGATTCTTTGATCAGATGCCATGGGCATGTCGACAAAGAGACTGTGTGCCTTGTATTTTTCAGGTCAGTTTTTATTTGATTTCTTTATACCCCACTCCACAATAATGTAGCAGCACTTGTAAGAACATAAGGAATATCTACAAATAAAACTCAAACACAGACAAGGAAAATCAAGACCAGAGTTTTTAAAAGACCATAAATACACACAACTCGGGAACCCAGGCATCCTGGCTAGCAGTTGTTTCCCATTTTTTGCTGAGCTTTCATAAAGTCAAAACAAAAGGGAAGGCACAGTGAGCCACAAACTTCTTACTAATTCGTCAAAGGAAGCAGACAGCTTCCTTAGGAGGTGCATAATTTGTCCTGGCGTTAAATTCTTAAAGACATTTATTACTATGGACTTTATAGAGATCCCTGACTTGCAGAGTAGACAAAATTGTTTGTGATTCACCTTAATTTTAAACTGAAGCCAAGGAGATAATACTTAAAATTCAGTGAATAATCTCCCAAATTGATGTTCTAGGGAACAGTGTTCTGAAAAATATTAATAGGAATATTATTTTTGTAAAAAAGTGTTCCATACCCAAATACATTTGCGAAGTATTAAATCAATTAAAATTAAGCAAGTTTCTTTGGAGGAGGGTCTTTCAGAAACTTTTGGCACAGGAACTTCAATGTGCCTGGTGATACCCTACAAAAAGGGATTTCACAACTTGATGTTCCCAGAATTTTCCTACATAAGCTTGCCTTTTGAGGTTCGACTGCTGATAATCGCTACGTTCTATGATATGGCTTGAAAAGGACGAGTCCCTGGTAAACTGATGTAAACATAATGAGAGCAATGCAGCCGCCTCTGCAGTTAAGAGTCGTGCTGATGTTGGGCAGATCTGGGTTCAGATCCTGTCTCTAGTCACACAACTTAGGAAAAGTCATCCAAACCCTCTACACTTTTCTTATTAATAAAATTAAATTCATTGACTAAAAATGTTTGGTTCAGGGAACAAACCCACCTCTCAGAGTTACTTACTAGGGGTTTCTTTTTTTCTGATAGAAGAAGTCCGGGGCTGGCCACCCAGGGCCCATGCAGCTGTTCTGGGACATGGTCTTGGTCCAGGTTTTTTCTTGCTGCTTAGCTTAGAGGTCTCTGTCTTCGTGCTTTTTGTCTCCCAGCTACAAAGTGGCTGCTGCATCTCATCTTTATATTTTAGTCATGAAGACAGAACAAAAGAGAGTAAGTTGCTTTTAGTAGCCAATCCACAGCATCAGCCACAGGAGGACAATAAACTCTCCTTCAAATAATTATTTGGGGAGTTAAATGAGATAATGAAAGTAGAGCACCATATGGTGCTAGACACTAACTCAATAGTTATTAATATGCATCTGTGGCCTTGGAGTCAGTGTGATACATGGCTAGCATTTTGAGTATCTGGAAAGGTTAAGGACTGTATATTCTTTAGCCCATGATCAATAAATATTTTTCTTCTCAGTGGGGCTTTTGTTAGAAATAAAATATTAGACTATTTGATGCTACCTTCTCCTACAAGACTGTAAGTTGTGGGTAGGAAGGAATGTTGCTTAAGAGCAGATACTCCAAAAACCAAGCAAAGAGGAGGATGGCTGGCCTCCTATTACGCCAATGAGCAACTCCAGGACTCCCCCCAAGAAGAGACCCATCCCGTTTACGCCTTGAGGTGAATTCTGGTTTCCAGGCCAGAGTTTGAGTAGGAAACAATTTTGATGACATGGAGCTTGATTAAGCCCAATAAGCACAGTCAAGGCAACTTAGCACAGTCTCAATTCTGTATGTTTTGTCTCATTGTCAGACTATGTTTATAAGGAAATAGCCTGGCTTTTGGCTTACAAAATATAGTAGCTGTATAGAGATAATGTGTTAAAATATCAATTAAATACACGTTGAATATTTATCACGAATCCAATATTATCATATGGAGCTGATTAACATTTCTTTGAGTCATTTTGGAAAACATTGGAATAAATTGTTCACTGTAGGAGAAATTCATTGGCAATTAGAGGAAGAAGAAAGATCACAAAGATAACTTGTATTAAAATCATGAATAATAAAATCTAGGCCAATTTGATGAGGAAGAAGGCATGACATTGATAATGGCTAAGGGGTGTGTGTGTATGTGTGTGTGTGTTACTGAAGGTGGAACCCAGGGGCTTTATACCCCTGAGCTTCACTCACAGACTTATATTTTATTTGAAAACAGGGTCTCACTAAGTTACTGAGAGCCTCACTAATTATCTGAGGCTGGCTTCAAACCTACATGATCCTCCTGTCCCGGCCTCCCAAGTGCCGGGATTACAAGCGTGCGCCACTACACCTGGCCCTATAATGGCTAAGGTTTAATCAACACCTACTATGAGCCAGACTCTGTCCTAAGTCCTTCTATAGCATGCCCTCAAGTTTAAATATGAACCTCCTCCCCATAGGTGAAACATCAGTGACTCACGTGGCTTGGTCCCTGTGTCTGGCACCAGCACTTCATACTCACATCAAGTCTGTAGAGTAGGCACTATTCTCATTCCATAGATGGGGAAACTGAGGCTCAGCAAGATTGACCCATAGCTAGGAACTGGGGAGCTGGGATTTGAATAGACATCTGTCCTACTCCTGAGCCCAAGCTCTTAGACCTTAGTATAAAATGTAAAACACACACAACATGAAAATTTAATTATCTTCTTTTGAAATATGCTTTGGGGATTTATGGGTTAAGCGCTGCTCTTCTGAGAGACAAAGTCAGACTCAATGACCTGAGTTCCCTTCCAGCTGCATGATTTTTTCTTTTTTTTATTATAGTTTCTGTATCTATATCCTTAAAGAAGGAGCGAACACAGTATAAATGATGAGTCATTCCTAGTGGGAGTCTAGCTCCTTATTCTTTAGTGCTAAGAGCAAAAATGATCTGACCCCGAGTTAACGAACTGTCAAACTCTCAGCTGATTTCTGACCACATTTCTATAAGATTATTACCAAAGCAATCGACTGCGACATGTTCCACGTTGCCCAATTTATTTCAAGCATTGGGTCGCTTGCTTTCATATTCTCCAAATCTGTTCTTCCTCACTCCTCTGCCCTTCTGAATTCTTTGTTCCTACTGTCCTCGGCCTGTCCAGGGGTTTTTCTGGCATCAAGCTTATTACCAGAGAAGGTCACGTTGAGTCCTCTAAGATGTACGGGGGAGCATGAGTCATGTTCTCTTCACGGGTTTTGGTTGTTTACTGATGGCCTTCACAGCCTTCATTTCAAGAAATTTAGAGCCTAGTGCCAGGACTATTTCTAGGTTTGTGGACAAAACCTAGAGTTTTTCTCTGAGGTCAGTATCCTGGATAAATTATCTTTTGCCAAAATAAAAAAATTTGAGTTGACTTCCTTTATGGGTATCTTCAAGTATTGTTGTAAACGACTCTGAAGTTGTATATTTCCTACTGATAGCTACCACAAGGGAACAAATAAGTAAAAGGCACGGAACAGATATCCAAGTAGTTTATAATATCCCAAAACATCTCAGAAAAACGTCTAGATATTCAACATATAGATGGGATAGTAGAGTGCTACAAGGTTTAACTAAACAAACCAGACCACATGTCCTGACATTACTTATAACTCTCATGCTTACCCATCACAGAAAATTGAGACTTGACCTCATCTTTACTATCTACTCTTATCTATACCAACTATGCCTTCATTTCTATTCTAAATGGAAGATCTAAAGAATTTGCCCCTTTTTCTTTAAAGGATTATCATTTTACTCTTAAAAAACATGAAATATCAAAATAAAGGACAGGCACAAATACTTGTAGTATACCTATCTGAGCCAGACAATTTCATGTTTTATATGGGCTAGTTATTTAATCTTCAGTACTAGCTTCTTTTTTGTAGAGTACTAGGGTTGGAACTCAGGGGCATTCTACCTCCAAGCCACATCCCAGCCCTATTTTTTATTCTTTATTTTGAAACAGGATGTCACTTGAATTGTAAAGGGCCTCACAAATGGCTGAGGCTGTCTTCGAACTGCGATCCTCCTGTCCCAGCCTCCCAAATGCTGGGATTACAAGCGTGTGCCACCACACCCAGCTTAATACAAGCTTCTTAAACTCTACTCCATCTTTCTTTTGACAGAGAAAGTACTTAGGCTTAAAACCACTAAGTAATTCAACCAAAATCACACAAGCAGTAATCAGTAGAGCCTGGTTCTGACCAAAAGTTGAATACTGATGCCTGTGGCTTCCTATCTACCCGTGACCCCACACCCCAGCTTCGTGTTGGGGTCTCCTGGAGCTTTCTCTCCAATTTTATTTGCTGCTGCTAGAAATGTAATCAACACTGCTGTCTCCAACTTGAATCCAAAGTAGGAAACTGAATAGAGACTCAAACTATTTTTTACAGGTTATATCAGTAGTAAATGAGAACTTGGCAGGTGAATAAGAGAATTTTCCATCCTGTTAGGGCTTAAAGTCTTACTGAATCTTAATGGTGTTAAGAAGCATAGCCTTTGGGAGGCAGGATCTTCCAACCTCTGCCTTTTAAGCAAAGGTTGGAAATTCTGAGCCAAGTATGGTGGCTCACCCTTGTTTTCCCAGTACTTGAGGGGCTAAAATAAGAAGATCACAGGTTTGCTATTAGCCTTAGCAACTGAGCTTGACCTTGTTTCAAAAATAGAATAGGAGCTGGGCGTGGTGGTGCATGCTTGTAATCCCAGCATTCAGGAGGCCGAGACCAGAGGATCTTGGTTTGCGGACAGCCTCAGCTACTTAGGCCCTCTGCAACTCAGTGAGACCTGGTTTCAAAAAAAAGATTAAAAAATAGGGCAGGGGGTGTAGCTCGGAGATCGAATGCCCCGGGTTCCATCCCCAGACACCCCCCCACACACACACAAAATAGAAAAGGATAGGGCTGGGTGTGTAATACAGAGGTAAAATGCTCCTGGGTTCAATCTCTAGTAACACACACACACACACACACACACACACACACACACACAAAATAGAATAGGATAGGGCTGGGTGTGTAATACAGAGGTAAAATGCTCCTGGGTTCAATCTCTAGTAACACACACACACACAGATGTCTGGAGCAGACAAGTACCCTCACTTCCTCATACAGCCAGGTCTGTCCTCAGATTGGTCACTAGTGTGCTGTGCTCCCTTCTCTTAGAATGCAAGGAAAATGTGCACTTCACAGTATATGTTCCCATGTGATAAATGGCCCCTCTCCCCAATATCTCATCATAAACATCCCAGTGACTCAAAGCCATGACTGGATTCTCTAGATGGAAAGTTAGTATTTGTAACAGTCAGAAATACAATAGATTATACAGGTAAATGAATCAGGCTATGGACATTTTGAGATGTCACTGTAATTTAAAAAAATTTTTTTTGGAAGAGATGGTCATTTAAACCCAACAGGAAAGCAGAAACCTCTGAGTGCCACTTGCTCATTGTCCCCAGGGTTTTCTGTTACCCCACCTCCCCTTGTGCAATTGGGGGGAGGCGGCGAGGTGTCCAACTGAGCCCCGGGAGGCACGGAAGGCAATGTTGGAGAAGAGGTGGCATGTCTGTCTGGGCTGAACAGCTCCTGAGAGGCTCCTGCAGCCCAACACAGCACAGAGCAATGGGAGGCCCCGGGGCCCCCAGGTTATATAGAAGCACTAGGGTCTTGGCAGCACAGAGTTGCTTTCCTGAGCCTAGCATGTCTTGGAAGTCATATAATGCTTCCTGTGTACCTATGAGTCTAGAAGAAACCCACCACTGAGATGAGGCCCAACAGACCAGAGCTAGGAAGTGAGGCACGCCACGGTAGATGCCAAAGTGGGCAGATAATGGAGGTCCAAATGCTTCCCCCATACCCGGCCACAGCCCCCTCTACAAACAATCCTTGTAGGCAGATGTAACTCTAGATGTGACTCTTAGGAAAGGTGGCAACTCTACATAGGTTGAGTTTCTTTCATTGGAAAAATGAAGACTATAGTGAAACTTGAGTTACAGAACTCAAAACAATTTGGTTAATTTCTTGAACACCTCAGTCTATGGACTAACATTAGTATCAGCTGTAGAAATAGGCCCCATCCTCACTGCTTTTCTATTTGAATTTGGGATGAGCCCTGGACAGCCACTTCTCTGCCCTCTCTATAGTGGAAAACAGGCTTTAGTGGAATTCAGAGGTTTTTGGGTAAAGATAGAAAAATTAGTATGTTTTTTTACCACCTTGCTCTTCTGTCCCCAAATTTGAAAACATTCTCATGTCATGTCATTCGTTTCTACTTTATGGCAAAAACATCTATTGTAAAAATTGTTTTAGCTTGGCAAGGTGGTTCACGCTTGTTATCCCAGCATTCGGAAGGCTGAGACAGGGGGATCACAGTTCGCTGACAGCCTCAGCTACTTAGTGAGGCCCTTTGCAACTCAGTGAGACCCTATTTCAAAATAAAGAATAAAAAAATAGGACTAGAGTGTCGCTTGGAGGTAGAATGCTCCTGGGTTCCATCCCCAGTAGCGGAAAAAAAAAATTGTTTTTTTTGAAGATATAAGATATCTTCATAATATTTCCACAAAGTCTGAGAATGTTTAGCTTCTTTTTCCTTTTAAATGCTTGGAAGTTGCAGCATGGGTATTTCCTGACGGTACTACCAATGTCATTATCTTATACTCAGTCTCTGAATTCTGTGGTTCTGATGAGATGATTGAATGGAAGCTGAGATTAGTGGGCAAAACTCGGCCCAGGAACTCCTTTTACAGGCACTGAGTGGTACTTTAGAAAGGGTGGCACTTTAGCAGGGCATGGTGACGCACGCTTGTAATCCCAGCATTTGGGAGGCTGAGACCAGAGGATCGCGGTTCACGGACAGCCTCAGCTACTTAGTGAGGCCCTCTGCAACTCAGTGAGTCCCCAGACCCACACACACACAAAAAAGGCGGCACTTTAAAAAACAAGACTTCAGCCGGGTGTGGTGGCACACGCTTGTAATCCCCGCGCTTGGGAGGCGGAGACAGGAGGTTCGCGCAGGTTCGAAGCCAGCCTTGCTGGCTTAAGAGACCCTGTGTCCAAATAAAAATATAAAAAATAGGTGTCTGGGAGTGTAGCCCAGAGGAAGAAAGGTTTCCAGGAACCCCAGTACTACACACACACACACACACACACAAACACACACACACACAAGACTTCAGGGAGGGTATTTTGTGATAAGGTTTCAAAAATGGATAGCCTTTCTTCTGTGAAAATACCTTACTTTCCAGTAAGAAACCTCTGTATCTTATCCTCTCCAGCCAAATATATCTGATTCCTTTAGTAACTAAGTTTTTTGGCTGAGAGGCAAATCCCCACAGCTCCAAACCAATAGCTTTGTTTCCTAAACAGAAACCAACCCAAGTACAGGCTCTCTGCAGCCCCTTGGGTTGCTGTCTGCTTATTGTCTAGGAAGTTTATTATAGGCCAGGTGTTACCAGTGTCCTGGGTTTTAAAACTGGCTCAGACCTTCTAATTGTATGACATTCTGTGAATTTGGTGACAACTCAATCTAGTTTTCCCCATCTATAAAAGGGATTAATACAATATTCCACAACTCCAGAAATAATGTGTACACATTGCTTGGCACCGAGTAGGCATCCAATCGGTAATATTTCCTTGTTCCTTTTTCCAAAGCTGATATGACTGGGTCTCTGTATAAAAGCAGTGGCGTTTTTTCAGAGTCTAAACTGGACATTTTGAAGGCATTTAGCTTAGGAGTAGTAAAGCTTTTGTATTCATGTTTATATGCTGATTTCATATTATGTCTTTCACACTGTATATTGGCTATCTGACTATGTTACAAGATGACCATTCAGGGTTGGAACGCTGTCTATACTCCCAGGACCTGAAAAAAAAACCTCAGTAAATGCCTGATAAATGAACATACAAGTTAATCTATTCCTATTTAAGCATTTGGGTCATAGACTTTGCTGATGTTATATGTCCCATAAGTATTTTCAATTCCATAAACATGTATGAGCATTTAGAATGTTAGCACAGTATATTCCATGGGGTTGAGGTCCTTATGTTTAATTGAAGCATACTAATCACCAAGACAAACACAAGAACTTCTGTCACACACACGCGTTAGTACCACAGCCATATATGTGAGTGGTGGTACATTGAAAGAGATTATATTTTGTTAGAATTGAGGAAAACTTCACAGAGGATCAAGGTGGCTTTGGAGCTGAACCACCAGAAGAGTAAGATTCATCAGTGGTGGTGAGAGGGGCCCTCCACTGGGGGCTGGTGCTCAAGGCAGGGAGAGCAATGGGCATCCAGAGGGCTGCAAGCAGCACAGAAGAGCTACCGAGACAGAGGGTTTTGAGAACTAAACAGACTGAGCGATTGGTTAAATCAGGCAAGGAGAACCACTGAAAGTTTAGAGCAGGGAAGTTTCACATTTAATTCATGTGTATTGAGTACCCCTCAATACACATGAGGTGAGGCAGGCCTAAATAGCAGAAGGGTTGGTTGGGGGTGACCCTAGAGCCAGCCTCTACTTTAGGACTCAGGCAAAATGCCTTGCTGAAGGCCTCAAGGATTCAGAGTGGCAAAGCTGAAATTCTACTGAGGCCTCTTGGCTTTAAAATCAGAACTCCCTTTGGCACCCCGGCTGAGAGGCAGGAAATGAGGGCTGACTCCCATCAGGCACTGAATCACTGCTACAAATAAAATAATCTCAGACATAAGGTGAGCTCCATTTCTCAATGAGAAGATCTGAAAATATCTGCACTGAACATAGAACGGATGGCAGCGGATGGTGGGGAAGGAGCCAGTTTTTAAAGCCAATGTTTAGTAAGCCGGTCTCAATTTGAGTCTGTCTTGAGAGTATCCAGGACTATGATCAGATTTGCATTTCAGAAGGAAAATTTTGTTAGCTGCGTGATGCCTGGATCAGAGTCGGAGTGAGAGGGAGAGGAGAGGAGACTTCAGCAGGCCTGAGCTAAGGTGGTGTTTGAGATACAAGGGGAAGAGACAGATGTGGAGGCATTTGGGAAGGGGTGAGGCAGGCCTAAATAACAGAAGGGTCCGTTGGGGGTGACCCTAGAGTTTTGAGTAGTTTTGTGAGCAGTGGGCTGTTAATTGTCAGATGGAAGGCACACTGAGGGCACATAGGTAGAGCTGGGCAGTTAGTGATTTCAGGAAACAGGGAAGAAGGCAAAAGAACAGGAGAGAAAGGACATGATAGCAAATAAGCCTAGGAGCACAGAGCAGCCGGTCGTGGGTGTAGCTGAGTTGGGGGCGATGCCAAGCCCGTTCTTAGACACTTTATTCTCTCCTGCCCTTTAAACTTCACCTTCAGAGTCATGTGGTACTATCGAAAAGATTGTCCTTCCTGCCCTGATTATTCCAGGAGGAACAGGAAAACATGGTAATTGCTGCGCTGTAATTTCCTCTCGGGAAAAGCTAAATCTTCAAAATGAACATATTTCATGGATGTAGAAAAAAATGAACAGAAAAAAGAAATCTTCCTTTGAAGGCTAAACAAAGTTACTTACTGAAATCATTTCCCATTTCAGCTGCTGTCACCAAAGGAGAAGGTGGTTAGGTGATCTTTGGTATAGGAATAGGTTGTCCTTGGCTCCCTGGGACTTTCATGGTTTTAGCATGGAAAGTTCCACATTCTGGAATCCCTTCATGCTCACTTGATGTAGGGGTGAGATTTGGTTTCTAATTCTGATTCTATGGCTGATTTGCTATAAAAACTTGGAACACAGCTTTTCTTTATTTCTTCCTAAAGCATACTTGCCTAATCCACAAAAATCCTCTCTTGAAATGAGCTCATACAGTTCCATGAATTTAAATACAGGTATTGCAAAATGTGTATCTCCAAGCCTGACCACTGTCTCCCACCCCTAGGCTACAAACTTGAATTTCCAACTGCCTATTTGACAGGTCTACTCAGATAGTTAATAAGCATTGAACACCTTCATTCCCAAGCAGAACTTAATTTTTTTCCCCATATCTATTTTTCCATAAATTTTTTCCCCAAATCTATTTTTCCATAAATTTCTCTCTGTCGGCGAAACTATCAACAATTCATTTGCTTAGACTCTAAATTCGTGAATCATCTTTAATTGTTGTGTGGTGATATTGGGATCAAACTCAAAGACACTCTACTGCTGAGCCATACCCCCCTGCCCTATTATCTTTTATTTTGAAACAGGGTCTCACTAAGTAGCAGAGGGCCTTGCTAAGTTACTGTACTCTCAAGTACTGGGATTACAAGTATGTGCCATCAAGCCTGGCTCAGGATTCGTCTTTGATTTCCTTTTCTGTGCTTTGGACAAATTCCAAGCCAAAAAGCAAGTTCTATAGGCTCAACCTCTAAAATGTATCTCAGGTCCATCTGCTATGCCTAGCAGTAGCTAGAAGAACCTTTTAAAAATAAAACTTTATTGCTGGGTATGGTGGCGCATGCTTGTAACCCCAGCATTTGGGAGGCTGAGACAGGAGGATATCGGTTCGTAGACAGCCTCAGCTACTTAGTGAAGCTCTCTGCAACTTATTGAGACTCTGTTCAAAATAAAGAATAAAAAATAGGGCAGGGGGTGTAGCTTGAAGGTACAATGCCCCTGGGTTCCACCCCCAGTACCACAAAAAATAAAAAACATAAAGACTTTATCTCTTTGTCATGGCCCCCGAGGCCCTTCTGACATGGCCTCTGCCTTATTCTCCTGTATCCCCTCCCACTCCCGACTCCTCTCTTCCTATTCCCAGCCATGCTTGGCCTCGGCACTTGTCCTTCACTCGGCCTGCACTTCCTTCTGTCTACGTGGTGCAGCTGGTTTGTTCTGGTCACTCAGGCTGCAGCTCAGCTTCTGCAGAGGTCTATTCTTAACCACCTGCCCCATGCTGGAGCAGATGCTGCCCAGAGGAGCCAGAGCTAGGCTGGAGCCATTTAGACTCCTACCCTGAGGGTGGATTAGGAGGATCACGGGTCTCAACAGGGGGAATCTGCATGAAGTGGACCTGGAGCCCATGGTGGACACATCACAACCATCACAGGAGATCCCAGAAGGGGAGTTTGAGAACATAGCAGAATGTCCAGGCAAAAGAAACTCCAAAGAGACAAAAATGTAAAGTATCGGGGACCCCGAGAACTGGAGGCAAGTCCAGGAAGAAATCTGGGTTCCCTTCCCTGCCAGCCTCTGGTCAACTTCAAAAGGGAAGAGAGTGAGTAAGTGAGCAGGAGGAGGAGGGAGTGCTCATGGCTTTGCTGAGGCAGGGTGGCCTCTCCTAGAGGCCCTCACGGCGCAAGTGAGGGGGGAAATCTTACCTTTGAGTAAAGATTGACACCTTAATTTTCAGAACTCACTATTCTACTTGCTCTATTGAGAACTTGTCCGCAACTTTCAGGGACTCTAGGGCTTTCTGTTATCCAAGACTGTGCAGAAAAGTCTTGGAGATGACAGGGAATAATCTTCAGAATACAACCCAATAAGACAGTGGGAGACAGAGCTATATTGTGAGCATGTCCCATGAGCTGAATGTACCGCGGGCTTAGCTCCAAGCTGTCCCAATCCCAGGCCTTGGCCTGAGGCTGGCAAGATGTTCGGGGCATCCATAGGAAGGGTGGGCACAGACTCACTCATGCTGTGTCTTTGTCCAGGGGCTTTTTCATCTCAAAAATGGGCCTTGACTTGCTCAAGAATTAGTAAGTGAATTGTCCCCAGGCTTCCTCTCTCAGGCATTTCAAAGCTGTAGAAGGATCTCTTCTTTAAAAGGATTTAACTTTCTGTGCCTGCCCAAGTGTTGTATTTAAACATACACATTTCTTTGGGTCTTTCCTGGACCCAGGTCTTACTTGCTGGGCTGAGTACTCTCAGCATTGCTCATTTGATGCCAAGTTTGGACAATTCATTAGTGCAAAAAAAAAAAGTGAAATCTCCCAACCCAGAACTCTACAACTCCTCATATCCAAACTCATGCTGCACCTACTAGTTACCAAGGTGGGAAGAACTACCCTGTGGCATTTGCAAATAAAAGGTCTGTCAATTGTAAAGGGACACCATAGAGTCTCGGGAGCCCCAAATCAAATAGTTCCCTCCCTTGCTGCTCTCCTGAGTCAGTGCTTCTGGCCAGAGCTCAGTCCCTGTGCCCTGGGAAGGTTTCTTGAAGATGTTTACTTCCCCCATCGCAGGCATGCCCAAGGTACATTTTGTAAGAGAAGTGCTTATCTTGAAAAGCAGTACATTTTGTGGTGTACAAGAACAAAGAACTTCAAGAGTCAGCCCTCTACACATTCATCCCTGAGAGCTGAATTTTAGATGCCAAGTATAGCCTGTGTCCTGGAACTTTCAGGCCAGGATCAAAGTTCAATAATAATAACCTGGCATTTATCTTCATACTCTGGGGATTGTGCTAAGTGTTTAAACCTGTATGTCCTTACGAAGCTCTCTTGATACTGTGGGTACTCTAAGTCCCCATCTTAGACACAGGCAGGCAGGAGTGTGGAGAGATAAAACAACTTGACAAGGTCACAGGGTGAATAGATAGTGTCCTAATAACCTGGGTGTCCTCGTAGATTATTTTTTTGTGTGGTCTTGGGGATTGAACCCAGAGGCATTCTACCTTTAAGCTACATTCCCCAGCCTGATTTTATTTATTTGGAAATGGTATCACACTAGGTTGATGGGTCTCATTACTTGCTGAGGCTGTCCTTAAACCTGTAATCTTCTGTCTCAGCCAACTGAGACACTATACACTGAGCATACAACTGAGACAGTACACTGTCTCAGCCTGTGTACCACCATGCCTGGCTCTTCTGGTGTTTTAGAGACACTAATTCTGTCAGTGATCGGCTAAGCTAATGATTCACAACCCTGGCTGTACATTAGAAACTTCTGGGGAGTTTTCAAACACCTTGTTGTCCAGGTTGCATACCAAACCAATTAAACCAGAATCCTTCGGTGAGACTCAGGCATCTATAAATTTTAAAGGTCTCCAGGTGACTCAAATGTGCAGTCATATTCCCAACCAGTGTGCTAAGCAATCATAATTCTTGCTACAGTTTATTTTCTAAGCTAGAAAAGTATTCTATTTCATTCTTGCCCACAATCAATGGTTGACTAGCCACTGTGTAGAAAGCACAGTGCAGTCCTCTATCCTCTGGCATTTCATTTTCTTTTTCCCCCCTTTTTCTGAGATGGAGTCTCACTGCATTAGCCTGGGCTCAGGCAATCCTCCTGTCCCAGCCTCACCAATAGCTGGGACTATGGGCTAGCATTTTATTTCCTCTTGGAACCCAGCCAGCTCAGACCTTTACTTATTCTGAAATAAAGAGGAAGAAGTGATGACTATGGGGAATTCATAGCGTTCAGATTTACAGTACATCTTAGGGAGATGTGCAAAATTTATTAGTATTACCTTTAAAGGAATTTAAATTTGGTGGTACAATTCAAAACGCTGCTTTCTACTTTGTGTTAAGAAAAAAAAAATGAAAAGAAGCAAAGGTGAAATTTGCAGTTTTGTATATAGGGTGTAATAGTTTATCCTCAATTGTCACTGGCAACGTGGATGTGCTGAGATTCTGACACTAAAGTAAGAGGTGTGGGGTGACTTGCTTTTCTTTCCCTTGTGACAGGAAGGAAGCAGACATTTATTGAGAACTTACTCTGGTATAACAGGGCACGGGAGTTTATTTTTCATTTTTCATTTTTTTTTTGGATGGAAACCAGGAGCATCCTACCTCTGAGACATACCTCAACCCTTTATTTTTATTTATTTATTTATTTATTTATTTATTTTTACTTTGAAATAGGGTCTGGCTAAGTTGTTGAGGCTGACCTTGAACCTGCAATCTTCCTGCTCAGCCTTTCAAGTACTAGGATTACAGTCACAGTGTTTTATAAATGGGCAGATATAGGTTTAAACCCCAGCTCTGTTTCTGAGCCTTTTAAGTCTATCTCCTCATCTGTAAAGTGGGGTTGCCAGGGACATTTGATCTATCACAGATAGTATGTGGGAAGAGCCTAGAAAGTTATAGATAGGCAGCCAAAATTACTGTAAGGCAGGGTCTGTGTTATCTGCATTTGTTATCTTACTTAATCCCCACTGGTACTTCTAAAAAAGATGCTACTTTCACTGAAGGAAGTGAGCCTCTGAGACCCATGATGTGCCTTAGGGCATACAGCTGCAGGATATCGAATTAGGATGTGTCTTGGAATCTAAAGCCTGAGCTATCTGTTTTTCTGGGCCCTCTGGTTTCACAGTCATGACTGACTTGTGGATTAGAATAAGAACTAGATAATGAAATAAAATTTAAAAGGCAGACAAGTTTTCAGCGATCTCCCCAGCACATGGAAATGTTATGAAAAAAGCTTCTTGGATCAGAAAGACTAAGTTGTATTTAGTCTTTTTCCTTTTAAAGTAGAATTTTATCTGGAAATTACCTAAGAAACTGAAACCATGAACCTCAATCTGACCATAAATGCCTTAGACTTTGCTGAGTTAAACCTGGTGACCCATGGTCTGATCATGTCAGGTCCTTTAATAGTTCTATATTCCCAGCCGAGTTAAACAAATTCCTTCTGATGCTGGCTTTTATGGTCTCCCATGGGAGATGGTTTGTGGGAACAACTTGAAATAATTTAAAATTAAAAATAACTGCAATAGTTTGAAGCCCACTTGAAAGTGGGATGGGAAATATAACCCAGTGTGCTGCCCAAGAATGAAAGGCCAAGAAGTTTAGAGAACGGGCAGAAGATCCCTACTCTGCTGGCCGTCGGAGCCAGGGTGTTGGTGGTCACCTTCATGTATGGCATGAGGGCTCGGGAGAGGGGTGGACCAGGGATGCAGTCACTGAGGCCACAGGAGCAGATGGAATTATCCAGCAATTTTTAAAAATGGGGATTTGGGGGGAGTGGTGAGTTGGCCCGGGCCACCCTTCCCCCTCGTGCCATTTTGGCGTGGGGCTGTAACTATTTCTGTATTTCTATCTTTTTAATAAACTTCTTTAAATCTTAAAAAAATGGGGATTTTTTTAAACCAGGAAAGGATGAAAATAAGATCTTAAGGAATATCAACATTTAAAGAGCAAATGGAGAAAGGAATTGGCAAAGGAGAATGACAAGCATAGAATCAGGAAGAGAAGGGTGACCGAGAGGGTAGCCTGTCAAAGGCTGGTAGAACTCTTATGAAGGATATCGACAGGAACCCAGGGCAGAGAGGTCGAGTGGGAGGAGGATTCCTTTGATGATGCTGAATTTGGCGATTTTAGTGTGGGCGGCCCTAGAGAACACAGCTTTGTTGGAATAGTGGACTCAGAGGTGAGACGGGAGAAGCTGAGAAGGCAATGTGAAATGATAAGATGGAGCTGGTAAACACAGGCTGCTCACTGACAACTGAAGACGCCTGGCATGCCAAGCAACTACCGCTTACAGAATCTTGATTAGTAAAGATGTGCTAGGCTCATGTTTCCTGAAAGGACATCCTAAAGAGTTTTAGTTGGCTAATGAACGAATACAAATGTCTTTTCTCATCAGGGAAAGTGAGGTGTGGCACTGAAAAGTCTCTCTGTAGGGTGTGCTTATTTCCCCTGGAATCCTTTTCTTACCTGTGCTTGCTGTGGGCTCTTCAGGGAGCTAGCAGAGCAAGGAGAATCCTAGGAGTTGGGAATCTGGGAATGTTTTTTGATTAGGCCTGACTCTGAACATGTAGCCTAGGTTGCGAAGTCTTGATGAAATTATCCTAGCAAGCTTTTTTTTTTTTTTAAACTTCAGGTACTCAAATGTGTTCGCATGTTCCTCTCACCTCAGTAGTCCACAACATTGATTTATGTCACTTGCCTAATCCTGAAAGCATGTAGTGTGTGGTGTCTAAGATGTCTTTTGGGGGCTCCTTAACCAAGTTATTTTGTATAACTAGGGTATATCAGATTGCCTCTGAAGCAAAATAGGACATTTGTCTATTTTTATCTTAAAGTCTATTTTTATCGTAGTATTATATACATAAATAGAACAGTTATAGATCCATAGCAGCAGGATGTGTAACCCCTGCTAGAAAGGAGGAGGATTATCTACTGGTAGAAACTAGGTCTTAAAAAAGATGTTAGGCTGTGATACAAGAGAGAGAGAGAGAGAGAGAGAGAGAGAGAGAGAGAGAGAGAGAGAGAGAGAAGAAGAAGAAGGAAGAAGAAGAAGAAGAAGAAGAAGAAGAAGAAGAAGAAGAAGAAGAAGAAGAAGAAGAAGAAGAGAGAAGAGGAGAAGAGGAGGGAGAGAAGGGAGAGAGAGGAAAGAGAAGAGAGGAGAGAGAAGAGAGGAGAGAGGAGAGGAGAGAGGAGAGAGGAGAAGAGAGAGAGAGGAGAAGAGAGAGAGAGAGGAGAAGAGAGAGAGAGAGAGGAGAAGAGAGGAGAGAGAGGAGAAGAGAGGAGAGAGAGAAGAGAGAATGCTCTTCCTTTTGATGCCTTTAACCTCAGAAAAGCATCTGCGCTGGAGACTGATCAGAGAAACAACCAATCAAGGAATAATAGTATTATGCCAGCTACCTGCTGGGTAACTGGAGCTTCACACAGCTGGGAAAACCCTGGGCTCATGTACAAAACCCGCATCTTAGTGTTACCTCACCCAAGGTTGAGGCAGCTCCCATCAGGTTTAACTGAAGGGTGCTGGGGTTGGGAGGGACGTGAGAAGCATCAGTTGCACCAATGTCCTGTCAACTGTGACGCGGAAAGGGTAAGAGAAAGTCCTCAGCCAAGAGGAGAAGGCGCCACAGTTTCAAGTGGGCAGGGTGCACTGCAGGGGCCGAGGGGAAGGCAGAGCAGCGGGATGTCTGCTGCAATGACCTGTTCTTTGTCCTCTGTCATTCTGATTCCTTTGAGGCCAAGTTTGGGAAGACTGAGTACTGGCCCACATATATGCCTGCCTTATAAACATGTAAATGTTTTCCCTGGGTATTATATTAGTTTCTTGGACTGCCATAGCCAAGTCCTACAGACTGGTTGGCTTAACCAGTAGACATTTACTTTCTTACAATCTAGAGTTTCAGACTCTTGAGATGGTGGTACAAGCAAAAGGTTGTTTCTTCTGAGGCCTTTTTCTCCTTGGCTTGGACATGACCATCTTCCTCTGTGCTAGAAAATAAAATAGGGCTGGGGTTTAGCTTGGAGGTATAATGCCCCTGGGTTCAATTCCCAGTATCACAATACAAAAACCCTACCTAAAAATACCTTCAAGTGCCTTCAAGGACAGGGTACAGGGGGTTAGGACTTCAACAGAATTATTTGGAGGGTTATACAACTCAGTTCCTAACATTTCTTTTTAAAAATGGAAATGTTTGGTTAAAGAGCATGTATATTCTACATTTTAATAAACTGGCCAAATTGTCATTTAAGAGTGGAAGAATGTGGCACCCCCTGATGTGTTACTTTGGCATAAGGATTATTTTGAGCTAAAGGCACTTAAGAAAATCTCAGCACTAAGGATGTCCTGGCCTCTCCTTTTCTTCTTAAAAGCAAGAGATAAAGCTCCCATGTGAAAAATATTCTCCGTATATCACAATGAAAGGAGAATTCTTATCACAGAGACAGTGACTTGAGGTTGAGAGAATTCTGCCCAAAGAAATCTTGTTAAACTAACGCTTCTTTTCCCTTAACCTCCTCATTGATCTTAGTTACCTTTCCACTGTTGCTTCGATTTATTCATTATAAAAGCATTTAGGTTTTGTCATTCTTTTGGTCATTTCATTATGAGAGCTCTCATGTCATATAAAATTTAAATAAATATACTTTTTCTCATGTTAATACTTGATATCAACCTAATTATCAGGCCTTGCTAGGAGGGTAAACCTAAGAGGGTAAATTTTTGCTTCTGCTACAATATCCTAAGTGGTATTACTGATTTCATTTCAACCAGCAATGTCAGAGATTATTTCCTTGCCCTTCCCAACATGGACATTTTTAGTTTTTAAAATTTTTGCTAATCAGGTTACAAGGTAGCATCTTTGCTTTGGTTTATGTAATTATTGTGAGACTAAGGATCTTCCCATATTTTTTTAATGTGAGCTTCCTTCTGCCTGTTCATGTTCTTTATTTTTTTTTCTTGGGTCATTTGTCTCTTTTAGTTGTCTTGTTTTTAAAAATGTGTATCACTGTACTGACTCTGTGCTACAGATATCTTTGTCTTTAAACTTGATTGAGGTATGTTTTGGCCATAGAGAAGTTTTAAATTTTAATGTAGTTACTTGTGCTCTTCTCGCCACATGGACAGTTTGTTCATGGACAATTCCCTTCCCCTTCTAACATCGACTTATTCTCTCTAGAATCACTGAAATAGATGAAACGTACTCTAGTATGTACCACTTCTTACAAATTCCTCCTGACCCTCTATCTTTTTTCAGCTATTGGCCTCTTTTGAGAAATTTTGCCATTAAGCAAAACAAAAAAGAGGTTTCCCATTCCCCCGCTTCCTCCTCCAGTAAACACTCTGTTCCACATTTATCACTTAAAAGTTGTCTTCGGTAGTAGTGACCATTTTTGTTAGGGGCCATCTTAGCCCATTTGATGAGGCTTTTTGCACTGGCTTAGTCATGTACACAGTACACGCTACGTGGGAATGGTCTGCAAGCAGACAAGTTTCCTTGGATGGAATGGGACTGAAACATGGACCTCGATGACCTCCTATTCTCCCTGAAACATTCCCCTTGACGCAGTCTAGTCTTAGCTTGTGACTGACACACCCTAAACTTGTGTCCTCCTTCCCATTTGCTTGGTTTGAACCCTTAATAAAAGAAAGGCCCTGGCTACAGAAGGCCAAGAGAATTGTCATCTATCTCCTCCCTGATCCCCTCAGTTATTAAATATATATTCTCAAGATTATTATATCAGACTTCGTGTTGTTTTTGTGCAAAAAGACCATTTACAGGAAGCTGACTTGAGCAGTGAACTTCCGTGGCAGGAAATAAGAAATAATTGTCAGGGAGCTCTCTGAAGCGGCAACCTTCCGTGGCGGGACTAGAGAGCAAGCAGTATTCACTAGAGCCTGAGACATATTCATTTCTTTGAGTGGTTCTCATGTGTTCTATCAGAACATCTGCTCCATGAGGATGGGAAACAGATCTGTTTTGTTCCCAAACTCTGTCACATGAAAGTTTAAATACAACTTCGGTCACATTGGAGTTTAGAGGAAAATACACTTAGAGTAATATTATCATTATTATTATGCATTTTTGGTATTGGGGGTGGGACCCAGGAGCTTTCTACGTCCGGGTTATACTCCCAGACCTATTTTATACTTTATTTGGAAACAGGGTCTCATTAAGTTGCTGAGAGCCTCACTAAGTAGTTGAGGCTGGCTTCAAATCTGTGTGATCCTCCTGTGTCAGCCTCCCAAGGGCAGGATTACAAGCGTGCACCACCATGCCTGGCAATGAATAATTTTAAATGGTAGTTCATGTTTGTAATTTGCCTTCTTAGAAAAATGTCCTGTGAGGAAGGCCAAGATAGCGGCGGCGACAACGGCCAGTACTGGGAAGAGGCAGTTAAATTCATTCTAATCTACACGGAACTTTTGAGGAAATCTCCCAGAAAGTAGACTGCACCTGCCCCAGATGCTCAGGAACTCTGGACAACATACTATGTAAGAAAAATGTTCGGGGCACATCAGATGGAGCCCCTCATAGTCGGCTGAGGCACTGTGCTCCTGGCCACAGCGCTTCTCTGCGCAGCTCTGAGGCTGGGTGTGCTCGGAGCAGCAGAACCCTCTCTCCGTGGTGAAGCTGTGGGCCTCCGCTCTTGGTGGGGAGATAAAACACATTGCTACTAAGTACTTGGGCCCCAACTCCTGCAAAAGACATGTACTGTTTTTTTTATTAAAAATATTAGAGCCGGGCATGGTGGTGCATGCTTGTGATCCCAGCATTTGGGAGGCTGAGACCTGGACAATCGAGGTTCGTGGACAACCTCAGCTACTTAGTAAGGTCTTCTGCAACTCAGTGAGACCTGGTTTCCAAATAAAGAATAAAAAATAGGGCAGGGGGTGTAGCTCGGAGATCAAATGCCCCTGGGTTCCATCCCCAGACCAGCAAAAAAAAAAAAAAAATATTAGCCGGCAGCCAGGCATGGTGGCACACATTTGAAATATCTACGCTTGGGAGGCGGAGACAGGAGGATTGCGCAGGTTCGAAGCCAGTCTCATTGGCTTAAGAGATGCTGTTTCCAAAATAAAAATAGGTCTGGGAGTGTAGTTTGGAGGTAGAAGGGTTTCCAGGAACCCCAGTATCATCAAAACAAAACAAAACAAAACATTACTGCTAGAGAATTAGGCTTTCAGCTTCTGCAAATGACACGTGCTGTTTTCTCCTACTAAAATATATGTGGAGGGAAAAATGGAAACCTCTGTAAACATCATGCCCACAATGACAGAAACCAGAGCCTGCTGTGTGGCGAGGCCAGATCTGGAGCCAGAGGGCCGGGCCCGGAGCCTGCTGTGGTGTGAGGCCGGGTCTGGAGCCTGTTGTGTGGCAGGTCTGGAATTGGGGCCTGCTTCATAGCAAATGGCTAGTGGGTTTCTTCAACTGTGTGGCCAAGAAGCAATAGAAGCTGCCGCTGCCTCATCTAATCTCTTAGCAGATTTCCAGATCCAAGTGACCTCTATTTAAAAAAAAATTGGTTGTGAGTGGATCATCCTGTCAAAGTTACTCACCTTCTGGCTTTCATGTTTTCAGTAAGTGGGAATAAGTGCGGAGAAATAGAAACTCTAATAAATTGTTGGTGGTATTGCAAGTTGGTGCAACCACTTTGGAGAATATCTTCAGAAGAAGGAAAATGAGAAAATAAGAAATCAGATGCTTTTCTTAATGTGCAAAATATTAGGGAGAAATGGGTAACAGGAGGAACTCTAGATGAAGAAGGGCCCCTGTAGAGGAGCAATGAAGGTGACATATCTGAGGGGATAAGAGGGAGGATTAGGGGAACTCTTTAAAGCACATGATGTACTTAAACATATCAAAGTCAATCAGGAAGCCAAGCATGGGTAGGTGGGAGGGGGAGGGAAGGGGGTAGGGGTTGGGTAGGGGCTGATTGGGTGATGTGTGCATGTATATCTACACAAGTTTTTTGTTTTTTATCCCATTGAGATGTATGACTACAATGCACCAATAAAAATTTATTTTAAAAAAAGTCCTTTGAGTGGCTACTTCTCAGACTGGTGGGACAGGGTGAGAGGACCTTCTATATTTTAGTAACTCCTGAAAAGAAGAAGAACAAAACAGATGTCTGGGAATACAATCGGGAGCAGAGGTCTCTAATTCAAATGTCTTGTGCAGGTGACAAAAAGCAACGGTTTCCATGTGTGAGCCACGATGCGTGGCGGGACTGCCACCATCCGTAGACTCCAGCTCCAGCTCCAGCTAAGACAGACTGCACAGCTCCAGCCAACTGTGGTCAAGTTCACAGGGGGCTCCAGGGGGAGAGATCGTCAGATTTTTCAAAAGAAGATGAAAGTTTTTATATAAATTAGTCTTAGGTTTGGCTGTGAGGAATGACTCCAGCATTCCTGGAGGAACAGTTTAGGTGAAATAAAAGTATGTTTCTTTTTCACATACAAAAAGGTCTGAGAGGTCTAGTGCAGGGCTCGTGGAGACTGGAAATTGGGGAGCCAGGTTTGTAACTTGCTGCTCAGTTTGGCATGGCTTCCATTCCCAGCCTCACATCATGGCCCAGTGGACTGCTGTAGCCACAGGTATGATCTCCTCATTCCAGGCAGCAGAAAACAAAAGGAAAAGACAAGACCTAACTATTCTTTTATAAAGAGATTTCCTGGGAGCCAGGCATGATAACACATGCTTGTAATCACAGTACTTGGGAGGCTGAGATAGGAAGATTGCAGGTTTGAGGCCAGCCTCATCAATTTAGACTCTGTTTTAAAATTTTAAAAAAGGGGGTGGAGGTGTAGCTTGGAGGTAGAATGTTCCTGGGTTCAATACCCAATTTAAAAAAAGACTTCCTGAAACCTTCTGGGCCTCCCTGCTATCATCTCATCAGTCAGTACTTAATCATGTATCTACTTCTAGCTGCAAAGGAGGCTGACAGGTATATTTATTCAAATTGAACATGTGCCTAGCTAAAGAAGAGAAGGATATATGTCTGATTTCTAAATTTAGGAGCCAGAGGAGTCTCTGCCAGAGCTGGCTATTTATGTGAAATGCCCCCTCATCGCTCAACTCTAATTTGGGCTTGGCCCAGTGTCGGGCTGGGAGACATTTCCCCTCTCAATGGTTGCATCTCCCTGCCAGGCTGACGTTGCTGCTGGAGTCAGCACCGAGTTGTGGGGCAGTTGCACTGATTTTTCAGGCAGACTCTCCACCCTCACACCATCATTCACTGGCTGGGTGAACTATAAACACTTCCCTAAGTGTAAATTGCAGCTAATAGCATTCTCCTTCCTTACCTTACAAGGTGTTTTAGAAGATTCACAAGAATCACTTAGGTAAAAGTCCTTTGTTAAAAAAAAAAAAAGTCTACCGCACACTTGTAATCCCAGCATTGAGAGTATGAGACAGGAGGATCCAGGTTCGTGGACAGCCTCAGCTACTTAGTGAGGCCCTTTGCAATTCACTGAGACCCTGTTTCAAAATAAAGAATAAAAAATAGGACTGGGGGTATAGTTCTGAGGTAGAATGCACCTGGGTTCCATCCCAATACCGAAAAGAAAAAAAAAAAAAATCTAAATGGCTTTATGTATAAATTAAGAGTTGCAGTAAAGATTCTTTATAATCACCTGTATATATTTGAAATTCATGATTTTATTGACACAAGTTTTGCAATGGGAAGTTATTAACCCAGTTGGAGAGTAAGAAGCAGCTCCTAGCTCAAACACACATGGAAATATTGGCGAATGGATGCTTAGCAACATGTTTAATTTCCCGCTGAGGCCCTTATTGTTATGGGGAGGGCCAGATCACATGCCCCCGTCTCCCCAACACCCAAGGTGTTTCTATATACAGAGCAGAGACACCTGCTCAAGATAATAAATTCCAAAAAACATGCAGCAGTGAACTGAGGCAAAAACAAAGCTCTGAAGAGGCTAGGCTTAGCCCAGGCGATGGCACGGGGACCAGCGGAGCGCAGCACGTGCCCTGGGAGAGGAGCCCTTGAACTCACAGGTCTGTTGCCAACCTTGCAGTTGGGGGCACCTGCTGAGTGATGCTGCTGGGCACATGTGATCCACAGGTTTTGCTTTTATTTAAAAAAACTTCAGAACGTGAAGTTCTCTGTAAGCCCTTTAGCGAGGAATCCAAATGATAAAGGTTAAGGAGAACCATGGTTTTGTGTATGATAAAGGTTCATATGCTGACCCAGAGAACACCTAGGTCTGTGGCTTGACATTGTAGAGCAATGCACAGGACACCCGTACCTTAGGGTCTAAACCAGTCTTCTAATGACTGAGTTTACGGTTAGATTCAGAATATTCAGTGGTAACTGTCCAGACCCCAAATTCCTCAATAGCTGCATAATAGTAGGCATGGTGTTGGCATTTAATGATTAATAAATAAATATACAATCTAACAATGAAAGGATGAACAACACTACCTACTCATATTTGAGGAATAATGGACTACAGATAGGAAGTCGAGTATCTGAATTTTAGCCTGCTTTTGTTCTCTGGACTATGTTACATAAACACACACCATTAGGCTGCCTATTTCTGCTTAAACGTGGAGTTTATTGGTATAGCTTGGTACAACTTTAAAATCCTACCTTTCCCAATCCCAGGCATGTTAACAATCCTTGAAAAATCATGCTACATTACTTTGGAGGAAGATATGTCCAGCTGAGCATGTCTTTTAAAAAAATGCTAGAAATTTTTCCTATCAAAATGTCAGCTCTGTTTTCTAACACGGTGCATGTCAGTCCAATGTCCCTGTCAGTACACACCAACCTTTCTAGAGTAATTACTCTGCAGATACCAAAATGAGGAGAGTCCTGGGGCTGTGTCCAGAGGGAAGCCATGTGTGCTGCCGCATGCTCCTGGGTGACCTCCCTCCTGTGATCAGTGGCCAGTCTTTGATTACAACTGCAAAAAATGACCCAAATGGAAAGAGAGGGGAAAAAAAAAACCCTCAAGAAGCAAAAGGAACTGGAAACCACCAAAAAAAAAAAAAAAAAAAAATCATGTCAAGCTGAGCCCGGGGTGGGGGTGGGGTGGGGGAAGGGGCCATCCTAAATTGGATGCATCAGCCACAGGATGGTAATGTTATGGTTTGGAGGTCAACATATACTCTCCTGCTTAGCAGGACTTTGCAGGCAACTGAGGAGCAGGTATGAGTGTGCGGCGGCAAAGACCTCCCGAAGACACTGCGGGCACCGAAACTGGGTCTAATCTGTCGCATACTAAGCTCAGAAAACAAGAATCAAGGGGATCTTTCCTGTTTCTCAGGTTCGTTCTCACATATCTGGGCTTAGAGTTGGGCGAAAGCCAGCTCTTAAGTGAAAACACTAAGTTTGTGATGACAGTATTTAAAAAGAACGGTGGAAAGAATGAGCTTGCCTGAAACTATTCACTGTGGAGGCCAGGAGAGCTTGGCACTGACGCCTAAACCTTTCACCCAGGAAACCCACGCCTCCTATTTTCCTGTTTCCTAAACCAACTAGCTCTACTTTGCCACTTCTATGCCAGACCCTGTTACAGGAGTTGCACAGAGGCAAACCCAGCCGTACTCTGGTAGTTTAACGTATTCGAGGACTGTTCAGTGCATTTACACTTGCGATAGACGGGAGACAGAGAAGGCCTTGTCTGCTCAGGTAGCTGCCTGCTGTCGGGGCAGATGCCCTCCTGGTGCTCGGCAGCACCCATGTTCAGCAGGCGGGACCCCTTTTTCCACCCTCCTTAGCAGGATCCAGTTCCGGGGAGGGCACCTCGGAAGTCCTTCTGTTCGTGTACTGGGACACGCCGCTAGTTGACGCAGTTCTTTGTGATTCTTTTGCTTCTGTCCATCTGTCGGATGCTCTCTGTAACGTTAATGCTGACCTCTTTCGCAGACATTCGCTTAGCATCCCTCTTAGCCTGTTAAAAAAGTTTACAACACTGAATTGAGTTCCTAGGAAATATCCAGAGCTCCTCACATTTACCTTAGTTTCTTGAGATTGTTACAAGCACACAGGCAGGCAACAAGAGTACGTTCATAAAAGCTCTTCGGAAGTTTCTAAAAATTTTATTTTTAACTGTGAAGCAAAAATGGCATTTTGTGTTTACTGTGTTTCAATACATGTTTACATTGTTATTGTCTGTGGTTTCTCTGTTGAATCTCCAAGACCAACGTAGTACAGAGCTTGGCATAAAACATTGAATGAATGAATTAGCTAAGGTCTATCAAAGGGTAGTGTGAAAATTCTCATAGTTGGCTTTAGCAGAGTGTTTTTTTTTTATTAGCTTTGAAGTCAGATATTGGTCTAATGCTGTCTATATGATTTTACTGTGGGCAAGTTTTTCTAACTTTGCTAATCTTAAATTTCCTCATCTTTGAATAGGAAAATACTAATATTTATGTCATAAGGTTAAGGTAAGGATTAACTAGGTAATGCACATAAGATACTTAGTACAATGCCTATTACTAAATAAAAATTAGGGGAAAAGAAAACCCTTAGAGAGTAGGATCGCCCACTTCTAGGTGGAGACACACTGATGATAAAAGCTCAGAATTTGTTGTAAATACTAAAACATGAAATTTGGGTTCTTCACCCTGTCCCCATTCTCCCCTTTCCTCCCCTCCCCAAATGACAATGGCTGTCACTAGAGGTGCAGGAGACTTCATGCCATTCCACCCAGTGATCCTCTGCTTGAAGCGGGCACAGGTCATCTCCACCAGAGGATGGACAAGGATACGTGCCACCCAGTCCCCGTTCCAGGAAGGACCTGTCCAGCTCTGGGTGGGGGGAGTCAGCAAACGGCCTCTGGTTGTCCTTCCAGAGGTGGCCTCAACTTCTGAGAGCCATTTCCCCAAGGCTGTGCCTTTCTGGAGGTGGCCCAATGTGAAGATAGGAGAGTTGAAAAGACCTGACCATTTTGGCCCAAGGCTGGCCAGTCCTGGCCAGCCATTTAGCTGCAGAACTCCCCATGGACCGGGGTCAGTGAAGGTCACTCTCTCTCCCTTTTCCTTCTGCTGCTCCTGCTCCTGTCTCTTCCTCCATAGGTGTCCACCTTCTGGGTACTTCCTAATGGACATCCTGTATAATGACATGTCAGAGTCAGCTTCCTGGAAACCAGTGTCACATCTGTGGGAGCAGCTCTCACAGAGCTAGATGCCAGTGTTGCTAGATGCCTGTACATCACACTGCATGGCCCCTGAACATAGCTAACCACATCATCTGTAGTGTATCGAAAGAAATGGTGGCCTGTTCCACGGTGTTTATTAACAAATGATAGGTAGGTTTCTAACATGTCACACACACACCCTTGTCCTCATAGCAGCTGCTGGAGGCATCTTATCTGTGTTTCTCCACTCAGCTGATGCATTATCTCCAAGCTGCTCCCAGGAGCGCCTTTCTTCTGAGAATTGGCCTCATCTGATTGGAGCCACCTACCTTAGAAGTTCCAAAGAGGTTACACTGTAGTTGCTAGAGAGGAGCCCCGTTAAAAGGCTGGCCTCCTGCCTCAGTGGGCTACAGATCTGCAATGCCAGTCCTGCTCCAGAGGTCCCTGTAGGATGAAGCCGAATCCACGCTTGCCACTGTTTAGCGCAGCTCACACTGGCTGAGTTTGATCCTCTGACCTGACTTACTACCCCCACTAATGTACAGGTTGAAACTGACTCCTTACACAGAAATCATCCACTTAGGTTCTGCTTCTAGGGACCCTGACCTAAGGTAATACTTTGTGGGTGACTGGAGGGGCGTTCAAGGACAGTATTGGCTCTGTCACTTTAGTCTTTATTGATTTCAAGAGATAGGATTTTATTATTTTTCTCTTAGTGATCCTGGTGTCTGGTACAGTTTTAAGACATAGCAGGTTCTCGGTTTAGCTTTGATGGGCTAGAGGGATGAACGAATCCGCACACTGCCCTCATCAGCGTCCCTTTGGCTTAAAAAACGGCAGTCAGTACTGTTTAAGTTTCTGTTGTAGATTTAGATCTTTTGAGCTAGAACTGGCAGAGATTTCGTTTTTGGGGGTGGAGGGCTAAATTTTCCCCTACAGCAGAGCCCTCAGTCTCTTATCCTTCAAACTATCTCTGGTTATCTTTTAGCAGTAACTTCCTCTGTACAATCCTTGAAAACAGTCTTCCTCCTTCACCTTCCCACACCCTGCTGAACTCCACACTGAACCACCGATGCCTGTTTCTCACACATACAAGCATCACACAGGAAAAGAAGACAAGAGTCTGTGTCCTGAAGAAAGGTGTGGTGAGGGGGAGGCTGCTGTTTCATTTGGGGGTCCTGTTACATGAAAGCAAGAAAACTGAGGCGGGGAATAGATAGTTTGTCCACGGATGGTAGCACTCCTCTCAAATTAGTGACAGGAAAGAGTTTTCCAGGATGGAAATGTACACTTTCCAAACTGCAAAAAATGTTTTTTTTTTTAAAGAAAAGATCATTGGCAAGGTTTTGCAAATGGGGTTTAAAGATTCTATGCAGAAAATGCTCTACTAGAGTGCAATCTAAAAATCTAAGCAAAAATCAGTAATTGGATAATTCTTGATTTTTAAGTCTGTGAAAAAAAGCCAGTCTACAAAATAGTTATTCTTAGAGCAGTGATGTAATATATATGGTTGTATCCCAACTACATTAGGTTAATTTTTTCTTTTTGTGGCACTGGGAATTGAACCCAACAGCATTCTACTTTTTGAGCTATGTCCCCAGCCCTATTTTACTTTTAATTTTGAAACAGAGTCTCCAAGTTGCTGAGGCTGGCCTTGAACCTGAAATTCTCCTGTCTCAGCCTCCCAAGTACTGGGATTACAGGCTGTGCCACCATGCCTGGTTTATAATGGGGCAGGTTTTTGGAGCTGTGTATCAGAAGCACAATGGAATATTTAGACCACAAGGCTCTGCCACCAGTCAGCTGCAGCAAGGCATGTTGCTTTAGCCTCGCTCCATGCCTTACCTGAAAGACGGGAAATAACACTGCTGCTTGAATTTTTTTAAAATAACTATATCGCTTAGCACCAGAAAGGTGACCACCTTCTGGTTTGCCTAAGACTGACTGATCCATGTTAAAATAAGTCTTGCTTTAAAAATCTTCCTTAGCCGGGCGTGGTGGTGCACACTTGTAATCCCCGCGCTTGGGAGGCAGAGACAGGAGGATCAGGTGTGTTCGAAGCCAGCCGTGCTGGCTTAAGAGACCCTGTTTCCAAATAAAAACGTAAAAATAGGTCTGGGAATGTAGCTCGGAGGTAGAAGGGCTTCCAGGAACCCCAGTACCCCCCCCCACACACACACAATAAAATAAAAATAAATAAAAATCTTCCTTTGGCCCTAGCAAACTAGGACAATTATTCTAATTATAGTTATCATCATTAAATTCATTTAGAAAATCATGTTGGTGAAACATACCAAATTAATATAAAAAAAAAACCCCTGTTCTGAAATGATGACTACTACAACTAACACTTCTAGGCAACAGTGCCAGTAATTCTAAAAGATATGCTTTTGGATCCAGATACTTCCTCTAGAAGGTCTAAGAAGTAACTTGTTTTTGCTCTCCTATTAAAAAAAAAAAAAAAAAAAAAAAAACCCAAAGCCAACATTATATTGAATGGGAAAAAACTGCAAGAATTTCCGCTACAGTCAGGAACAAGACAAGGATGCCCACTATCACCACTCCTTTTCAACATAGTCCTTGAGACTCTTGCTGCAGCAATCAGACAAGAGAAGGAAATCAAAGGAATTCACATAGGAAGAGAGGAATTAAAATTATCCTTATTCGCAGATGACATGATCCTCTATCTGGAAGACCCAAAGAACTCAACCAAAAGTCTTCTGGACCTGATTGACAAATTCAGCAAAGTCGCAGGTTATAAAATCAACCTAAAGAAATCAGTGGCTTTTCTTTATGCCAACAACGAATCCACAATGAAAGAAATAAAAACAACAATTCCATTCACTATAACCTCAAAACCAATAAAATACCTAGGAATAAACCTAACCCAAGATGTAAAAGACCTCTACAACAAAAACTATAAAACATTAAAGAAAGAAATTGAGGAAGACCTTGGAAGATGGAAAGATCTCCCGTGCTCATGGATAGGCAGAATAAATATCATCAAAATGGCCATTCTGCCAAAACTGATCTATAGGTTCAATGCAATTCCCATTAAAATACCAGTGGCATTCTTCAGAGACCTAGAAAAATCAATCATGAATTTCATATGGAGAAAGAAAAGACCTAGAATAGCCAAAGCAATTCTCAATAACAAGAAACATGCAGGAGGCATTACAATCCCAGACTCCAAACTATACTATAGAGCAATAGTAGTAAAAACAGCATGGTACTGGCACAAAAACAGATATACTGACCAGTGGATTAGAATAGAAGACACAGAAACAAACCCACACATCTTTAGTCAATTAATCTTTGACAAAGGGGCCAAACACATACGCTGGAGAAAAGACAGCCTTTTCAACAAGTGGTGTTGGGAGAACTGGCTAACCATTTGTAAAAAGATGAATCTAAACCCCTATATCTCACCAAACACAGGAATCAACTCAAGATGGATCAAAGACTTAGAAATTAGACCTGAGACTGTGAAGCTAGTAGAGGAGAGCATAGGTTCAACACTACAACATATTGGCACAGGCAGTAACTTTCTCAACAAAACCTCCAAAGCTCAGGAAATTAAAGCAAGAATAAACAAGTGGGATAACATCAAACTAAAAAGTTTCTTCTCATCAAAGGAAACTATCAATAACCTAAAGAGGAAGCCTACAGAATGGGAAAGGATCTTTACCAGCCACCATTCTGATAGGGGGCTAATATCCAGAGTATACAAAGAGCTCAAAAGACTCTACACTAGCAAAACAAACAACCCAATCAAGAAATGGGCAAATGAACTAAATAGACACTTCACAAAAGAAGAGATACAAAGGGCTAATAGATACATGAAAAGATGTTCTTCATCACTGGCCATCAGGGAGATGCAAATCAAAACTACACTGAGATTCCATCTAACCCCAGTCAGAGTAGCAAGCATAAAAAAATCAAACAACAACAAATGCTGGCGAGGATGTGGGGAAAGAGGAACTCTTTTACACTGTTGGTGGGAATGCAAACTAGTTCAACCACTATGGAGATCTGTGTGGAGATTCCTAAGAAAGGTGGGAATAGATCCACCATATGACCCAGCTATACCACTCCTGGGTATCTTTCCAAAGGGGTTGAATTCAGAGAACTACAGCAACATATGCATACCTATGTTCATAGCAGCACAATTTGTAATAGCCAAAATATGGAACCAACCCAGATCACCATCAACAGATGAATGGATAGCAAAACTGTGGGAAATACACACAATGGAATTCTATTCAGCCATAAAGAAGAACAAAATTATATCATTTGAAAGAAGATGGAAAGCCCTGGAGAACATAATGTTAAGTGAGATCAGCCAAGCACAGAAGAAGAAGATACATATGTTTCCTCTAATATGCCCAAACTAGGAAACACAAAGAATACAGTGGGTCTCCAGATATTGAAGGGGAAATACTAGCTAAGTTTAGATGGTAAGATAGGAGAGGAGGAAGGCCGGTCTTGATTAATAAGGGTCTACACTTGAACATGTGTAAAATTATGAATAAGATATGGTTAACCTGGACAACCATTGGTGGGAGGGGGGAAGGGAAAATGGGGGCGGGGGGGGAGAGGGCACCAAATATAGTGTAAATGTATACTATTTATGTTCAATAAAAAAATTGTTAAAAAAAAAAAAAAAAAAAAAAAAAAAAAACGCTACATAGAGCTGGCCTGGTCGCATGTGCTTATAATCATGGTACTTGGGGCTAAGACAGAAGGACCACAAATCCAGCCCGGCCTCAGCAACTTAGTGAGACCCTCGGTAACTTGGCAAAAAAGAGAAAAAGAGGTAGAATGCCCCTGGGTTCAATCCGCAAAGATACAAAAAACAATTATATCACTTTTTCCCTGTCATATAACAGATGTGTCTTGCTGCTGCTGATTGGTGGCAAACTCTTGTGGCTTGTGCTCTAAACATTGTGGCATTGTGCTTCTGATGTGCTCTAAAACACTACCTCAGTATAAACCAGGCATGATGGCACAGGCTGAGACAGGAGAATCACAGTTTCAAGGCCAGCCTCAGCAGCTTAGGGAGAACCTGTTTCAAAATTAAAAGTAAAATAGGGCCAGGCATGGTGGCGCACACTTGTAATCCCAGCATTCGGGAGGCTAAGATAGGAGGATCGCAGTTTCCGGACAGCCTCAGCTACTTAGTGAGGTCCTTTGCAATTCAGTGAGACCCTGTTTCAATATAAAGAATAAAAAATAGGGCTGGAGTTGAATCTCAGAGATAGAATGCCCCTGGGTTCCATCCCCAGTACCACACACACATATGCGCGCGCACACACACACACACACACACACACACACACACACACACAAAAGTAAAATAAAGTTGGAGGTGCAGCTTAGAGGTAGAATGCCCCTGGATTCAATCCCCTGTACAAAAAAAAAAAAAGCTACAAAGATACAAGAAACAATTATACCATTTTTCCATCATATAACAGATATATTCCCCTCTCATGTGGCTTTGATTCAAAAAAGCTACAAAGATACAAGAAACAATTATACCATTTTTTCTATCATATAACAGATATATTCCTTTCTCATGTGGTTTTGATTCAATCAAATCTTCTTAGCATTCCATTCTTTTTCTATGACAGGAAAGGAAAGCGTGTCCCTATTTCAATTATTGGCTTAAAAAGGTCCTGTGATTTTTAATGTGAGAGAAGCCTATTTGGCACCTTTTTCTTTTTGCAGTTCCCTGCTAATTCAGTCCTTCCTCCACGTCTAATATTCTTGTTTCCTGAGCTGCTGTCACCACTGACTCTTGTTAATGGACCACCTCGCGTTTCTCACCTAGTTTGACAGCTTTTTCTATTCTTCTCTTGCCTCATTTTAATTTCTGCAGGTTTAATACCCTGCGATCGTGACTTTTAGTCCTCTTGATACTGCCTCTTTAATTAAAAGTCATTGATTGGCTGCCGTTTCTCAAGGGTGGCCAGATTGACTGTGATCACTTCTTGGCAGTCTCTACCCCAGATGAGTGGCTTCCCTTGGGGTTCAGAAGTCGATGATACAGCTCATTCCCCATGGAGAAAGGGACAGCCTGTCTGCTCCTTGGAGACCTTGACGTGGGACTGCAGCTAAATTTATTCAGCCTTTTCTCAGTTTCCCTCCAAGTGAAAATAGAGATATTCTTGGCTCTGCTTGAAGTCTACAAATATACTTGAGTTATACAGACCTTGTCACAATCCGTACAACAAAGAAAAGCAAGAATTACTGAGATTTGGTTTGTTGCTGTATTAGTATTTGATTTTTTCTGTATAACTAGGTTTTTCTTTTATTTTTGGTCTTTTTATTTCATTTTGTTTACAATTCTGGAGTACTAGGGACTAATTAGACCCAGGCACTCTACACTGTTACACATCCAGCCTCTTTTTTTTTTTTTTTAGTTTGATACAGGATCTTATTAAGTTTCCCAGAATGGCTTTGAACTTGTGAAGCTTTTGCCTCAGCCTCCTGAGTAGCTGGGATTACAAGTATGTACCACCATGTCCAGCTGTATTACTAGTATTTTTAATTATAAAAGCAATAGCTGGCCATGGTGGTGCATGCCTATGATCCCAGTAGTTGGGTGGCTGGGATAGGATGATTGCAGGTTTGAGGCCAGTCTCACAATGTAGGCTTTCAACAACCTAGTGAGAGCCAGTTTCAAAATAAAAAGTAAAAAGAGCTAGGGGTGTAGCTCAGATATACGATGTCCCTGAATTTGATTCCCAGTATCCACCCCGTCTCGCACGAGCAATACATAGTTATGATAAAAATAATCTAAAGAGCAGAGAAGGGGACAGTGAAAAGTTGCACTTGCTTCTTTGCTTTTCCCAGCAGCATCTTCTTCATCGGCTACCATGACTAATCTGTGGAATGTTGCAGGGATTTTCTAAGCACTACCATCATAGTGCTCTGTTATCTCTCCCGATGCTCTTCCATCCTGGCCCTTGACCACAGTTTAAACTGTACATTTATTTGCTTACTCTGCCAGGGGCCTTGTTGCTAAGGTTGCGGGAGAGGTTTCTGTGGTGAGATCGCCAGTGAGAAGAACACACACTGAGTTGCCATCAGAAGAGAACAAACAGCAACTTTAGTCGCAGACCCATCCCTTATACAGGGTTCCGGACAAAATGGAGCGCACGTCACACCAACATGACGCTACACTTTGCCTGTCACACTTAGTGACTATGTGCACATCTGTGGCTGCGTGGGCTCAAGTCTTCACCACCAGTCTGTATTTCCTCTGGGCACCCACATTTACTAATTTTCTCATGAGCTCATAAATCTCAAGAAGGTAAGGGGACCCAGTCTGTTTTGCTCACTACAATATCCCCACAGTCTAACTTGGTACTTGGCATATAATACACACCTAAGAAATGAGGAACATATTTGAGAAGGTAAATTCTCTAAACAAAATGGAGAGAAAAATAGCCAGGAACAGAGCTAGTTTGTATAACTCTGCCTAAATACCCTAAAACTTTCCTGCTGGATTTCAGTTATGTTCATGGCTGTCTTGGCACCATCCCCGAGAGACTCTCCAAATCCCACGAATTGGTTTGCTGCTGTTTTGTGAGTTAGTGTTTATGTGAAGCCTTTCGGGGCACACTCCACCTCGGCAGTGCCACCAAGGGAGGAGGGCAGGGACAGACTCGGATCCAAGCAAAACTCAGGAATTCTTGAGCCTGGAGGAAATCCTGTGCAGTCACAGCCCCGTGACCAGTTTTCACTTAGATTCTCTCACCCTCAGAGTCTTAACCAAGGGTCCAAAGGAATTGTTGCTCTTCCACTTGAGCCTCAGATGGAGAGAAGAGTCTTGAGATGGCAGCAGAAGCTGCTTTGGAAAAGCAGATGGGTCATAGAAGGGATGGTGAATTACCAGGCTGGCCCATTCAATCGACATGTAGTTACTGAGTGAGCTCGGATGTCAAGGGAAGAAGACAGAGTTAAGGAGGCTTATTCCCTGGGAGCCTACTGATTGAACTGGTTTCACTGAAGACCCTCACATGAAGTGTGATTTCTTGAACCTCCCTCCGCTGCTAAATCCCTTCTTTTCTCCCAAGCTTGAGCTGGCAAGTATACCAAAGTGCCCTCTACCCACATCCCCGCTCCAGTTTTCTCCAGTGTTTTATTCTCTCCTTCCTTAATGTCTTGTTCTTGTTTTTGTAGGAGAGGCTCATTGCTTTCTGAATGCTTAGCTGATAGGTCCTGCATTACTGCTGTCCAGGAGAAATTCTGAGCCAATCCTATCCTTCTTTCTTGACCCAGTCTCCTGGATCCAGGGCTTCACCTATCCTTCCTTGCTGGAGCCACACATTGCCAATGACTGTTGGCCTGACACTGGGTGGGGCAGGAGGAGGAAGTCCCTTAGCTGAGAATCAATCCAGACAAGGGCTAATTCCTTTAGCACAGTCTGGGTATTTTGCCAAGAATAATAAAGCAACTGGAAAATATGCAGCTTTTGAAGACATGAAAACTCATTGGGAGGCTGGCCACATACTTGGAGCTTTGTCTCCTTCCAGCTCTATCCACGTACGCCTTTCTGCCGTAACACTTAAGGAGGTGGTTTATTTGGGTGGTTAGGGAGTGAGGGGGGAGTTCCAAACCCAAGGAAATGGCATGCCAATTTTTAGAGACTAGTCTGCAGATAGTCCAGAGGTTATGAATGATAAATGAGTGGGAGAAGATGAGTAACCTCAGAGCTTCTCTTCTGTTTGAGCACAGGTAGGAAGCTGGGTGAAGGAGACTGAGCCAATGATGTGTCAGACACTGTGGAGACAATAAAGTCCAAGCGATCAGGGAAAACTAAGGTACAACAGAGGAAGAGCTTCCGCAGAGGCAGTCAGTTCCAATTTGTGAAAGATCTTCCTGCCACAATGATCTCGCCAGTTAGCACCTATTAACACTCGGCAGAAGGCAGGAGCTGGAGGGAGTTGTGGGAAGGAGGTACAGTTTGTCTGATGGGACATGAAGTAGCGAAGGGCTCAGCGTGTGAATTATTGTTGCACATGGTCATTAGCAATGATAGCTGTGCCCCATCAGCCCTCAGAAAGCAATTTGCACCATGGGGAGGCATCTCTGCCAACTAGAAAGCTGCTACCCCCTACTAGTGGCCGTCCAGTGCTTACATCCTGAGTCTGTAACTGCTTTGTTTATTTAGTCTATATTATCTGACTCTGATCCTTACCCTCATTAGTACTGGCAGCCGCTCCAGAGCCAACGCCACGTCTGCTTTTCCACTCCAGGGTACTTGGCACTAGAACAGTAGCTGGCACCCGAACAGCACTTGGGGGACACGGGGCGAATGACTCTTAAGAGCGCCTATAGAAACCAGTGAGGAAAATTTCCAGGCTTCGAGACCATTACCTTTAACACACACACTCGTCTGGCAAATCTGAAGAAGAAAGCCACTGTGGGCTGGTGGAAGGGGCTGCAAGCTTCTCCTGAAGCATCTGCTGGTGGAAGAAAGCTTGAAAAAGCTATCAAAGAACCATCTGCTAGACAGCCTGCTGTGAAAAGCCAACACACTTGTTCCTTGACATTCAGTGGGGTTATGTCCCAATAAACTCATTACAAGTTGAAAATATCATACAGATGCATTTAGTGTGCCTAATCTTGTACATCACAGCTAGCAGTGCAGCTCACTGTGGAATATTGGTTGTTTCCCCTGGTGACTGTGGGGTGGACTGGGAGCTATGGCCCGCTACTGCCACCCAGAATCACGAGAGAGGACTGTACTGTGATTGATGGCTCAGGAAAATATGAAGATTGAAAACTCAAAGTCTGGTTTCTACTGAATGTGCATTGTTTTTGTGTTGCAGCAAAGTCCAAATATTAAGCTGAATCATCATTTAGGGAGCATCTGTAAGTCATCTTGGGGTACAGAAGAAACAGGTGGATACTGAAAATGCATGAGGTTTTGGCCCAGAGTAAAAGAGACAAGTTAGGAAGAGTATATCCATGGCCAAGGAAGGAATAAGAAAGAAAATTATTTTCTTTGGGCAGATTCTAGAAGCAGAGAGCTCCTTGAGTGTTGGTATAAGAAAGCTCTGAAAGCTGAAGTTGCAATCAGAAGTAAACTTCCCTTATAAGTTGACACCTTAGATAGAAAATCTTAGCCTTGGCTTTTGTGGGATTTGGGATGTCTGGTGGCTGGTGAATCTCAGGATTTGAAGACCACTGATGATTGCCAGCAGCTGTCTGAACACTTAAGTCTAAAGATATCTGCTCCTAGACCTTATCAAATACAACACTGCCATTGTTCATTGATTTGTGAAAACAACAGCTGTGTGAACAGCTTACCTCTGTGCACATCTGCCCGGGGCACTGTGTGGGTCAGGTGTGTAGTCATTGCTCCTCTGTGACAGTTTCCACCGATGCACGAACCCCATTGGGGCTGGCTCTGCTTGGCCCTATTTTAACTACCACATAATGCTGTCAGATTGGTAACTGACACATTCTCTTGAAGATCCTATGCCCAACCTCACTGGCAGTCACTCTGTTAAAGTTATGATACCCATCCACAGCACTTCTATGGCTGCACGTCACACACTCAAGTGAGCCTCCATTTCCTTGCCCACAAAATGGGGGTGATGCTTACTTTAACATGCTCTTGGGAGGAGTGAACAATCTGGTTGACCTAAAAGCACTCTGTAAAGTGCAAAGCACAACTTTGAAGTGTCAGGGGATGAGGGCAAGAAGTGACATGTGGAAGCTAGCGTGTGAGTCACGAGTCACGCTGTCCACCAAGCAAATCGGCCTCCTCCCTATCACGGCCCATCCTGGCTCAAAGAGCGGGGTCACAAGTGTGGGAAGGAGGCTGGGGACAAATTCCGGGACTGCCCTGAAACTTTTCAAGCTTCTGAGCATTTTTCTCTGGGCCCAGAGTGCCTTGGGAGATGGCAGTGATGATTAGGTCCACAGAAGGCCAGCTTCGGACAAAGTGGACAGCACAGACTCCAGGAAGGCCACTGACCCACTCAAGTCCACCTTCCTGTCACTTTCTGCAGTGCCCAAAGGGCCCCAGTAGCGTTCTGTTGAGTTGGGTGTGCTGCTGTGTACCTATTTATCCCCTGTTGATCCTTAATGCCCCTGTTATACACATCTCAGCTTAAAATAACAGGCCCATCTGTTCACTCCTTTGGGTCTTTTACTCCCATTTTGTGGATAAGGAACCTGAGATCCTGAGAGATGAAGTGAGTCCGGCCAGGCTCTTTTGTTAATGAACATTAGAACAAGCATGCCCTCAGGAGGGACAGGACCAGGGAATTTTGACGGGAGACGAAAGAAGATGGCTTTGGAGTATTTGGTACGTGGTAGACTTTGAAGAGGATGAGACATGGGGAAGATGAGGTGGGAGGGAGGGACTGAGGAACAGCAGGAGGAGACTACAGCCCCCAAAGAGCATTTGTTCTGAGTTGTGCCATCTTATACTCATGTGAGGACCCAAGGGTGGCAGAGGGAGCCATCTCAACAACATCTCTGGGAGAAAAGGATCAGAAAGGATGCCAGCCCAGTCCAGGTACACCCCAGCCTGGCCTTTCCAAAAGTCTGGGTTGAGGCTGTTGTGTGGAGCAAATGTCAGGCTTGTTCCCTGCCATTCTGATCGAGTTCCTCCTTCTGCCACCTCTGTACTTGCTAGCCCCTGAGACTGGCCAGCTGCATGGCCTCAGACCAGCACAGTCCTTACTAGCCCAGTAAAGTAGATTCTTGAACAAAGTTGTACTTAAGCACACTTCTTTTAAGAGAGCAAATATCAAGCACCCATTCTGCTGATTCAGTGAAACCAGCAAGCCTGAGGACAGGGGTTGGGTGAACTTTGAGCAATTTTTACACAGGAGGTGGAGAATTCCCATAGCCAAGGTATTCTTTCCCTGGCCATGATATCAGTGGCCCTGACCTGCAAGCTCCACCCCTGTTTTTTAATCCCAAGTCACTTTTGTGGCTATGACCTACCTCTGTGGTCCAAAGGCCATTCTGTTTCTGGGCCAGAGGGCCTGAGCTGAGGCTCTGGGAATTTGGACATTGGGTCCCACAGTTCATCTTCTTCTCTGGGTTGGATATTCCACTTGGGGCTGCAGATCGGGGCACACCGTTAGAGGACAGTCCGTCTTCCAGCACACCTGGGGAGGCAAACAGAGGATGGCACCAGATGCTCCCACATAACAGTTGTAAACAATCCCCAGGTTTTGAAGAAAAAGAAAGAAAAAAATCACCAGAAATCCCATAATGCAGAAGTATTATTCCTACAAGAATGTATACTTTTTATAAAAACAAATTTATGCTTTTATTGGTGCATTATAGCCTCACATCATAATGTAAGTCATGTTGAGTGACATACATGCACATAGTACTTGGTGCACCCCCACTTCCCCATTTTCCTCCTTCCCAATACCAAGTACCCAGATTGACAACGGTATATTCATGTGTATACACAGTCGGTGGTAGTATTTCCATTAATGAACCTCAGTCTTCCCCCTCTCCTATCCTTCCTCCTTGGTTCCACTGAGGTTCTCTGTTATCTGGAGTCCCTCTGGTATCCCAAATGCTCCCTAGTGCAGGCATTTTAGAGGAAACATATGACTCTTCATTTTCCATGCTTGGCTAATCTCACTTAACATAATGTTCTCCAGGCTCTTCCATCTTCTTGTAAATGACATAATTTTGCTCTCTATTTCTGAGCAAAATTTCATTGTGTGATTGCCCATAATTTTGTAATCCATTCATCTGTTGATGACACCTAGGTTGGTTCCATAGTTTGGCTATTGTGAATTGTGCTACTATGAACATGGGTATGTATCTTTACTCTAGTTCTCTGGTTTCAACCCCTTTGGAAAGAAACCCAGAAGTGGTATGGCTGGATCATATGGTGGGTCCAGTCCCAGTTTTCTAAGGAGTCTCCACATTGATCTCCATAGCAACTGAACTAGTTTGCAATCCCACCTATAGTGTAGAAGAGTTCTGATTTCCCCACATCCTCACCAACATTCATTATTATTTGACTTCTTTATGATTGCCATTCTGATTAGGGTTAAATGAATCTCAGTGTAGTTTTGATTTGCATCTCCTGAATGGCTAATGATGTTGAACACTTTTTCATGTATCTGTTGGCCATTTGTATCTCTTCTTTTGTGAAGGGTCTATTCAATTCAGTTGCTCACTTATTGATTGGGTTATTTGTTTTTCTAGTGTAAAGTCTTTTAAGTTCTTTGTATATTTTGAATATTAGCCCTCTATCAGAGGGATAGCCAGTAAAGATCTTCTCCTATTCTGTAGGCCTTCTCTTTAGACTCTTACGGAACAGAAACTTTTTAGTTTGATGCCATCCTACTTGTTTTCATTTCCTGAGCTTTGGAGGTCTTGTTGAGGAAGTTACTACCTGTGCCTATATGTTGGAGTGTTGAACCTATGCCCTCCTCTAATAGCTTCACAGTCTCTGGTCTAACTTCCAGGTCTTTGATCCATCTCCAGTAGGTTCCTGTGCAGGGTAAGAGGTAAAGATTTAGCTCAATTTTTCTACAACTGGATAGCCAGTTTTCCTGGTACTATTTGTTGAAAAGACTGACTTTTCTCCAGTGTATGTATTTGGCTCCTTTATCAAAGATCAATAGATAATAAGTGTGTGGTTTGGTTTCCGTATCTTCTATTCTGTTCCGTTGGTCTGTGTGTCTGTTTTTGTGCCAATGCCATGCTGTTTCAATGACTATAGCTCTGTAATATAATTTGAAGTCAGAAATTGTGATGCTTCCTTCATGGTTATTATTGCTGGGAATTACTTTGGCTATTCTGGGTCTTTTTTTCTCCATATGAAATTTATGACCGACTTTTATAGGTCTATGAAGAATAACAATGGTATTTTGATAAGGATTGCATTGATTCTGTAGTTCACTTTTGGTAGAATGGCAATTTTGATGGTATTTGTTCTGCCTATCCAAGAGCAAGGGAGATCTTCTTCCAAGGTTGTCTTCAATTTTTTTCTTTAATGTTTTATAATTTTCATTGTCAAGGTCTTTTGCCTTTTTGGTTAGTTTTATTTCTAAGTATTATATTGGTTTTGAGGCTTTAAATAAAATTTTTAAAAATTTGTAGCCTGAAATTTTCACTTACTAGGTTGATGACACTTTTCTAATCCATTAAATTTTTAGCCATATAATTTTTACTTGTCTGTTATATAGGTGTGTCATTATTGATTGAATTAATCCCCTCTAATTGGGATATTTGTTTTTATTTTGTAATAATATATGTTGCTAGGATAAAACTCCTTATGGTTAAAGCTTTATTCTTAATTACTTCCTTGGGATAAGTTCCGAGAAGTGAAATTACTGACTTGCAGGTTAGTTAGATTTTTGTCTAATTCCATCTCAGAGTGTTGGACTGAGCACATGTGTCCTGTAACAAATGTCGAGAAATGAGAAAAGTTTCCTGCATAGCCTTACTGAAAGGCAAGAGGAGGATGGCACCGAGAAGTTCGTGAAAGACGGGAGGTGTCTGATTGGAAAGGGAAAAGGGCCTGGGAAGCCCAAGGGCAACACCAAGTGGGATGCAAGAAGCGGACAGGACCTTGTGGCAGCCATGGGGCAGCGGGGGCAGCCAGGGAGGGTGGCACTCTCGTCCTCCACCAGCTGAGGCTGGTCAACAGTGAGGGGCTTGGCTTGAAGAATTGGATTTCACTGAACGATTAAGGATTTCAAGATGGCACCCTTTCTCATTCCAAGCCAGGGCCGCACAGGCCGCGTGTGGCTGCCTTGGTTGCTCACTCAGGATGCCAGAGCCCTGCTGAGCCTTGGCTACTGTGGATAAGGAGCAAATGGCCAGTCCTTCTTTCTCAGCAGCCCCTCAGTTCCCTGGCATCTTTGCTGAGCCTCAGGGCTTCTAGAAACAGTCTGAAAATCTTTCATTTGTTCTAGGGTTCATTTCTCATTGGTGGCTGACCTAAAATCACAGCTCTGATTTCTTTCATTCTTTCTTTTTTTAATGGTGGTACTGGGGTTCCTAGAAACCCTTCTACCTCTGGGCTACACTCCCAGACCGATTCTTATACTTTTTTTTAAATTTGGAAACAGGGTCTCCTAAGCCAGCGCAGCTGGCTTCGGACCTGCGCGATCCTCCTATCTCCGTCTCCCAAGAGCGGGGATTACGAGCGTGCGCCACCATGCCTGGCACCGCTCTGATTTCTTAACTCCTCAGTCCAGGAATACCTTTGTGAAGTCATCTCCTACTTCTAGGCAAATGGAGAAGGGGGCATAGAGATTTTCTGATATCTGCTCATTAGTTGCCTTTGGTTCAAAATAGTCCTACTGCAAAGTAGCATGTTGTAGTCTCCTTCCGAGGGCATATCTCTGAATAATAAGAGAAAAATATATTTTTATTTTACTTTTCTGCATTTTACAAATGTTCTAATATTGAGTCCTTCCACCCCCCATTTTTTCTTTTGCAACTAGGAAATACAAGTTAAATGAAGTTGTTGCAAAGTAATGGTTAATAACTCCATATTCCTGACACTCTGGGGTGGCAGTGTGACTATACCGGGCAGGTGACCCTTGCTCACTGTTGGGCAATGCTAGTCCCCAAATTGGCCCTGTTTCTCTGCTTGACATCAGAGCTTTCCTGCTTATTAGGCTCAGTGGACTGGTAGCCTAGCATTAAGCTGATTGCTGACTCCTATGTCAAGAATATAACTAATGTGGCTAATGAGAGGGGATGAGGAAGAGAGAAGGCAGCTGGTGTTGGGCCATAAATAATAAATAAGATGAATGCACCAGACACTATTAGAACATTTATGCACATTGTCTAGTTTAAACCTTATAGCAGCCCCATGAGGTAGGAAGCCTTATTCCCATTTAATAAATGAAGAAGTCCCTGCATTGTACTAACCCCTGGACTTCATCTGCATACTACCTTTCTCCCCACTCAAACCCAAAAGGTGAGATAATTATCTTTATTTTACAGGAGAAAAAAATATACTTTAACCCAAGTTATGTGTGTCTCTAAACCTTGTGGTATTAGCAAATACTTCCTTTTAGAAAAAACTCCCAAGTAGGCAATTCTCAAATTTTACTATGCATGAGACACGTAGGGTGTCTTGAAATACAACCCCCTTCATCCATTTCCCTAGAACTTCTGATTCAGTAGGAGTTCAGGAATATAAATTTTTAAAAGTCTTCCTGCTCAGAAATTCTGAGGTGGGAATTTCTAAAGACTGCAGAGGCTCACTTATATTACGGTATATAAACGTAATATCTAAGATATTATAAACATAACATCAAATCTAAGCCTGAAATATAGATACTCATGCTAGTTTTGGGGTTTGTTTGCAAAATCTTTATATTTTTCTAGTGAATTCTATAGCAGTAAATTTCCAGTGAACTCTATAGCAGTAAATTAGAAGACAATTGTGTGCCCTGGAGAACATCTCTTTTGACACCCTCCACAAGATTTTCACCCCATGCCGGGGACGAGCCAAATCACTGACTTTGCCAAAAGATGGGAAACAGCTGCGTCCCAAAGCTCGCTGATAAAGTACAACCAATGGTTTCTTGCCAAAGCGGCTTGCTATTTTGGAAGTGGAACTGGGCAGGAGGGCGGAGGATAGAAATTAAAAATGGTAGCTGGGAGCCACATGGAAAACGGGATTTTTCCTCTCTGCCCCAGCACCCGGGTCTCCTTGGTGAAGGTGATCATAGAGTCTGTCCAAAGTCATCACAGACTACCTGCAAGGCACTCTCAATGACAGAGAGCCAAAGTATAAACTGCGATAGCAATCTGTTTGAGAAGAATCTCCTAAAGTCATAGCATATGAAACACTGGCTTATTAAACCTTGTCTGGGCCCAGATCGAGAATACGACTGATGATAATTTTGTCTGAACTGAGGCATAAATTGTTACTACTTAATCATTGAGAATTTTTCTCTTTGTCTTTCAAAATGGGCTAGAACAGAAAGGTATTTGTCAGCCGGGCGTGGTGGTGCATGCTTGTAATTTCAGCATTCGGGAGGCTGAGACCAGAGGATCGCGGTTCGTGGACAGCCTCAGCTACTTAGTGAGGCCCTCTGCAACTCAGTGAGACCCGGTTTCAAAATAAAGAATAAAAAAAAAAAAATAGGGCAGGGGGTGTAGCTCAGAAGTCGAATGCCCCTGGGTTCTGTCCTCAGACCTGCAAACATAAATAAATAAATAAATAAATAAATAGGTATTTGTCATTTCTTCAATTTGATGAGTAATTGTTGACCACATACTACATATAAGATATGTGACCATTTACATAGCTATTGTAAAAATATTCTTAGAAAATGTTGAGTAACATTTATACTCATGGCTTATTGATTTTGAACACAGATGCCAAAATAATTCATTAGGGAAAGAATTTTTCACCAAATGTGCTAGAATAACTGGGTAAAGCCATGCAAAAGGATGAAGTGGCTCTCTACTTCATTTCACATATAAGATGAAAAGGAATGAAAGATTGAAATATAAGAGCTAAAATTATAAAATGTAAATCTTCATGATCTTAGATTAGGCAATGGTTTCCTAGAAATGGCTCCAAAAGCACAAGCAATAATAATTTTTAAAAAAGATCAACTGGATATTTTCAAAATTGAAAATGTTTGAACGGGATGTGGTGGCACACACTTGTAATCCCAGTACTTGGGAGGCTGAGACAGGATTGCAGGTTCAAGGACAGCCTCAGTAACTTAGTGAGATAGTAACCTAGCAAGTCCCTGTTTCAAAATTTAAAAAAATAAAATAGGGCTGGAAGTGTAGCTCAGAAGTAGAATGCCCCTGGGTTCAATACCAGTAACACACACACACACACACACACACACACACACACACACACACATTGAAGATGTACTTCAAAGGACACCATGGAAAAAGTGAGAACATAAATCACAGAATGGGAGAAAAGTTTTGCAGATTACATATTTGATAAGAGATTCTTACTCCTGAAAGAACTCTTTCATCTCAGTAATGAAAAGGTACATAACCCAATTAAGGCATGAGAAAATTACCTGAGTAAACATTTTTCTAAAGATGTACAATAAGAGATGTTCAGAATCAGTAGCTATCAGAAAAATGCTTATCAAAACCACAAGGTAGTACCTTGTTGAACCCACTAGAATGGCTATACTAAAAAACATATATATTGATGATGAGGTAGAGAATTTGGAACCGTATTACACTGCTGGTAAGATTATAATGTAGTACAATTCTTTCAGTCTATAGCTCCTCAAACGGTTAGACATAGTTACCATGACCCAACAATGCCATTCTTAGGCTTTATACCTGAGAGAAATAAAAGCCTATATCCATGCAAAGACTTACACATGAATGCTTGTAGAAGCATTATTTATAATAGCTAAAAAGTATAAGTGACCCAAATATCCAACTAATGGATAAATATCATTTGGCAATATAAAAGTTGAAGTGCTGATACATACTACCTTAATGACACTAAAAAACATTCTGTTAAATGAAAAGCCAGTTATAGAATGCAACATATTTTATGATTCCACCTTATACAATTCATCAATAGGCAATTCCATAGATAGAAAGGTAGAGTAGTGGTGTCCAGGGGTGGGGTTATTGGAGGAAATGAGGAGTGACTGTAGTAGGTATGGGGCTTCTTTCCAAGGCGCTAAAATGTTCTAAAATGGATTGTTGGGATGGTTGTTACAACCCTGAGAATTATTTTTAAATCATTTAATTGTATGCTTAAAATCGATTAATTGTATGGTATGTGACTTACAGCTGAACAAAGCTAGTATTTTTTAAATGGTGACCAACACATTTCAGAATGTTATATTGACTAAACTAAAGACGCACATGTGGACTTGAGCAGCAATGGTCTGGGAAGGAGAATAACTCGAGGACTTGTATAGTCCTTAAGGACACCTGCTGAAATGGCAGCAGTGCCCTAAGGCCGTGGGTCCTGACCCACTGTTCCCTGAGATACATTGCCAGCCTGTGACATCTGCCCTTGGCCACCAGGGCTGCTGGGCTTCCCTGTGGTGCCCAACAGCAGGCAAGACAGACGTCTGCCAAAAGCAAGAGCTGGAACAGAGGACAGCAGGCAGGAGCCAGGAGAGTCCCATCTGCCTGCAGCGAAGTCAGGCCTGAATATGGCTCCCCCCAAAGAGACACCCAGGTCACCACAGATGAGCAAGGAACCGGGAGGCAGCCACGAGGAAAAGTCAGAGCTTTCCTTCTCCCCACTGCTATCCTTGAAAGCTGGCTGTCTTCTTCACAGTGCACTTGCTTCCCTCTCCCTTTGATCCCGCAGTGGCAACTCGCTTTTGGAAGCTTCACTTCTGCTCCAACATCCCCACAGAGCAGGTTCTGGGGGCAGGTACTCACTGTATCTCTGTGTTAATTACTGTTGGACTATCCTGACTCTAATAAAAATTCAGCACGCCCTCCCATCAAATGTGCTTTGAATCTGTTTCTAAGGTACGCAGTATTGCTGTGATCATAAAAATATATGATCGTAAAAATACCTGTTCTTATCCAGGGCTATTCTCTTAAATTGCCTAAAACACTTCTCTGATGTGCTTCCATTTTCTCTTTGTTGTCTCCTGAATAATTGTTTCAAATGTCTAAAATGTGTGTCTTGTGTATTTGTTGGGTAGAACTATCATAACAAAGTTCCACCGACAAGGTGGTTTAAATAAGGGAAATTGATTTCCTCATGGTGCTGGAGGCTAGAAGCCCAAGATTATGGTGTTGAAAGGTTGGTTTCTCCTGAGGCCTCTCCCCTTGGCTTGTAGATAGATGTCTTATTCTGTCTTCACACAGTTTTCTTGATGTGTCTATGGCCTCATCGCCCCTTTGCATAAGGACACCAGTCATATTGGACTAGTGCCCAAACCAAATGACCTCAGTTTACCTTCATTGCCTCTTGAAAGGCCCTATCTGCAAATATAGTCACATTCTGAGGTTCTGGGGCTTAGGATTTTAACACATGAATCTTACCATAATCCCTTGCTTTTTCTTTTATAAAATGTTTGTTTCTCTTATGTAAGAAATATTTGTTTGATGTACAAAACTGGGCTCTATTGGTAAGAAAAAATAAGAATTTCTAATAATCTTACCAACCAGAAATAAGTGGCATTTTGCCTACAGTGTCCCCAAACTGTTTTCAATGCGGATACGCACATCTAGTTTCTAAGGAGCGATGTTAGACGGTGATAGAGATCCATTTTCCACGTTCATTTGCCCACATTTCTCTTCTGCTTCATTCTTGTTCTGTCTGCTGCTTCTTCATCACAGATGGTTTATTCCTTTTATCATTTATCTTCCAATCAGCCAATCATCTAAAATTATTTACCTGGTGCCTAATGTACTAGGGGCATTATACCGGAGGTTTGAAGCCGACTAGTGTTGCAGTCTCTCAGCTTAATCCTCTCTCCACCTACCTTCCTTTCTTTCCTAGTCTTCCTAGCTCCTCAGCTCCACACTATGGGGAGAGGTGGGTGTTGAAGATTGAATTCTCATTGGAGGGAGAAGGGAGGGGATGACTCCATAGTTAACTCAATTGTCTTGCAGAGGGAGGAACACTTAGACGGCAATAAATCTTACCCATCCGCACATCTAACTTTATTCCTCTTACACATGACCCAGTTTGGATCCCTCCCTAGGGAAGCATTTACCTGTACAGTCCTAGGCATCCCAGCAGGCAGCCACCCTTACCATGGGATGCTCTTCTAGGGTGATCAACAGATGCTGGGGGCAGAAAGCCCCAGGAGTTGAGCATGGGAGCGGCCCTTAGCATCACACTGTCCCTCTGGTGTGTTTATTCAAAAGGAGCTGGTGACTTTCCTCTGCCTGTCCTGCCTGTCATGGCCCCATTTCTGCTCAGATGAGGCTTACTTCAATCTTCTTATGAGTCCAGACAAGATATTCTGCTTGTGGCCCAGCCTCTTTCCACAAAGCTGGCAGATCAGATTGGTCAGGGACTTACAAATACCCTGGAGGTAACTCCCTTCAGCTGCTCCAAGGGTGTCTGGAACCCTGTGAGAGCAGATGGCCTCCCCTTTAGACTCTTGTCCTTGCTTGGTGACATTTTCCCTTAAGAAGTGAATCTTCTAATGCAATATTCTACTCTGCTATGATCTGAATACTGGTATATATCCCCAAATTTGTATGTCGAAACCTAGCCCCCAGTGTAGTAATACTAAGAGGTCGGGGCCTTTACAAAGTGATTAAGTCATGAGGGCTTTTCCCTCAAGAACGGGAGTGTTGCCTTTATAAAGAAGATTGAAGGGAGCTTTCTTACCCCTTTGCCTTGTTGAGGAAGTAGCAAGAGTCACCATCTTTTTTCTTTTTCAGTTCTGGGGATGGAACCCAGGGGCTTTTTACCTCCGGGCTACACTCCCAGACCTATTTTATATTTTATTTGGAAACAGTCTCACTAAGCTACTGAGAGCCTCTCACTAAGTAGCTGAGGCTGGCTTTGAACGTGTGCAATCCTCCTGGCTCAGCCTCCCAAGCGCTGGGATTACAAGTGTGCGCCACCACGCCCAACTGAAGCGCCATCTTTGAAGCAGAGAGCAAGACCTCACCAGACACTTAATCTGCTGGTGACTTGATCTTGGGCTTCTCACCCTCTAGAATGTGAGCAATAAATTTCTATTGTTATAGGCGTTTTGTTATAGCCCCTGAACAGGCTAAGTGCTCCTTGTTTTCTTTTATTCCTGGCTCAGTAACTAATGGGGTGGTTAGCCTTTAATGGAGCGACAAGTTGTTTTCTATTTGTTGCTCTTTGGTTTTTACCATCTTTACATCTTCTGATGTAAACCAGCTTCTGTATCAGTCTCTTTCCTTACTGGATGTAACTGTCAATAAATTGTTCTCTAGAGTATACATTAGAAATTAGATGATGATGCTGGGCCGGGCGTGGTGGCACACGCTTGTAATCCCCGCGCTTGGGAGGCGGAGACAGGAGGATCGCGCTGTTTCAAAGCCAGCCTTGTTGGCTTAAGAGACCCTGTTTCCAAATTAAAAAAATACAAAATAGGTCTGGGAGTGTAGCCCCGAGGTAGAAGGGCTTCCAGGAACCCCAGTGCCACACACACAAAAAAGAATTAGATGATGCATCTTTATTAGAAATATATTTTAGTCAATAAAAATTGGAGAAAAATTTAGTTGTCATAATTCGCGAAATTTTAAAATCACCTAAAGACATCAACAAATCCTCTAACATCTTTTGGGTGCCTACCTATGCCTTGCACTGGACTGTTATTAGGGATTATAAAACATTTAGCTGCCTGAATTCTAGATTCTGTGTGTGTGTGTGTGTGTGTGTGTGTGTGTGTGTGTGTGGTACTGGGGGTGGAACCCAGGGGCTTTTCTACCTCCGGGCTAAACTCCAGACCTATTTTATACTTTATTTGGAAACAGGGTCTCTCTAAGTTGCTGAGAGCCTCACTAAGTAACTGAGGCTGGTTTGAACCTGTGAGATCCTCCTGTCTCAGCCTCCTAAGTGCTGTGATTGCAAGCATCTGCCACCATGCCTGGCTAGCTGCCTGAATTCTAAATGGAAGTGCTTCTGTAATTTAACTGGGAACTTACAACTTAAGAATTACTAAAATAACCAGGCGTGGTGGCGCACACTTGTAATCCCCCCGCGCTTGGGAGGCGGAGACAGGAGGATCGTGCAGGTTCGAAGCCAGCCACGCTGGTGTAAGAGACCCTGTTTCAAAAATATAAAAAATACATCTGGGAGTGTAGCCCTGAAGTAGAAGGGCTTCCAGGAACCCCAGTACCACAAAAAAAAATTTACTAAAATAGAGTCATGCACAAATAAGTAACTTATTTCTTATCTATCAAAATAGCAAAATCTAGGAAGTATGACAATATTAAATATTGTGATGGTATGGGTTAATGGGTTCTCTCATACACTGCTGGTAGGAGTGCAAAGAATGATTTTACAGTGCAATTAAGAGAATCTATTCAAGTTTGAAATGTGTACACTGTTATGACTCAGAAATTTCAGTCCTTAGCCTCTACTTCAAAAGACCTCTTAACATGGCACAAAGAGGCTTTCAAAAGCTTTCTTCATACCACTGTAATAGTGAAAAATGTAATCAGTGTAGCCACCTTTTATCATTTAGATAATTAAATTGTGGTTTACCTATTCTATGGAATTCTACACAATTTTTTTTTGTGTGTGTGGTACAGGGGATGGAACCCAGAGGCTTTTCTATCTCCAGGCTATACTCCCAGACCTATTTTTATATTTTATTTGGAAACAGAGTCTCACTAAGTTGCTGAGAGCTTCACTAAGTAGCTGAGGCTGGCTTCAAACCTATGCAATCCTCCTGTCTCAGCCTCCCAAGCGCGGGGATTACAAGCGTGCGCCACCATGCCTGGCCTACACAACAATTTAGAAGTCCAATATGTAACGATGAGTAGAAAAGCAAGCTGATCATAAATATGTATAGATTTTAGTTTTATCTTGGAAAAAGTCCTACATATGTTACCATTAGTTTTTTTTTACAATATTTCTACATTCTATCACACTTATGAAATAAAAATTATTCTTTAAAAACATAGCTATGTCATACTCTGCCTTTCTATTAATAACAGCTTTGGACCCACCACTTAGGATAGTTGGTATTTTTTTAGCTATTATACCACATTTAATCATCAAATACAATATCAAAACATAGCAACACTTATAAGAACAACACATAGAAATTCATATATTGCTCGATTTGCTTATTCTACAGAGAAAGTTTAACCCTTCTAAAATTGAAGGATGAGATGTTTAACTCTCTAGGGCATCCACATAGTATGCTCCCCAAGACTGTCTAATGACACATGAGTGGAATAAATTATAGTTGTTTATAAGAACCTGTAGATTACTTACATAACTGAAACTGAGCATGGTGAGTTGTCATAAAGTAGGTATTCTTTTCTTCTTTTTGCGGTTTTGGGAATTGAACCCAGGGCCATTCTACCTCTGAGCTATACCCCAGCCCTATTTTTTATTATTTATTTTTGCACCAGAATCTCACTAAGTTGCAGAGGGTTCACTAAGTAGCTAAGGCTGTCCAAGAACCTGAGATCTTCCTGTTTCAGCCTCCCAAGTACTGGGATTACAAGCTACACCACCATGCCCTGGCTGAGTAGGGGTTCTTCAACAGTGTTGAAAAGAAATGGCTGGGTGATGTTGGCACATCAACCTGGTAGGTAGGTATTATAATATTTCTCTCTCTCTTTCTCTCTCTCTCTCTCTCTCTCTCTCTCTCTCTCTCTCTCTCTCTCTCTCTCTCTCTCTCTCTCTCTCTCTCTCTCTCTCTCTCACACACACACACACACACACACACACACACTCTCTCTCTCTCTCACACACACACACATAGAAGAGAAATCTTAGGGTCAGGCTGGTTAAGTAACCTGCCAGGGGGTACCACAGTTGGCATCAGGGACTGACTTCCATATGAGGTCTGCCAAACTTAGAGATCTTTGCTTTTACATGCATTTCTGTTTATTTGCATTGTTAAAAAGAAAAGATAACAATGAATCATAGTCTCCCTTTGCACTCAGGCAGTAACCAGTGGATGTGTGGTGTCATTAAAATAAATGAAAGGCTTGCTTCTTGCTTTAAAGATAATCCCCAGCTCAAATGTCTTGTGTGTAATGAGGGTGGAGTGTATCTTTAGAATCCAAGTTACTTGATTTTAGAATCAAGTAGGTACCATTGAAAAGCACCCAGCGAGAAGATGAGTACATCGAATGAAACTACCCAGGTGCGTTTTCTATCCCTTAGACCTGTGAAAGTATCCTCCTGCCGGGTACTCAGCCCTCCGGGTCACCCACTGTAGATTAGATGTGTCTTCCATAACTCTGGGAAGCCAGTGCCAGGCTTGTTTCTGCACTCATAGTGCTCATGTCAGGAGTGCAGCCTGAGAGCCTTGATCAGTCTCCACTCCAGGCAGGATCGGGGCTACCTGCTGTGGGGTAGAAGATGATGCCAGCAGCACTCACCAAGCCAGGGTGCTGCAGACATTTGGACACCCAACCGAGGGATCAGAGAGAGGCTGCCAAACTCCAGAGAGAAGGAATGGAGGCCTGTGGATGCTGTTCTCTGCTGGCAGTGAGGGTATTCTTCTAGGACTATGTATCTGATCTTGACCCACCCCGCCCCGCTTCAGTCAGAACGTAGACCGCAGACCCCAAGCCTGCAGACCTTGCAGTGCTGCTTAGGGGCTTCCCTCCCTCCTTTATGCTCTCTGCTCTGTCTTCTGTGCTCTAGTCTCATGGGACCACAGCTCTACAGCACCTTCTCAGAGTGCTCTCCCCTCGGCCTGGCTAATTTTCCATCTCTACCTATTACACTCCTCCCCTGCATGAGGCTGGGCTCCCCTCCCACAGAGCTGTCCCACCGGAGTGTTGATCTCTGTTGGGATGATTTGGCATACACCTCTGCCCTGCTGGCTGAGGAGCTTCATAAAGATGAGGACCATACCTGTCTTGCTCATCTCCACACCTGGCATATATTAGGCACTCCAGAAACATTTGAAAAAGCCTTAGATGGCTGAGCAGGGGTGGCAGAGGATGATCAGTGCAGGGAGAAACTGCAACATAGACACTGTTGAGTGGCATGAGATTCCAAAGGAAGAAAGTACAAAAGTGAATGGTGCTTTTTTAATTGGAGCCAAGGAAGCCGTCTCCACAAATAGTACAATCGCCCCCAAGGCGCCTGGTCACTTGTCTACACCCTACTTTAGCTTGCCATGGCTCCTCTGGTCTCCCTGGAAAGGCTGGAATCCACTGGGGATTCCAGGCTGAGAGCAGAGGACAGTGCTGGCAGTCCCTAGTGGTTGCCTTTGCACATCACGAGTTTGTGCCACAGGAAGGAAGGTCAGATCCTCTAGAAAAAGCAGTTCTCAATGACCTTGACTTAGTAAAGACCACCCTAAACAGAACTGGCAGGAGGCTGGTGACGGGTCAGGGGCTTCTCTCTCACTACAGGCTGCATTGTGCTGGAAAGAGAGTTTGGTTTTGATGGTGAGACTCCAAAGGAGAGCCAGGAGCCTGACTGCTGAGCCTTTGATTCCAGAGCTAGAAAGCCTCTGGGGCCACCTGGGCTGAATGAGAAGGGTCCCCAACTTCCAGGATCCTCCCTCCTTTCCACTGATGCTTGGAATTTCTCCGTTAGGTACTACAGCTGGAATATTTGTGTCACTCCAAAATTCATGTTGAAACTTAACCACCACTGTGGTGGTACTGAGAGGCAAGGCCTCTGGGAAAGTCATGAAGAAGCCACCTTGTGAATGAATTAGAGCCTTAAAAAGGGTCCTGGAAAGTCAGCCTATGTTGCTTTCCCACTCTTTCACTGTGTGAGGATGCAGTGTCCCTCTCCCTTTTGCCTTTCTTTCTCTTCTTCCATGTGTGGACACCTAGAAGGTACCCTCAGTAAAGACCAGGCACTGCACACTCCTGTACCTTCATTCTGCCCTTACCCTCCAGAGCTGTGAAAAGTTTTCTTTATAAAATACCAAGTCTCTATTTTGTTATAATAACACAAGCTGGTACCAGCATATAGTACCTTCTACACTATGATTAGCACCAAGATGTAAATAATTCCAGGAGAGGGAATATGATCATTTAAATATACCTTTCTCCACTTCCCAATCTTGTAAGGCAGAGGTTCTTCTTTGTTAAAATGACCTCACAACTTGTTTTGGGGTTGATGAAGGAGAGGGCCTAGGAAACATGAAATAACATTTTTCTGTGCCAGGAATTAAAGATTGCACTCTATTGTCTGTACTCTTACCTCTTTCCAATCTTTTGGGGTTTTTTTATGTTTGTTTTTGCGGGTCTGGGGATGGAAGCCAGGGGCATTTGACCTCCGAGCTACACCTCCTGCCCTATTTTTTATTCTTTATTTTGAAACCGGGTCTCATTGAGTTGCAGAGGGCCTCACTGAGTAGCTGAGGCTGTCCGCAAACCACAATCCTCTGGTCTCAGCCTCCCGAATGCTGGGATTACAAGCATGGGCCACTACGCCCGGCTTCTCTCCAATCTTTTGAAGGCACACGATTCTTATTTGCTGGAATGATCTTATGGCGAACTTCTGGGTTGAAAAACCTGGATAACTAACCAGTAGAAAGGAAGTCAAAGAAAAGACAGACATTAAGGACAGCTGTGGCAGCCTGTGTGCTTGTACTCCCCATAGTTGGGGGGCAGAGACAGGAGAATCACAGGTTTGAGGCTAATGTGCAATAACTTAGCGAAACCCTGTTTCAAATTAAAAGTTTTTAAGAAGGGCTGGCAGTGTAGCTCACTAATAGAGTGCTCCTGGGTTCAATCTCCAGAACCACAGAAAGAAAGAGAAGGAGGGAGAAAGTTAAATACATGTATTCAATAGGATTTAGGTGGAGATGAGATGGAGAAAGAGAAGAGTGGTGTCAGGGAAAGAGGAAGGAAAGAGATTTTTAGGGAGTTCTCTGTTAGGTTTTTTGTTTTAAAAGATGTCAAAAAGTTTTGTTGTATACCCCACAAAAAAGCTCTTTCCTTTGTGATATTTTTATTGTGGGACAAAACAGAATTTGAGTTGCTTTTTCTTTTCCTTTCATTGCCAAATTCAAGTCCCACATTTGACTCTAAAGAATGATCCTCTTAGGGTCCTAAGCATCTGAGTTTGTAACTAAGTTCCTGTTCACTCCACCAGTGTCTTGGTGCACTTGCTGAGACTGGTTGAAACTGAGTCTCAAGACTGGTTGAGTCTTGCTGAGACTGAAACCAGGGTGTGCTTCCATGGGACTGACACCTCCTTGGAGTCCAATCCCAGCTCTGCCCTCGCAAGCTATGTGACTTTCAGAAGAGACTAAGTAATATCTACCATATGTTTTATAGACTACACAGTGCTCAAAGAGGTCAAATTATTTGCTCAAAGAAAGTCAGCCAGAGACGAAGCCAGAGCTCAACACCCAGATCTGGGACTCCAAGGATGTTGTGTTCCCATCCATTAGCCATTGCCCTCCTCCAGGCACCACTGAGCCTCAATTTCCTTGGATATAGAATGAGAATCATGATATCTACATCAAAGATAGGAGATCAAAGGAAAGAGTAGGTGAGCTGGCACATAGTCAGGGTTAATTTCACACCTTCCCACCCCCAGGCACAACAATGCGCAAATGTTTGATTTCAGATCCTTCCTTGAGAGCAAAAGGAGGGCACAGAGTGGGTGGAAGAAGGTGGAAAAAAGAGCAGGAAGAGGAGAATATCAACAGAACTCAACCCTGCCAGGTCTACACCTTTGTTTCTGATCTGTTCAGGGGTAGCCTAGAGATTAAGGGCCAAGAGGTCAAAGGTTGAGCTGAAGTGAGGGACAGATTGACAGGCCAGGTTGCTGTGCTATCAGTGATCAGAGCACAGAGATGTAACCCATGTGACTGGGATAAAAAGTAAAGGATCATGTTTGCAAACTCTTTCTGTGCTCTGCCTTTAGAAGGACAGGCAGGTGGGGGCTTGTCTAGCCCCTGGGTCTTTGTCTTTGTAGCTTGTCTAGCTACTGGGTCTTTGTCATGCTGAGGCGAAATGGAGAGAGGAAAGAAAAGCTATCAAAGGCCGTGTGTGTGAGTGTGATTTAGTGCTACACCAAATATTTGCTCTGCCTCTCTGATGTTTTAGAGCTGGGGATGCATGGGCGATACAGAGAGGCTCAGTCCTTGCCCTCTGGGGGTGGTTTCCAAGACTTGGAGAAATCTAGGAGCTATTGCTACTGTTCCATACTCTAGCTATGTGCAGTATCTATTTCTGCAAATGGGTATTATTACTCTTATTTTACGGACTAGGACACAGTGGCCAAGGACATAGTGGGCAAGACAGGCTGGAGGAAGGCAGAGGCAAATTGTGGGTGATCATAAGTTACGTGTTAAGAAGTGTAGACGGGGGAGGATCCATTAGAAGAGCTCAAGCCTGGAGGCAGGGCGTCCGGCCAGGGGAGCCTCACCTTGGGCTTCCTTCAGGTGGCCAAGGGAAACTCCAGAAGGTATTTTAAAGATATTATCTTCCTAGCCAGACTCATCAAATTGGAAACCAGTCTCAGAGAGCTGTGACCCAAAGTGACACCATTTTAGAAAAATGCCTTTTGCCAAAAACCTACCTCTGTGTAGTTAAATATTCAAAAAGGGGGGAGGTACAAAAAGCAGTAAGTTAATTAGGCTAATCATCTTGCAATAATTTCAGAAAGACTGGTTTCAGAATGAACTCGATAATGCTAGACAGCCTAGTCCTTCTGTAGCTCCCTAGCAATGCTCAAGTATGTGGCGATATCCAAAATCTCTTCTGTGGCAGCCATGTAAGACAGTGGTGCTGTGGGCTTTCTCCTGGTAGTAGGAAACAAAAACTCCACTCGGGCTGATTTGATTTTGCGTTTCTGAAATATAACAGTTGACTCTAAATTTCTAGTTCCTGTCCCTTCGTCTTTTCTTAGAGTAGCTTTAAATGCAGGTTTAGGCTTTTCTCTCTTGTGGAATCTAGTTCAAGCTCTCCCCTTTTGACAAGGCCCTGTAGGATCTTGACACAGGTGCAGATGGACTTGTTTCGTGATACGTTACCACTCCTGATGTTCATGGAAGGAGGTGGCTTTCCCATGAAGTATTTGGACATCATCATCCTTTCAATCAAGAAAGAGCTGCTGTGTGATCTGGCCCTCATCCCCTAAACACACCGTCTAATTTGAAATGGGAATCATTCTGGGTTTGGCAGAAAATAATCAGAGCATGTGAAGACTGAGAAACATCAAATCCTATAAGGCAGGATTTTTCCTATAAGAAAGTTTTTCTTTATAACCAACAGCAAAACTGATATTTCTTCAAGTTTACTATTCAGAATATCTGAATCAGACCTCAGGGATACACATCAGAAGGAAGGGAACTTCATGATCCCAAGGTCATGCAGGAACTTAGGTGCAATACTAGGACTAGTTTATTCTGGCTTTCCACCATTAACCCACGACCTTATAGTTTCTGGTCCCCAAAATATCAGCAATGTGGCTCATACATAACTGAGAAGGTGGTCACCCTACAAATATTGTTTTCAGTTCTTTGTTGCAATATGCTCCTCACTCAGAAACCATGTCCATCTTTGCTTTTTTAACTCAAATCTGATACCCAGCTCTTTCTTCCTATCTGTTCACCTCAAGCAGTATTTGCCCAACCCCATTTCACAGGAGCATGAGTTACTACCTCCAACCTCCAAGTACTAGCATCTAATGACACTTAGAAATGGAGATCAGTGCAACCCTCCTAAGTCAAGTCCTGTTTGTGGTCCAGTCTCCAAGTGGCATTAGACTTAAGGAAACAATGTCCAATGCTCTGAATTATTAGTGATCTATATCCTTTACATGCTTTTAATCCAGAGTAACACTTTGTATTCACCCTATATCAATACTGAATTAATAATCACAAAAAATTATGGGCACAATGAAAACATGACAGAAGAATTCAAAGATTTGAATAAGGATGGATTTCCAGGGTCCAGCCCTAGCAAGAGTCGAGGTTCGTGTGTTGGTGAGAGGAGAGCCGAGGTCACAGGAGACCAGGTTCAAACTTCTTCACTTTATTCAGGATTTGTTACAATTTTTATATTTTCTTTTTTGGCAGAAAGCAAAGGCATAGCCATGTGAGCAGGAACTCCAAGGACAGGAAAAGTTTTTTTTTTTTTTTTTTTTTTTTTTACAGACTTCAGGGCAGGGTGTCAGACATTTAAATAATCATAGAAAATGTGCTTTGCCTCACTTCACAAGGCCGACTTGAACTTAATCTTATACATTGGCCCAAACTAAGGTCAGTTTGAACTTAATCTTTGGCCCAAACTTTATCCTTGGGAAAAAAAAAATCTTTGCTGCCCGAGTTTCTCATAAGCCGCTGCCCATCAGTTTTAGTTATAATGCTTATACGTAAAATTCCAATTATACATATTGATCCAAATAATCCTAAAATAATTTTTTGAAGAAGGGAATGCTAAACATACATCATGGGGGATCTACGCCTTTGCAGGTCCCCTGATCGAACTTTCTCAAGATCTGCTAGAGATGCTGCAGCAATGGATTAAAGAAGATGAGATCGGAGGAAGGAAAACCGGACTATTACGATAGAGGCGAGAGAAGATGAGGGCTTCCACTCAAACAGTGGGAGAGGGTGGGGTTAAGCAGGATGGATTGGAGAGAGATTTAGGGGAGAAGAGAGGGAGAAATTCAGGAAGTGATGCCAACAGCCCTGCAGACCCAGCGCCGTCTAACTTTCCCACATAGAGGTCTCCCAATTAATTTTAAATTCATTTATGTGCCAACTGAGCCAGTCGTGTTCATTGGCTCGGTTTGCACATATCCAGGGCAGTTGTCCTTCCTGCATGCCTGTCTGCCAGTCATTCCATCAATTTTCTAGCCTCTGAACAAACAGAGCATGAACTTCCTTTCTTCTTTCTACTCAAGTCTGCACTAATCCCTGTGTGCCTCCTTGAAAAGCTTGTGCTCTCCACTTCTGTCCCCCTTGGAAGGGTCCAGTTCACCTCACTGCTAGGTTACTGCAGATCCTCCAGGTGGCCTCCTTGACTCCAGTCCCTCCCCAGCGTCCAGTACATCCTCACTGTGCTGGGAGGGTGAGTCTTCCCAAAGTGTGACCTTCCTCCTCCCTCCATATTTCCACGCTGCACTAGATTCTAACATTTCTGCCTGGCTTGCAAGTGCTCCGTCTAATGGTAATTATCTAGGCGTGGTTCTAATTAAAGGGCTTGCCCTCCAGTCAGGCTGGTCTCCTTATTTTCTCCATACAAGCCAGCCCACCTCAGTGTTACTACTTGGGATGAGCCCTACGTGCAAAGCTCTTCATCTCTCCTTTACCTTTCCAGTTGGATGAGGGGCAGCTGTGGATCAGCACCTTGCTCAGTGATAACTGCCATCTGTAGTCAATGCCACACAATTAAGATCTAAGCGATTTCTTTGTTCAAGTGCCCGAGTTTTCTCTCTCAGCCTAGGCTGTTCATTCCCTCAGGAAAAAGAGTCCCACTTTTCCAGCCTCCTCTGCTAACCAGGGAAGAGGAAAGGTCTCAGGGGAGCTATGGCAGTTTAGTTTTAGTTTTTGATCTCTGTGTTTTTCTAAAATCATGAGAAATGCAGCCATAGTGTTAGAAAAATGCTCACATAATTTCCCTAATTCAGTTTAAATTATAGGTACAAGTTATATATTCTAAGGTCATGGGTGCTTTCAGATGAGTCTATAACTTAGGTTTACTTCTTAAAACCTGTTGGCAAAAATGATTTCACCATGTCTACAGACTGGAGACTGAAATGGAGATATTTTTTTTCTTCATGGGAATTTTAATATTTTTTTCTTGCAGTACTGGAGATTGAACTCAAGGGCTTTCTACCTCTAGCCCTATTTTTATTTTTTTTATTTTGAAACAGGATCTCACTAAGCTGAGGAAGGCCTCACTAAGTAGCTAAGGCTGGTTGAAAACCTGTGATCCTCCTGTCTCGACCTTCCAAGTACTAAGATTACAACTGTGCACCACCACACTCAGCTTTTAAATGTTCTTAAGCATATTCAGAAAGGAGTTTTTACTTTCAGGAATCCTACTACATGTCAGGCATTAAGTTAATTGTTTTATTTTGTTTAAGTCTCATTACTGAACTGGGAGATATAAGAACAATAAAAAAATAGATTTCTATTTGTTTTATAAATTGCCAAGAGCTTTATTTTTATGGTACTGGAGATTGAAACTTGGAGGCATTCTACCTCCAAGCTACAACCCCAGGTCTATTTTATTCTATATTTTGAAACAGAGTCTAAGTTTTAGAGGACTTACTAAATAGTTGAGGCTGACCTCAAACCTGTGATCATCCTGTCTTAGTCTCCTACGTATTGGGATTACAAGTTTGTGCCACCACACCCAGTTTAGATTTATATTTTAAAATTGTTGAAAAATAGTATTGGAAGCTGGAGATGTAGCCCAGTGGTAGAGTGCTTGCCTAGTATGCAGGAGACCCTGGGTTCAATCCCTACACTGGAAAAAAAATGTGTCTAGATATGTTGAAAAAAATTCACTTTGAATTCTAGTGGAGGAAATGTACTTCAATCACCACTTCTTGACATTTCAAAGAAAATAGTGGAACATTGCTTTAAGAAATTGATTATTAAAATAAGATGAGATTTCATAAACAATCTTAGGAAAAATATAAAACACTAATAAATCAGTATATGGAAAAAATATAAATATCTATCTCTGAATGCATCTTGGCATACAATCAAGCAAAAATTGAAATTTTTATAACCTTTAGATACTGAGAAAGGTGATTGTGTGCCTAATTATGGGGCTATAAAAACTGAGTTATGGATCATGTAGACATTTCCTTTTTATCAGAGGTTCCTTTAGAAATCTCTACATTTTTCCTACCCCCCATAGTATGCATTCTGATTTTCTTGAACACAAAATAATTCTTTCTGCTTATTTTAAAAGGATACCTTCTACATGAGACCCACCCTTTCTAACCTACCTAACATCATCCTACAGCCCATTATACAGAACCTAAAATTCCAAGCCGTGTGCAGTAGGCATGTCCTTCAACCTTTGTACACCTCTTTCCCATTCGCCCTACTGGGACGCACCTTCAGGCCCAGTGGCTGGCTTGTAGCATGTGACCAAGGGCAAAGCCAATCACCACTCTGCATTCTCCTGGACTATATTATTGGTTCAAAGACATCCTATGACCTGAGTCAGTAAATCTCAGGACCTTTGCAAGAGCTATTAGGAAAGATGCCGGCTCTCCTATGGGACTTGAACCTGGAACTTGTGAGGGGCACTATGGCAGTGATTTGGGATGGTGAAGGGAGGGCCTCTTAAGAATGAGCCAACACAGAGGGGCTTGAGAAATGGGAAGGGAGATGTTGCTCGGTGACACCATGTGAGCCTTGAGTCTGGCCTCTCTTCAAGGCAGCCCTACTCTTGGCCTTCCCATTACCTGCGACAAGACTGCCCCCTTCCCTTTTCGGAGAGTCTTGTGTTTTGGATGTTGGTGTGTTTGTTTATTATTGCTTTCCTCTAAGAGTCCCAACTGATACAGTATAAACCATTCTCTCAGTCACAGTGCATTGACCTACCCTTGCAGGATAATTAAGTCCAGAAACCACTGTTTCAACTCAGTGTGTCCCTGTTTCAGGGACAGGAACACTGCAGTCTGTTCACTGGGAGACATGCTGAGAGAGAGAGAAGGTGTTTCCTGGGCAAATTTAATCAAGAGTCTCCAGGGAGGCAGGAAGATTAGCTCTTGAAGAAGCAGCCTTGAGACAGACAGATAATAATCCCTGTGGGCAGCAGGCATGGAGCTTGGTGACAGGACCTTTTGAGCTTTTCAGAAGGAGCCAGATTCGTGATGTATCACATTTGTATTTGCTTCTCCTGTCAAGCGCTGAGGTGCCGTGCTGTAATGAGTGTTGGCTCTGCTGTCAACAGAGCTGGGGCCCCGTCCCCGCATCACCACTGCTCATCGTGTGATCTTGGGCCAGTTATGACTCTGAGCCTTGTTTTCTTCCTCTAATGATAACAGACTATGTGAGTGAGGGTGGTGCAGACTGTGGCAGGCACAGGCCTGGCTCTTGGTAGGTCTTTGCCATGTACTAGGGGACCTTCCCTAAAAGAAAATAGGACAGCCACTCAGCACCCTTGAACGGGATTACAGCAGTTCTCCAGGATCCTGGTTGGTTCTCACAAGAGAGTTGTGGGAGCAACAAGCCTGGCCCCGCCCCTTGCCTCCTGTCTCAGGATGGACTCTTCCTCCCAAGCATGCTCTCCCCATTGTGATGCCAGCCCCTGATTCCTTCACCAGGGCTCAGCTGATGCTGATGTCATACTCTCAGACCACCAGAACATAAAGGGTTTATGTGAGAGAGAGGTTTATGTGAGAAACATAAACCTTTTTTTTCTTTTTAGGTACTAAATCTTGGGTATTTTGTTATAGCAATAGAAAATGGACTAAAACATAAACTTTAAAAAACAAACCTACTTTATACTATCACACACAGAAAGTAATATCAGAATAGAGACTGTCTTTTAAATTAGTTTTCTTGCTGGGTGTGGTGGAGCACACTTGTAATCTCTGCACTTGGGAGGCTGAGACAGGAGGATTGCATAGGTTCAAAGCCAGCCTCAGCTATTTAGTTAGGGTCTCAGCAACTTAGTGAGACTCTGTTTCCAAATAAAATATAAAATAGGTCTGGGAGTATAGCCTGGAGGTAGAAAGCCTCTGGGTTCCACCCCCAGTACCACCAAAAAAAAAAAAAATTAGTTTTCTCCCCATTTACCTAATAACCAATCAGCATTTGCTGTGTGACAAGCATTATACTAGAGGGCACAGTGATGAAAATATGAAAAAGAGACAGTTCTTACCCTTGTGGGACTAACACTTTAGTAGCATGTTACAAGAAGCACACTTAATTGGTCATGTGTCTTATTTTATGAAAGTTGATAACTTGGTCAGGAACTGATACTGGTCTATACACCATGCTTAGTAGCAACTGCCCATGTGGAATTATGGACAGTCTACAAACTCAAAAACATACCAAGCATTGTCTACATATTCAAGCTATAGGTTGAATAAATGCTGTGTCTTATTTGCTTTTCAAATGTTAATGCTGGTAGAGTCAATTAAGAAAATTTATTTGAAAGCATAACTGAATTTACAATAGCTTTTTTCAAATGTTTTTGGTCATTTCTTTGATCACTAAATACTGAAAGTTTAGGCCATATACTGATCATTTTTTTCATATTATTTCACGTTCTTTGTACTCAGAATGGTTGAAAACCATCCTAGAACAAGCATAGTTTGCTAATAAAAGTGACCTAATACTTCTCCAAATAGGAATGTCTAAGTTTCTTTGGTGGGTTGTGGCTGCCTGGAAATGGGCTGGCCAGCACTTAGACCAACAATGTCCTTTCCTAAAACCTTCATGGTCCAGCTATAGAAAGACTGAGTCATCAAGACTGGGTTATCTTTCTAATTCTCAGAGGCCAGTCTTCGTTTCCAGTATGGTTATCAATGCCCATGAGGCTGGCAACCCATTTTTATCACCCGTGTGAAGCAGACCTTGAAGGAGGGGCATAATGAGACCTGCAACTCTGCTGATTCCCTAACCAGTGTGCGCTCCCCACATCCCCTACCTTACAGGACCCACTTTGTGCATAGGTCCCCCCTCCATGGATGAGTCTTTTTATAAGAAGAGCCATTCCACTGCCCCTTGCTAGGGGTTGATTCAGGAAGAATTAATTGTACGACCCAACTTTGGCCATAGAAACCCTAGGAAGTCTGCTAGGAAGGGGCTTTGGAGAGGTGAGTTCTGTTCATCTCTAGAGAGCAGCAGGAGAAGATTGTTCTTGTGGTGTGTAGTCATGCTGTCTGCAATGGCCGTGGTGATCTTACTGTCAGGCTGAGGGTAGATGAGTGGGAATTAAGTAAACCTTGAGTCACTCAACCTCAGCAATGCCTTGATGTGAGACTACAAATTTCCTTGCTGTTTAATCCAGTTGAAACTGGGTTTTCTGTTACTCACAAGTGGGGTACATCCCAATTTGGTCCTGTCATTAGCACCATCCACAAAGCCACATGGTTAAGAACATCTTCCTGTGGGGCCTAATCTATTACCCTCCACAAATCATGTGGTCTTTTTCTCTTCTGACCATTTTTCCTTATACAAGGATTGCCAAGGGGCCATTGAGCCTTTTTCCCCCCAGTTTTACATGTTAGCATTGAGAAAAGATTTCTAAATTTTTCATTTTAAAATTCTTAGTTTAGAGGCCCTGACAGTTTCTTCATTAGAGATGGACTCTCTAACCTATTTACAGTTCCTTGTCCTCCAGAGTCCCCTCCCAATGTCCTCTGGGACATTGTCTTTGGCAAATTAAAATAGAATTAATCCATGGGGATTGGAATGGAGTTTGTGGAAAGATAAAATGTTGTCCAAATTTCTGCCCTCTAAGCCCGAGGAAAGGTGTTTAAAGGGGAGAGGGAGTTGCTGAGTAGGTGATCCAGAAATCCTCTGAGGTCCAATGAGGGCCAAGATCTGGTGCGTAGGACCATAAATTCCCTTTACAAAGACACTTCTAGGCAGGTAAATGAAAACATTGTAGGAAGTACTTTGGCACAGTCTGATCATTGGATGTACTAGGGAAAAAAGGACCCCGTGAAACCCTCTTGTTTCTGTCCCTAGGCATCTTGATGTTCTTTGCGCAGTCCAGCATTGAAGGGGGAATCCTACAAAACAAGTGCAGGAAAGATCCCCAACACTTACTAGGATGTCTGGGAGAATATTATGACCTATGTGAAAGGTAGAAAATGACGGCATGTTCTGAATGTTACATCCCGTAGGCCTAGAACAGCACAAATAGACGAGATGAGTAAGCAGCAGCAAGAGGTGCCAGGAAGCCTTTTCTGATCAGGGAACCAAAAGAAGTCATGTGGCATGGCCCCAAGCTGCTGGCCATTCTGTGAACTCCAGTATTCTTTCTTTTTTTTTTTTTTTTTTTTTTTTTAATGTGGTACTGAGGATTGAGCCCAGAGGCATTCTACCTCTAAGCTATACCTCAACCCTTTTTAATCTTTTAATTTTGAAACAGGGTCTCACTAGGTTGCTGAGAGTCTCATTAAGTTGCTGAGGCTAGTCTCAAACCTACAATCATCCTGCCTCAGCCCCCCAAGTACTGGGATTACAGGTGTGCACCACCATGCCCAGCTGTGAACTCCAGTATTCTAAGGAGGAGCCCAGACTTGTAAATTTCCTCAGCAATGCCGCTGTGGCTCAGAATTCCACCATGGATTCCTCAAGATATTAGGTTTATAAAATGGATAACTGGGTGTTTTGTTTTTTTTTAAGTTACTACAAATTTTTAACTTCAGGCAACTTTGTGTCAAACAAAAGCCTGAGGCTCATATAACAAGTGACTGCAGACTTGATGGCTTAAAATAATAGAACTTCATTTGTTCATAGTTCTTGAGGCCAGGGGATGAATTAAGGTGTCATCAGGCCAGGGCCACCTCCCGCTGGCGTTCCTTACCTGTTCTAGTGGCATTTCTTGGCTGGTGGCCACATCACCCCCATCTCTGCCCCATCTTCACGCTACCTTTATTCTTCTGTGTGTGGTGTGATATTGAAATGCGCCATGCTTCTCTCACAAGGTTACATGTGATTGCATTTAGAGCCCACTTGATGATGGGGTGCAGCACACAGCACCCCAAAATATGCCACCTGGACATGTTTATGAGCAGCAGGAGCAGAAAGGTTTCTCAGATCCTCTCACCTCCAGCCTTCTTCCCTGAACAGGTTCTAAAAACCTAGAAAGGATCTTCTAATCTTCCTCTGAAACAGGCTATAAGCCCCTCATGTGAGAGGCGCCCTCCCTACAGCAAAACAAAAGGAATCTCTTCTTCAGAAGACAAAGGAACACAGATGAATGTGAGCTGCTTCCTCAGTATCACTAGACCAAGCTCCTTTGTCCTGTTGTATTTCTCCATGACTCTTTAGCAAACTTCACACAAAAACACACAGGCTTAACCATTTTGGGGAACCTACCTTTCCTTACAAGGGCTCCCATATCATACAAAACTTATATTAGATAAATTTGTATATTTCTTGCCTGATAATCCATCCTCTGTTATAGGGGCCTAAACCACAAGAGGTTTGGTAGAGAAAGTATTTTTTCTCCCTGACACTGCTAATCCAAGATAAACTACTGTTTGCAAAGTCTTTAGCTTACTCCTGTCTTTGTTACGTATGTCAAGTCACTCTTTGGCCTTGTACAGTGATCGTCACAGGTTGTGTGGATTAGGGCTGCCTTCCTAGCTCCGGGGACACCGTTCACCCAGCACATGTGGTAGGCTATGGGGCTTCTTGTTGCCTTTAATATTCTTTGCACATCGTGGCTAACAGGAGCTCGCGATGAGGAATATTGTGGAGCATTGCCCAAGCTTACCTAGCCAGGTGCCTTCCTGGAGTGAGTCTAGACAAGTGGCTGGCTGTATCTTCAAGTTTCTTCTAGATCCAAACACGTATGAATCACCCTTTGTATTTTATGTACCTCCATTACATATTTCCAAATGCCTTCACCCACAGTTTCCTCTGTCCATCATCTGCATTATGCATTTCACCAGGTGAGCCCAGAAAAGCAGCCAGCTGGCATTCCTGTAGGAGATGCCCAGGGTGTGGGCTGGAAGGGTCTGCAGTAGGGCCTTTCCAGGGCTTGGCACAGAGCTTGCTTTACAGTCAGACCCGACTGTGCCTGGCCTGAAAAGTCCCAGTCTCACCTGTATGCTCTTATCAAATACACAAATGACTTGCTCCTTTATTTCCAGGTCACACTGGCACTTTTCGGAGTGTGTGAGAGAGATGTCAAGGGGGGTTTCAAATGGGAACTTCTGTATTTCTGCTTTCCTGAGAGAATCCCTTCTTGATGGAGGATTTTGTAGAAATGGAATGAGGACACAGCCCCCTTTTAGAGTCTAATTGGCCTTCAGCTTCTGGGGTTTGAATCTTTCAAAAGATGCTCTGCATCCCCTGTGGTGTGTTTGGGTCGGTCGAGGTTGCTATGCTCTCTACAAGGACAGCCTTGCTCCTTGTAAGAATGGGTGTCCTTTCTACAGCTGCTGCTTTGCATGGTGCAGAGTGGTGTAGGTTTCTTGAGGGTCTTGTGGTTTGTATGGAGATGCAGGACTGTGGGCAGGGGCCACCCTAACCTTGCATTCTGCAGACCGATCCACTTGCTTCTGGCATCGCTATTACTAGTTACTCAGATAGATGCCAGTTCAACTTTGTCAAGGCTCAGGTTAAGTAACATTTTCCCTAATCCCTTTTGGTTTTTTGAAACAAAATCACTGAAATCTAGTTGAATCTGAAACATGGAATCATCAAAATCCAGTTAATTTAACCTTAAATGTAAAGGTCATGACTCTCTGGTTTTAGGGGATAGTTCCGAAATAAATTTCATAAAATTTTTCTTACCAAATACCTACTACCTGCTGGATGATCTCCTGTGTTGGTTAATTCACCTTAAAATGCAGCAGTGAGCAAACTTCTGGGGGCTCAGGACATATTATTCTGCTTTCATTTGGATGATAATTGTAAGATTATGATATGCAAATTTGGGGTCATCTACATGATCTCAACTTAGTAGAATTCCATGATTTGGGGCTCACATCTGTATTCTTTCAAAGGTTGAATTGGCACAACTCACTTAGCAGTCTTGAGATATGAAGAAAGAGATATATTATTGGGAATATCTCCTACTATGTAAAGATATATTAATGGGAATCTCTGTACTATGTGAAGGTAAAATGGCACCAGGGATGAAGGCTCTGGAGTCAGTGGGGCGGGGCTCGGGGATAGAATTGAGTCATCACACAGCACAGGGTCCTACAGGGGTCTGTGCTGGAAATGAAGAGCATTACATCTGTGTGACACACATGCTCTAGTGGGTGGATGACGGCGGTGTTGTTGGAATGCATCCAACAACAGTGGTCCGTTGTGCTCAAGACCTGAAAGAATCCATGGGCGAAGGTAAACGGAAAACAAGCAAATGCATCATTCTACCACTAAAGCCAGTTATATGCAATTCAGTTTCTGCAAAACAGATTTATTTGATGTGTTAAAGTCATGCTACTATTTAGATTATTATTGGATTTTCAGTTTGTGGGTATCTCCTTTGCTTGGTGGGTGTGATATGCCACAGGAGTTTCAAATGGGAATTTTTTTAAATTTGTACTTTCCTGAAAGAACTTTTATTTGATGACCAACTATGAACTGTAGAAAATGGCTTTATCAAATATTACTATGTACATTTTTAAGAAAATTGTAAATTTTTTGTGGTACTAGAGAATGAACTCAGGAGCATTCTACCTGCAAGCTACACCCCCAGCCCTATTTTTTATTCTTTATAAACAGGGTCTCACTAAGTTACTAAGGCTGGTTGAGAACCTGAAATCCTCCTGTCTCAGCCTCCCAAGTACTGGGATTACAAGCCTTTGCCACCATGCCTGGATTATATATTTTTACTTTATTTATTTTTATTTATTTTTTTGGTGGTACTGGGGTTCCTGGAAACTCTTCTACCTCCGGGCTACACTTCCAGACCTATTTTATATTTTTATTTGGAAACAGGGTCTCTTAAGCCAGCGCGGCTGGCTTCGAACCTGCGCGATCCTCCTGTCTCCACCTCCCAAGCGCGGGGATTACAAGCGTGCGCCAAGACGCCCGGCTATATTTCTACTTTAAAAAAAATACTGGCCTAACAGTTTCAAGCAAGCAGCTGCAGCCAAGTCGAGGCAGACCCAAAACTTGGGGAAAGTCCTTCAATATTCATGTAGATTCACTACCTGACATATTTATTTTTGGAGAATTGGCCTTTGAGCAGATAAGAATCGTGTTCTTGTATGAAATCTAAATTGGGGACACTTTAGCATCATTGAACTCTGGGGGGAAGCTCAGCTTACCTGTGTCTTTTGAGTTCATACGGGTGCCCCTCTGGGGGAAGGGTGAACAGAGGGGAGAGGCAGGGAGTCTGCTGCTCTTTGCTCTGCACAAGTGCCTGAGGACCCAGCATTTATCAATGTGTCCATTAGAACTAGAGTTCCCTACCTCTTTGGGAAAAGCTATAGTCCCAGGGCAATTGAAAAATTTGATGATGGTCATAGCCCAGATGAGAGCTTTATCTATAGAGGATTAAGTATCACAAGTAACAGGAAGTCCTTAGGAGAAGGGAGTTCTAGAAGTGAGCTCTTTTGTGGAAGGACTACAGTCTGGCTGACATAGAAGAATCTGGGGATTAAAGGCGGATCCCAGGGGTTTTTGTAACCTTAGTGGGAAGAGGCATCAGGAGATAGAAGAGGAAGTCCTCTTGGGTTCATTGTTGCCAAATGATTTTCCAGGAGCTGGGCATGGTGGCAATCTTAGAATCCCAGCATTTGTGAGGCTGAGACAGGAAGATCGCAGTTCAAGGACAGCCTCAGCTACTAAGTGAGGCCCTTTGCAACTTAGTGAGACCCTGTTTCAAAATAAAGACTAAAAAGTAGGGTTAGGGTGTAGCTCAGAGGTAGAAGTCTCCTGGGTTCCCTCCCCAGTACCACAAAAAAAAAAAAATTTTTTTTTTCAGGGCATCAGTGTCTCTCCTCTCCCTCTCTCTGTTCCTCCCCCCCCCCTCATTAGCTTTCCTAAATTTCAGCTGGATTTGTCTGGTTTGGTGGTTTTCCAAAGAAATCAGATAGGCATTTTAAAAATTAGCCAGAAAATAAGATGTGTACAGATGTATGTACACAATGACAATGTTATAGTGTTGAGGAAAAATTAAGGCTTTTGCTTAATGAAACTTCCAGATAACAAATGATATAGAAAACAAACTCCTGTTTCAGGGAAAATTGGAAAATCGTTTTCTACTTCTCAAAGCAACTTTCATTTCTAGGAGCACTGAAAGTTCTCAAAGCACCTCCATTTCTAAGTATACTAAAATGCATAATACTCATCTGTTTTAGCTTCATAGAGCTATTATAACAAAGAACCAAAAACTGAGTAGATTAAAACAGAAAGTTATTGTCTCACTATTCTGGAAGTTAGGCATCTGAAATCAACATATCCACAAGGTTGGTTCCTCTTGAAGGCCCTGAGACAGAACCAGTTCCACGAAGCTGTTTTCATGGTTGCCAGCAATCTTCAGAGTTCTTATGTTTGTTTCCATATGCACCTGGCCTTCTACACTTTCTGTCCAAATTTCATTCTTAAAAGAACTTGAATCATTGGATTAGGGCTTACCTTAATCCACTATGACCTCGGTTTAACTTGATCACATCTGCAAAGGCCCTATTTCCAAATAACTGATTTTCCAGTACTCACAGGTACTGGGAGTTAGGACTTGACCATATCTTTCTAAGGGATACAATGACACCAACTGCATTATCCAATCAAAGCCACCAGGAACTATCAAATCAAGTTTCTACAGTAAATAAGGTGGGATTTTTTTAAAAATAGTCATTGAGTTCCTGTTTTTAAATGGCAAATTCTACAATTGCTAATGCAGCTAGTTTTTTTCCATTCCCAAACCCAACTAAGATTAAAAAAAAAATTCTAAAGGCACAAACCCCAAAGACAAAGAGAATATAAGAAAAGATATGTTACAAAATTTTAGAAGCTAGAAAAGAGATGAAATAGTGTTTTATCTCCATAGTCCAAGAAAACTGAATCCAAATAGAAATGGGGAAAGTTATAACATGGTTTTTATTCCTATGTTCCCAAGAAACCCAGGAAATGGAGATACTAGCTATCTTTAGAAGGAAGAGAGAAGGGATTTGGGAAAAATATATTTACAAAGCCGTTAGAAACTTATATTCTCTTTTCAAAATGACAGATCTAAATGACTGCCCTTCCTCCACCTTGAAAGACTTGATAATTTTGTTTTGTGGAGAAAGTTTTTGGACTAAGAATCTTTCTTAGAACAATTGTTTCTTAGAAAAATTACAGTCAGGACTACTGTGCTGAAAATTTTGTAGCTACTATACTAGTCCACCTCTAGGTAGACAGGCATATGTCCTCCAGGTAGGAAATTGAAAGAATTTGCTCAGTGGAATCTAATCATTCCCATCCCCAAATACTAAAAATACAGGCATCAAGGTTCCTGAAAGGAAAGACCTTTGAACCTGCTGTTCCTTTTGCTAGAAATGTCCCCCACACCAGCCCTCACTTACACTCTCAAGGAGTTTTTTCAGTTCTCAGCACAAATGTCAATATCTCAGAGAAGTCTTAGTTGACCCTTAGATTAGGTTACCTTTACCAGTTATATTTCCTCATAGTACCTGACCTTTTTTATAGCAATTAAAACAGTTAAAGTGAATGAACCAGTGAATCAGTATGTTATCCATCTCTTCTCCTACCTGTATTGGCAATCACTAGCTACACTGGGCTACATTAGGTTTAAATGAACAGGAAATTATATGGAAAATTCACTTCCTCAGCTGCACTAGCTCCGTTTCAATTAATGCACAGCCACAGCCGTGTGCTGCTGAGTGCAAATTCAGAACATTTCATCATTGCAGAAAGTTGTGCGGGACAGTACTATTCTAGACCTTAAACTCTACCAGGGCCCATCATGATCTATCCGTAGAGCCAAGGACTATGTCTAGCACTTTAGACATGCTCCCTAAACAACTGTTGAGTAGCAAAATTCATTCATTTAGGGTACAAAGTAAAGTCACTTCCCTGAGAGGATATTTATATTTGAGTTATCTCAGTCTCTGGAGATCTTCACTAATGTCTATTTTTATATCATCCAAGAGCAAAACCTGCCTCAAAGAAAATTAAAGCTTAAGTAACAAAATACTTACGGCACTATTTAGGACAATAGTGGACTTGAATGATTCATGAAGACAAAAGGATTTAACTTCATCCCAGTTATTAGAATTAGCTTTGTTTTATGAACCAACCATGAGAATTAGCTTGGAAGACAGGGATTTTTAGTGCCTTTTTCGATTTAAAGCATCCTGATGTGTCCTTTGTGCTACACTAAGATACTTAGGGCATCGTGGATTAGAAATCCAGTTTAGACGCTGTATTTAGCATTACACAGAAAGAAAGAGATCACATAGGTATGATTTTCTTTTAAGAGGATAGGATTTTTACCAGTCTTTCAAGAAGTCACAAGTATCTCATTAATGGTTAATGTGTTCATTGGGCTTGAACAAATTCAACAACCCAGAAATGCATTCAAGAATATTTATTGGGCATTTTTATTAGAATAAATAAAATCAAGGTTTTTTTTTATAGGACAACAGTAAATCATAATCTTCTCTCCAACACGGTGGCCACAAGAAACCTCCTTAACAGTACCCCTGTCCTGCCCTCAGGTCCCCTCCGCACCCACATAACTCCACTTCAAGCTCTGAGTCAAAGAAATCCCGGGAAACAAACTATTCCTAAAGTCAGTCCCAGGAAGCAGGGCTCTCTGCTGCTCTTTGTGGGATGAATATTCAGCTTCCCTCTTTTTTACCTGTTACCCTTCCCTCTTGTTCTCCCACACTGTAATAGAGCAGCCAAAGGGCAGACTTGTAGCATTTCAGGAGAAGGGACCAGCAGAAAAATAGGCTACAGAAGCGAATGTGCTCTAAGGATCAAGCAGGAGGACGTGGAGTGGCAGAAGTTTGAATTCCAAGTCATTAAAGGACATTAGACAAAGATGGCCTTCTTTCCCCAGTCTGTGTCCTCAAGTGGCACTGACGGCCTGTAGTCATTTCAGGGAAGGCAAACAATGGAGAACCTGATGCTAGACGCAAAGGGTACATTGCAGGAGCACCAGGGGACACGGCCATAGTCATAACAATGGCTGTCCTGATCCAGCACCAAGTCCTTGACATCCATTACATCATTGTGTGTGTGTGTGTGTGTGTGTGTGTGTGTGTGTGTGTGTGTAAGAAAACTGGCACAAAGAAGGTACGAGCCTTACCAGCTGTGTGGCCTCACCTGCAAAGTGGGGCTAACCTGACCCCACAGGGTAGCCCCAAGCGTCCATGAGTTTTGTTCTATGGTCAGAGTAGTGGTAGGCTGCACTAAGTAAAATACAGATGTAATCATTATAAAAACAAATCCCCATTTTACAGATAAGAAAAAGCATTCTAGGTTTTGATGTTGACAAACTGTGGGACTTCAGGAAAGGCCTTGGAACGCTTGCCTTAATGGCCGCCTAAAAACTTTCAGGTTTGTGACTCGGATGCTATAAGCTGCTTCTGATGATCATGCTGTATTTGGAGTTTTTCCCCCGCCTTACACCCCTGTGCTCATAATCTTATACCCCTTGTACTCATTACCAGACTACCAGTTGGGGAGAGGAGGAGTGTGGAAAGGAATAGGGGGATTCTCGGTTGTCTTGATGGCAAGGGAGCCACACTGCCGTGGCATCTGTAATGTTTAGATGGCTACAGCCCTACAAAAGCCAATGGCTCCCCAGGGAAAACACAACCAGCCTCAGAAGGTTGGTGGATACGATAAGTAATGTGCAGGGAAATAGAGGGAAGGCTTTCTGTGATGCTGAGATCCCCCAGCCATGCAGCCATGAAGACTGGCCAGACCATGCACCTAAACAGTCATGCAGTCATGCAACACCCAGCTGAATGTCCAAGGAGCCATACTAACAATCCCATAGTTCTGTGGCCAAGCTACAGCCTATCATGTTCTTCAGCTACAAGATGGGTAACAGAGCAGGTATGTACCTAACTTGCCAGTCTCAAAAAACATTAATGGAGCTTCTATTTCATACAAATTCTTTGAGAGAAGAGACAATGTCCAATACACAATTTTCATCCCCAAGAAATTCTCCTTCTTATGGGAGGACAGATCTTGTGCATATGCACCAAATATACAGGAGTGGAATTAATGATGAAAAAAAGTAGACTAAAGAGATGAGGGAAACAGATGAGGGAAATATGGGGAGAGCCTCGGGCAGCTTCACATAGGAGGCGGCCTTTGGGTTGGACTTGCGTGATGAGTAAACATGAAGGCAAAAAATGCTCCTTCCAAAGAAACTGTAAGACTAAACAGAGAAAGGAAGAAAGGAAATAGTGAACCGAGAGTGTTCAAGAGTGTGAAACTGGTAGGGAGAGAGGGCAGGTGCATGGAAGGTATGAAAAAAATCGAATACATAAAAATATATACAATTAGGAGAGCTATTGTATTTTGTTTTACCTATGAAATTGGCTGAAAAAGCGACAGTGCCCTCCTACTAAACTCAAAAGCTGATAAGATGTATCAGATGCCTTATATATGCCATTAATCCCATGCAGACACTTGGAAATAGGGCAGGTGAGTGTGTGGAAGAAATTAGTTTGATTTGGGACTCTTGGGTGGTAATAGATGTGTACAAGTAGTTGGAAACACAGCTGAGTAATGTGTGCATGTATGCCTCTACCATCTTGTACCCCATTAAGATGTATGACTGCAGTGTACCAATGAAACCAGGAGAAAAGTGGTAGATGACATGTGCTCGGGGACCAGAAAGTCAGCAGTGGATGAGGAGAGAGAGAGAGAGAGAGAGAGAAGAGGAGAGGAGAGGGAGAGGGAGAGGGAGAGGGAGAGGGAGAGAGAGAGAGAGAGAGAGAGAGAGAGAGAGAGAGAGAGAGAGAGAGAGAGAGAGAGACACTGCTGAACAAGGAAGGAGGCTGGGGAGAGTGAAGAATCTCACACCCATGGGTGGGGTGGGGGCAGCCAGGAAAGAGGAGTGAAGGGAGGAGGTTGGGGCAGACAAAAGGCAACTAGTGGCAGAAGAGAAACAGTGGTGGGAGAAGATAGGCAGAAGAAATTGGTCAGATCAATGCAGCTGGTTCAAGAAGCTGCAGAGAGGCCAAGGAAAATAAGCCATGATTCTTCAAAGGGTAGTTGGCACCTCTAAGAAGAGAGTATGGGTAGATCGTAGGAACAGAAACCCGTACCGCAGATGCAGGAATCCATCTGAACCTGTCTGCCTCACCCCTGTAAGACTGAGGGGAGGGGGAGGCCTGATGCTGCGAGCCGGCTAACACTCAGGGAGTGCGCTGTGCAATACTAATAGTGTGTTCCTGACCCAGGCATCTCCTGTGTTCCCAGCATCCTTGACACTGGGGTAGGCTAACTGGAGAGTGTGCTCTCAGGCCTCTCGTGGTCCTTATGGCCCCATGCCTTTGCAGATCCTCGCCGTGCCTCCATCGAGGGCTAGAGTCTAATTCCTCTCTGAATCTCAGAGGCTTGTGAGTCACTTGTAACCAAGAGAACACAGGCCAGATGACTCTGCATGACCGCGAAGTCTTGAAGGCTGGGCTATAAAAGGCAAAGCAGCTCCTCCCATGCAAGCTGGGACTTGCATTGTACCTCTGAGCAGATATTTAAAAACAGTCTGCCTGCCTTCAGGCCACCATGCCCACATGAGGCCATGCAGAAAGGCCATATGGAGAAGCTTTGGGACTATGCTGAGAAAAGACCCAGCCGGTCCCAGCTGCTCCATCTGACAGCGAAGCCCAGCAAATATATCCACCAAACAACCTTAAGGGCTTTTTGCTTTTCAAAATATCTCAGTCATCCTCAGAGGATGACGATTTGCAACCAATGGACATAGTTAAAAGAATAGGCCTAAAGATAGGAACAGATTGCATAGAGGGGGAAAAGGCATTTTGCTCTTAAGAACATGAAAAGACAATGTCTTCCCTCACAGAGATGCACATTAAACTAACCAAACTACAATTCTTCACCTATGAAAGTGACAAAAACCCTCAAGTGTGACAATACATAGGTACTCTGTTGGCAAAGCTGTAGAGAAATAGGCAAGCACTCTCACATGTTGCTGATGAGCATACTGAGTGGTAAGCTCTATGGATGGAAATTTGGCAAGATTTAGCAAAACTACATCTGCATTCAGCTTGTGGCCTAGTCGTACCCCTTTTAGAAATCTATCTAAACATACAATGGCAACGATAACAAGATGCAGGGACAAGACCCTTTGTTATAGCAAAAGCCTGGAAATAATCCCAGTGGCTATCAGCAAGTGACTGGTTTAATAAACTAGAATACATCCACACAATTGAACACTATGTAGTTATAAAAAAAATTGAGAATTCATCTATGTAGCGCTTTGAAGTGATCTCTGGAATATGTTACATGAAAATGCCATGGTATAGAATACTAAATTTAGTGTGTGTTTCAGTCCACTTTTCTGTCTCTGTGACCAAAATACCTGACAACAGCAACACAGAAGAGGAAAGGTTTATCTGGGCTACAGTTTCAAAGGCACAGTCCAGAGTCAGCCGACTCTAAGGCAGCTGTGGCAGAGGACGGCAGCTCCCCTCATGGCAGCTGGAAAGCTCAAGAGCAGCAGGAAGCAACTAGGAACAGAGAGAGTCCCCAGGGCCACAGCCCCAGCCAGCCACATGCTCCAGCCACGCGCCATTTGCCTAAATTACCACCCATTAATCCACTCAAATTATTAATCCCTCCATGGATTTACCTTCTGTTGAGATTAAGTCCCTGAGTCTATTATTTTGCCTCTGGACATTTTTGCATTGCCAGTACATGAGCTTTTCCAGAGGAAATTTATATTCAAACTATAATAGTATGCTATGGGTATTATGTGGATAAGGGAGAACATACATATACATATATATGATACATATGGATATTATGTATATGTAAATATGTGGATATGTAGTGTGTATATGTATGTGTGTGAACTTATTGTAAGATGATAAAAGGGTCAGAGAAGAAGGAAGCAGGGATCAGAGTCAGACTTTGTAAATGTAGTTTGTTTTGTAGATTTGACATTGGAACCATGGAAATGTTTAACCAACATAACTCAAAATTAAGCTGAAATGAAAAAACAGCAATTTTTCCTGAAAATCAAGAGCAAAACGAAGCAAATGAACCTACCTATGTGGCAAGTTGGTAGTTCAACCACACAGCAAGAGATTATTTCAAGTGACTACATATAGTAATCTAACTGAACATCCTTATTAGGATACACCCTGGTATTACCTTTTTTGTTGTTGCTGTGACCAAAATATGTGACACAAACAACTTGCAGGAGGAGGGAAGGCTTATTTGGCTCCAGTTCCAGAGGTTCTGTCCATGGTCGGTGTGCTCCATGGCAGACACCGTGGTGGCAGGGCACGTGGCAGGAAAGCTACTCTAAGCTCCTGTCAGTGGGAAAGAGAAAGAGGGAGAGACCAGGGGAAAATACTTCCCTCAAGGCCACATCCCCAGCGACTTGCCTCCTCTAGCCATACCCTACCTGCATACAATGCAACCCAGCAAATGCATTCAAATTATTAATTCATCAGTGGATTTATTCACTGATGAGATTAGAGCACATAAGCAATTATTTCACCTCTGAACATTTTTTTTTTTTTGGTATTAGGAATTGAAGCCAGGGGAATTCTTCCACCAAGCAGGGTCTAGCTAAGTAGCTGAGGCTGGCCTCGAACCTGAGATCCTCCTGTTTTAGCCTCCCAAGCACTGGGATTACAAGCATGTGCCACCAAGCACAGCTCCCTCTGAATGTATTTTTGCATTGCCAATACATGAGCTTTTCTAATGGTATCCTATATACTAACCAAAACAAGAATAACTGCAAACATCTTAAAATATTTATATTAAATATGTTATTAGCTATATTATCATAAAGCAAATAAATACTTATAATGTTGGTAGGAATTAAGATTTTAATATATATACATTTTTAAAATATTAAATATTTGAATCTATAATATCAATGCAAACATATTGTCTCTTTCAAAAAGAAAAATCATTCCTAGCTCTGAAAAGGCATATGAAGAATAATCAAGCCAGTAGCAATAAGCATTCCAAGATCCCAGGCTGTAGTGTCTAAATGTCATAGCTGACATTAAAAGAAGTAGAACTCCTTAGAGAAACGGCTAATTCCACATCTAGCCCAGGAAAACTATGGGCCTAGAAAACCATCATACCAGAAAGAAAGCACGGATTATCAAATACTATTGGAATTCTGCAAAAGGAGCCAAGTCAAACTGAGAGGTTCCCATTATCCACAGATGGGATCATTTGGGTTCAAAGTAAGTGCAATGAATTAAAACTCATCAAATGTGCTGAACTCCAGGAATTCATCATAATACTTTAATACTCACTGGTCACCTTGGGTTCGAGGCCAGCTTCAGCTACTTAGTGAGGCCTCCTGCAACTTAGCTAGACCCTGCTAAGAGAAAGAATTCCCCTGGCTTCAATTCCTAATACCAAAAAAAAAAAAAAAAAAATGTTCACTAGGGGGAAAACTGAGCACCGATAATTAAAGGAAAAGAATTAGACACTTAGCCTTTACGGGTAAACCAAATTGGCAATGAAGAAAAGTTTTACCGGCGCACTGTAAGTATGCATCATAATATGATGTTCGGGGTGTAAAAACATACATGCACACAACACTGCTCCCTCCCTCTTCATGCACATGTTATTTTAATTGGTGTTGGTAGTTGAAAAGTTGTTCTTTATAAAAAAATTCTAATTGCTTCTCAGCTTTTTGTCTAATATCAAGTGTAGTATAAATGAATTCCAGCTAATGTTGAAGAAATGATAGAATATAATTTTGTGATTCTTAGTGAAATAAGTGATGTTGGCAATGATTATCGACAGCTGCTAAGACCATTCGGTAGAAAGTCGATGAGAAACTTTGTAATGATGAATGAGGCTAAACCAATCTTAGTATCACCTAACGTTAGTGATAACCTGATCCCTACAAGTTCTGGTGTGTCACAATGGAAGAGTAGACTATCCATGAAGTGTATTTGCCAAAAAAACTCAAACCTCAAACTCATTGAGCCTGTAGTTCTTTCTTACCAGTTTACAGGGAATATAGGGACATTTTTTCAATTCACTAAATTTTAGTTGACAAAATTATATATATTTATGATATATAACATATTTTACCATATGTCTATATTGAAGAGCGTCTAAATTAAGCTGATTAATATGTATATTACTTCGCAAACTTATTTTTTTCTGTGGTGAGGTAATTTAAAATCATTTAAATATTTCAAGTGTACAATACATTGTAATTAACCACAATCACCATGTCTACAGTTCACTTCCTGAGCTTTTTCCTCCTAACTGGATGTAGGAACATTTTAAACAACACCATAGGGGTGCAATACTCGACAAAAAAAAAAAGTCAGTTTCTTCAACAAATAAATTGAAGGAAAAGGGAAGGAATGGAAAAACTCTAAATTAAAAGAAACTTAAAGTATTAAATGCAACATATGAATGGTTTTTATATCCTGATTCAAACAAATAAACTATAGAAAAATACAAAACTATTGGAGAAATCTGGACACTTACTGAGTTTTTATTATATTAAAGAATTATTAATTTTAGGCATTTTATTAATTTTCAGGTATGATAATGGTATTACACTTATATATTATGTTGAAGTATATGGGTTTGTTGACATTCCACCATATAAAGCTACAGAAATAAAAGCCTCAAATGGTCTAATCTAACATTTAAAAAAAAAAAGCCCTTATCTCTGAGAGATTCATCCTGAAGTGTTTATGATAAAATTACTTGAGTTCTAGAATTTGCCTCAAAATTATCCAATTGGTGAAGGTGAATGGAGGTTGGGATAAAATAAGATTTTCCATGTGTTAATATTTGTTGAAGCTAGGTGATGGGTACACAGAAGTTCTTTATATATTCCTCTGACTTTATGGAGTACAAATATTTGAAATATGTGTGTGTAGCTTACAGTTTTAAACTTTTATATATGTTGAAATGCTGTGAAAATAAATGTTGTGGCTATGATTAAGGGTTTCCAGAATTGCACTGAACAGCTGCAAACAGATGGTGTCTACTGCTCAGTTAAAACTATCATCTCCTGTGTGTGTATACATGTGCACACACACACGTAAATCACCTTCTCATATAACTTGTTACTTTTTCCACTAACTTTTTGCATTTATGGTTATGGGACGTAGAGGTCCCAAGTGTAGTCAGTGTTTGAATTTTGAATTTATGTGCAAAAGAAAAAGAAAAGAAAAAGGGTCTAAGGAGCATGGGAACACTCTCTCTGGGTCCCTTTGTTCACATTTTTAACAGGTTCTATTTAAATGATGGATTTTGTAGGAAGTTCACTGGGTGTTTTATAAAGCCTTATATAATTCTGGCAGCCCCCCTCCCTACCTCTGCAAAGGAACACCTGATTCAGAAAAGCAAACATTGTAACAGAACCCCATTCATCCGCTGCCCAGACTCAGAACCAACCAGACGTGCAGTAACTTTATAAAAACCCTCAACCCTGGTCTTACAGGCTGTGGATAGAACTGAGAGTCAAACTTTATAAAAACCCTCAACCCTGGTCTTACAGACTGCGGATAGAACTGAGAGTCAAAGAGAGGCGAATGGTGCTCAGACAGACACCACGGAGATGGCTATTCTCCACACCCCCTCAAAGCAGCATCCCACACCCTAGAGGGTTACCTGAATCAAAGTCACCGGGGCAAACAACTGGGGACATAGAAGCTGCTCTAGAAAGTCTGACCTGTACTAAAGTGACAGAAGGGAGCCCAAGGCAGGGATTGTTCCTCTGAGAACCAGGAGGGAGATGAAATCAATCTTCAGGCTCTTCTTACCTCCTGCTGGGTGATGCCCATGATGGTCTTTCCCAAACCAAGAGCATGATTGGCATAATAACATGCAAACGAGTACCACACTTAATGACCTAAGGTCATCAGAGATACTTTAATAATTTTAAAAAACTGCCCTCAAGGTGAGAAATAAGCCTACCTCGTCTTTTTCATCCTTGTTCATTCTGTAAGATTTGAGTAAACTAGAGATGTGCCGAGCTATTTAGAGGTATGTTTGAGGGTTGGGACTAGTAAGTGCAAACCCCATGCTCCTTCCTTAAGATTTAGTGACAGTGACTTTTAAATCTAGCTGTGCCCCAGAATCACCTGGGATGAGAGAAGACATTGGAATGCACACACGCACGTTCATGTATATATTGTCTTTGGCTGCTTTGCCACCAAAAACAGCAAAGTCGAGTAGTAAAAAAGAAATTGACCTCTGGCTGCAAAAGAAATCATGTGGCCCACAAAGCCTAAGATGTTTTTCATCTGACCCTTACAGAAAAAGGTTGCCAACCTGGATCCAGGGCCTATGGTCTCTGAGTGGTCCATGGGCCAGCTGTATGAACATCACTCAGGAGCCTGTTAGAATTGCATGATTTCAGATGGCTCTCAGACCTGTGAAACTTGTCCCTCGATTGGCCTGGAGAACTTGTTAAACATTCAGGCTTTCTGGTCCTACCATACCAAATCAGAAGCCCAAGGTGGGACCTTCGTGTTAGGTTCCCCTGGTAACATCTCAATATGAAGAAGCTAGGGAAGCCGGAAGGTAAATACCATGAAGGTGATCCCTGCCTGTAGAGGGCGCTGTGGTGTTTCACCAGGTCTCTCCACAAGCTGCATTTCCAGACCCTCTATCTGCAGGCCCGCAGCAGACTGCCTCTCTAGGAATTGCTCTCTGTGGAAGAAAGTGGTCCCATCCAGGATTCTCTTCTCTTACTGGGAGCTGCCTGCATCCAGTGCCTGGTGGGTACAGGGTAAAATGGCCTGACCTTCTCATCTTAGGCACTGGAGAGCCATGGCAGCTCCAGAGCTCCCCAAAGAATCAACTAAGGACCTTATTTCAACAGCCACTCAGCATCTTTCTCTGCCCCAGCCATGTTCCTCTCCCCTCAACAGGTGGTATTTCCTAGTGCTCTCCCCAGTAAGAGCCCATCACAGATTCTGTTAACCAGCTCTAAGAATAGATAGTATGGTAGTAGAGATAGGTCAGCTATAAGTGAGAAGATTCAAAATAGAATAAGTACGCCGGGCGTGGTGGCGCACACTTGTAATCCCCGTGCTTGGGAGGCGGATAAAGGAGGATCTCACATGTTCAAAGCCAGCCTCTCTGGATTAAGAGACCCTGTTTCCAAATAAAAATATGAAATAGGTCTGGGAGTGCAGCCCGAAGGTAGAAGGGTTTTCAGGAACCCCAGTACCACCAAAAAAAAAAAAAAAATAGAATAAGTACCCTAAAAGGCATGTGCCAGAAAAGAACACAAGGGTAAGCTGGAAGGGTAGGACCAGGGGGCATTTGGGCAGAGGCAGGAGAATAAAGTGTTTCAGTCAAAGGGCAACCCCAGCCAGGCTGAGTGGGGAGGATTTGCAGAGAGCAGTAGAAGAGGAGGCTGAAGAGGAAGCCTTGAATGGCAGGTTCAGACACCCACATTCACATTTAGAAGGCAATGGGAAATCACAGAATAGCACAGCAGTGATCCTAGCTTTCCTCTGGGAATATTCACCGGGTAACGGTGTGAAAAGGATTGGAGTGGAAGTAATTGGGGGTAGGAAGAAATAGTTTAAAAGCTATTGCAAGCCAGGTGTGGTGGCCCACGCCTGTAATCCCAGACAGGAGGATCACAGGTTCACAGCCAGCCTCGGTAATTTAGGCTCCCACAACTTAGGGAGACCCTGTATTAAAATAAAGAGTATAAAATAGGGCTGGGGCTGGGGATGCAGCTTGGAGTAGAATGCCCCTGGGTTCAATCCTCAGTACGACACACACACACACACACACACACACACACAAAAAAAAAACTATTTCAAGTGTCTAGGTGAACACATTTAGGAGCATGGCTAGCGATGGGCCAAGGAGCCGGCAGAGGGAACAGCTTGAAGGTCAGAATAAGACAGACCACACAAATGCACAACTTGTTGTCAACTCTGACAAGTCATCCCCACTCTGACTCCCTTTTGTAGGATGGAGACATCAGAGATGGGTAGCAAATATGCCATGCCTGGTACCTGCTGACCACCTGTTAGTGGAAGCCATACGCTCATTTGTGTGTGTGTGCACACATCACGGATCAGCCCAGCGATCCAGTCTGAGCCTGGCTGCTACAGAGACTGTCCAGACAATCCTTAGAAAATGGTTCTAGAAAATCATAGTTCCATAAGGCCTTAGTTTCAAACGTACTCGTTGCTTATTGAGGCGTTTAAACCTAGATCCTTTTGGAATGGTGCACAGGCATTTGCAGCTTTGTGGCGGCCAATACTATGCCCTGTTGTTATGGTGACTGGTTTCCCAAACAGCCTTATTGTTTCCTACAAGTCCCTTTAATTTACTCATGTGCTGAAGTCCACAAGCCCTGCAGACAAGAGTGGATGCTGTCCTGTTCCACAGGACGCACTCTCAACTCAGTACATTTGCCAGTTAGCTGTCTACAGCTTCTACAGCACCAGCCTAAGCAACACCCTGACTGCACAGGGAGCCTCCACAAATGTCCCCACTGACTAGAAATTGGTGCCATGGACTGTCCTCTGCCTGGCTTCAACCCTGCAGGAAAATGAAGTAAAAAGTGAAGGAATGCTCACCAACCATCTCATGCACAGAACATTTGACGGTTTAAGTTTGAAGCATAATTTAAAAAACTAGCACGTGTAGCTTTTTCAGCAAATGCTCACCTCATGTATTCATTTGACTTGTGAAAATATCAAAAATACATTATTATTGCAAAGTCTTAATGTTAACAAGTATGTTGCCTTAATTTCTGGCAGACCTTTTCTCTCTTCTTACCTGCCTATTTTCTTTCCTTCTTCCCACTTGCTTCTCCTCCCTGACCTCAGCCTGGGGATAAAAGATGCAGCCTGGTGCTGGAAACCTACCCAAATTCTCCCCCTTTGCCAAAGGACCCTGATCGTTTTAGGATGGCTTGCACTCAGCTGTAAGTCTTGACTTTCTAGACTTCTATGCAGCCAGTACCATGGCATACCGATCTGGACCAAGCCAGTGAGACCCAAGCAAGATGCATTGGGTTCTGGGGAAGCTATTATTTTACAGATAAGAAACAGACTCAAGTAAAATATTTCTTTCTGCCTCCCCCCTGCCCTCTTCCTATTTAAAACAAAATGGGATAGCATCTTGCAGCCATGAGGATGAAGTCCTCATGCATAGGGTGCTAGAGCAACAAACTCAGAAAAGCCCAGGTCCTTGACAGCATCCTTGAGTGGGTGCAACTACCCACCTCCAGACTCCTGGTGCAAACCCTGTACTTGCTAAACTTGCCTTCTGTACTTGCAGACAAACACAAGCTCCAACTGGTACAAAAGATGAGAAGGGTTCCCTTTCTTCATAAATACCCACTCCATGCTGGGCATTGTGCTAGGCACTTGGCTCCAACAACGAGTGAGTGACTTGGGCCCTTCCCCTCATGTGAAGGAGTCAAGAAATAAACAATAAAGCACAAGCCAAAGAGTGACTGTGGTGTTAGGAAGAAAATAACCAGCCACAGAGGAAGGCTGGTGTTTCTGGGGAGGCGATATCTGTACTGGGAGCTAAAGGGAGAGGTGGAGTTAATGATGTGAAGGGGTGGGGCATGCAGGAGGAAGTGCATTTCAGCAATTGCCAAGGTCTGGTAACTGGAAAGGGTTTAGTGTGTTCAAAGAGCAGCGAAGACTCCAGTGTGGCTGGACCACTAAATGGGAGAGAGAATAGGATGAATCGGACTGGAGAAGTGTCAGGAAATGAGTCAGGCCCCTGGAGAACAAGGAAAGGGAATGGGATTTTGCTTTACATATAGAAGAAAGGGACGCCATTAGAAGCTATTACGTAAGAGAATGACAAGGCTTGATAAATGCGTTTAAAAGACTGTTCTCCCTATGACACGAAGGATGAATTGTCCAGGGCAAGCATGAGAGCAGGCTGTTGCAGAGGTCCAAGTGGGAGTCAGCGGTGCCAGGGCTCAGGGAGGCCAACAGGACCAGAGAAGCCCTTCATCCAAATGAAGCTGCCAGTGGGGTCCTGGCATATGGTTACAATAGGAAACAGTATTATCTGTGGCTTGAAATCTGTTCCCTTCACTTGGGTTGGAGGAAAGGATGGCTAAAGATATTCTTTAAACTCCGAGGTATTGAGAAGGATGTATAGTGGGCGACTAGGAGGAAAACAGGAGAATTCATAGCAAGTCTTTGAGTTATCCTACTATTCAGAGGGAGAGAATGGGGTAGTGTTGGGGGCTGTGGCCTGGGGACTGTCGCAGTGGATTAAGAAGGGATTGGTAGAATTGTCAAAGGTGGTGAGACCCGGAGGTTCCAGGGCATGGATTGCTATGAGATGCAGCCACTATCACTGGAGACCCTCTAGAGCAGTCCCAGGAAGCTCAGAAACTGAGGTGGAGGAGCAGAGGGGGAGGGTGACCCAAGGCTTGTGATTAGCATGAGAGGCCCATTTCACTCGAAGGGGCAAGGAGATCCTATAGCTAGAACGGTCAGCACCGAGACCCTGGTCTCATTGGTGAATGAACTAACTAAATTCAGTGACTCCCATCCCACACGTGGAAAGTGAAACCCAGGACAGCTAAGAGACCTACCTGTCCAAGGTTACCCAGCTGATAGCTGTCTGATGTTAGATTCCTTAACCACAAATCCAGCCTGTCTCCAAGCAAAGCAGCAAGGAAGGTGTTAGATGAAGACAGCAGGGAGAGGTCCAGAGACCTCAGGCCATGATGCACAAGAAGCAACTGACTCTTTAGTGAGGGTCGAAGTGTGGGAAGCTTAAAGAGAACAGATCTGGCTGCATCAGAGCACAGGACAGTGGCTTGGAGAAAGTCAAGAGGCTCTGGGTGGAACTTTCCGGTCAGAGGGCGGCTGGCCAACAGCCACTGACTCGGCTTTGCCTAACTGCCCACTAAAATGTCTGCAAAGATGGATAGAAAACCAGATTTACAATGTCCTCACCAATGAAGGCAACCTAATCCAAGAATCTGGGAGAATTTTGTACCACTTGGAAAACAGATGGGCTAGATTAAGAACAACCCACTTGGGCTTCTAGTGTTACGTCCTTACATAAAAGCCACAGGATGGGATGCAGCAGGCACTCTATGCCTAGTGTTGGTCACAGGGCTGGGAGTGAATGGAATGGTCCCAGCAAGAACACGGGGCAGCCAACCTGCCTGACTTCACAGGCATTTGAGACTCAGACAGGGAGCAGACCTCCCCCCAATCACACGTACCCACACACAGACCTTGCTTCCACATCCATAGAGATGATACATCCCAGAAGACAGCAGGGTGGAATATAAACAGCATGCTCAGCTTGATCCGACTGTAGGAGGAAGAGGGGATGTAGGAGGAATTTCATACACACAGTATGCATTTATCACAATATGTATTTACCTTGTCTGCAACTGGCTGATGGTGCGTGGAGCCTTTCTATATCTGGCCCATGACCTCGAGCTACTCTCAGCTCAGAGAAGCTGAGTCCAACCACATTTGCTCAGTATTGAAAGAACAAAGGAAGCAAAGTCCCTCCACTTATCCAGGGCCTTTTCTCCCTTGCTTTACCTCCATTCAAACCAGGCTTTGGCTCCCACTGCCACCAAATATTTTTTTCTAAACACAAGGAGAAACAATGCTTTTTCTTGGTCTTTGAGCTTCCAAGCCATTTGAGAGGGATTTTTTTTTTCTCCCCAAGCACCCTGAGCTTTAAATATCACTCCCAACATCATATGTAAAAAGCAAGTCTACGCCCAGGCTAAGGACCTGAAGAAGAAAGTCTAAATACAGTATTTTTCCTCCATGCTTTTCTAGACTTTCTACATTTTTATAAGGAGCATGTATTGCATTTGAAACCAGAAGAATATATTATTCTGCCCATCTCTAATGGGCCTACCAGGTGATCAGGGTCCGGGTGATTTTTAGAGCACCCAGAGACAGGCACAGGGCACCAGACACAGGGAGATGTAAGTGCCACAGAGCTTCAGACTCCTGTACTCAGCCCTGGTTATGTGGGTAGGAGTTCCCACACCAAACGTTTGGTATTATCCAAAGAACCCAAGACAAGTGTGTAAAGGATTGTACTTAATCCATGCTTAGTGGTTAGAGTACAATGGACCTGGCCCTGGATTTAAAAGCAAGAGATCTGAATTCCCATCCAGAATTTTCAACTTCCTAGCTAACGACCTTGCTTTCTCTTATATCACTGACACTGAGGGTTTTTTTTTTTCATCCAAGAAATAAATGGTAATAATACTTTATGGGATCTTTTTGGAGAATGTGAACTATAATGTCCAAAAGAAAAATTCTCACATGTAGTAGATGCTCAGCAGATGCTATTGAATCTAAATGGAAGGAAATGGGCCCAGTGTCAGAAGGACATGTGAGAAAGTAACGGTGGAATCCTTTTATTATTTCCAAATGTCCACAGCATTTACATTAGTTTGCTAGGGCCGTTGTAACAAAGTACCACAAACTGCGTAGCTTAAGCATCAGAAATCTTTGGTCTTAGTTCTGGAGGCTAGAGGTCCAGTCAAGGTGTTGGCAGGCCGGGTTCTTCCTGAGGGCTGAGAGGGAATCTGCCCCATGCTCTCTACTGCCTTCTGGTGGTCAGTTGCAACCTTTGCTGTTCCTTGGCTTGCAGAATTACCACCCACATCTATCTCCATCTTTACATGAAGTTCTCTCTGTGCATTTATCTCTCCATATCCCCCTTTTTATAAAACCCTAATGACCTCATTTTAACTCAATTGCCTCCGTGAAGATTCTAGCCCCAAATAAGGTCACATTCTCATGTACTGGGGGTTAGGACTTCAATATATGAATTTGGCGTTGGGGATGGGGATAACTGACTTAGTCCACAACTTCTAAAAGAGTTTAATCTCACTGGGATGGAGGTAGCTGGGTGTGGGGCAGAGGGGGGTGACAGCATGGGAGGAAGTGAGCTAGAAGGGGCTAGATGACAATTTGGGTTAAGGGTACAGGGCAGACCCATGGAGTCTGAGCTACAGATGGGAGCAAGGTGGCACTCAGACTGGCCAGAGAGGCTCTGCAGGAGTCCTGGCAGGGATAGGATTTTCTGCAGAAGCCAAATGGTCTGCTGAACGTAGCTGGAGGCCATAGTCCAGGCATGGAGAGGCTCCAGGGACCACCAGCCAAGAACAACAGGTTCAAACACCCAACTTCAACAAGCCGAATGGCCTTTATCAGCAGAAAGGTATTGTGGGTCACAGGTGCACAGACCCTAGAGTAAATGAGGGGGTCCAGGCCTGAGGGATTGCTGAGTGCAGGTCAGGCCAGGAAAAGACACCTTTGGTGTCTGAGAAGACTATCTTATTCCCACTAGGACCTAAGCAACCAAGAGATGATTCTGAAATACACTTAGAATGTTATTATACCTAGACATAGGGTCACCTTAAGTTCATACCTGGTTAGAATCAGAATCACTTTATTGTCCAACAAAGACAAAGTTCAGTAGATAGATGTCTAAGAAAAATTTGTCGAAGATGAGACCCAGGAAAGAGGTTACATGAAAGACAGACTAACTTCTGTGCAAATGAAGTTTGCACAGAGCGTATTGGTCCATTCATTCATTTTCAGTCTTTCAACAAATGTGTGTTAGCGCAAGGCATGCAAACATCAGTAACACAGTCCCCAACCTAGATGAGCTCACTCCCCAGCCAGACAGGCAGAGCAGAAACAAGCCCAGCCCCAGCAATGCAGCATGGTCAGTACTGGCCCTGGTCACAGAGCAGAGCAGGATGCTCTGCCAGGTCTGTGAAGGCCAAGACAAGGGCCATGGGATCGCAAGCCTTCCTAAACCTTTGTAAACTGCTCTGCTTTATTACCGCCTATTTCTCATAGTGATTTTTGCAAGACAATCTTGATAACCAAAAGGCTTGTGATTAGCAAAAGGGACACGAGGAGGGTGAGGTTGTTTTCTTTCTATGTAATCAGACACAAGACTGCAAAAGGATTAGCAGGTAGAACTGATAAGGAAAGATGGCAGCAGCTCTGAGGTCTACAGGAAGACAGGAAGAAATATATAATGTCTTTCGAAGATGTATTCATTAAGAGCACTCACTTGAGGTCTTCCTATAGACAGGCACAGAGATATGATGGTATATAGAAAGACCCCTCCTGTAACCTAATAGAGACCTGGTAGTAATGCTTAAAGGTGGCAGACATTAGTCAATTATTTTAAACTATAACCACAAGTGTAGCAGTTATACAGAGGAGCTGGGTGGGGGTCTCCCCAGGTCTTCTTATTCTCAGGATAGGACTCAGGACAGCAGGCTGCCCTCCTCAACCTCCCAGCTGGAAGGGGCTCCCGGAACAGCACTGCTTCCTTGGCTGGGCTCCTGCAGAGGTCTCTACACCCACTGATGCCTCCCCAGGCAAAGTGAACTGCTTGGCCCCCGGATACTCTTCCTTCATGTTTTTCCAGGATGGACCCTGCTGTCCTGAAGTGTGTCTATTCTCGTGTCTGTCTCCCCTCTATTAACTTTCGGTGTGTGGTAATAGGGATTGAACTCAAGTCAAGAAACGTATCTTACCCATCTTTGTGCCAAATGTCTATTGAAGGAACAAAAGAGCAAATAATTGTCTATCTTCTTCAGTTTGTCAACACGGGGAAAAAAAGACCTCGGATATTCTCTTCATAGTTCTATCGAAATGAACAAGGCCAGAAAATTTAAACCTTAAATGGTAACCAACAAGATTAATCTTAACAGAAGCAAATGCACAAATCCCAAATAGGGTTACTGAAACCCATAAGACTAAAGCAGGATGTACAGGGAAATACTAACCAAGGAGGCAGTAGAGAGAAGTGTGAGCTTTGGAATCAGAGCTGGATTCCAGTCCTGGGCTGGAAAAGTCACTCACATATTCCAAGCTTCATTCCTTGGCTGGCAAAAAAAAAAAAAAAAAAAAAAAGATGGTAATAGTTCCTACCCCATCTTGGCTGAAATCATAAATGAGATTATTTATATTCAGTGCCTGGAAATTATTGTTAGCTAATGATAAGATTTAGCACTCATTACTTTATTCAACTGTCTTTCCATTTATTTAGGCAAAGCATTTTGCTGTGAATCTCTATTCTTCAAACTCGTATATGCTTAAGGAATTATTATAGCCATTAAAACCATAAAGAATTATTTTAGAAAAAATTTGAAATGGTTTATTCTCTAGGGAAAATACCTTAGAGAAGCTATTTGCAATTTTTTGAAAAGGGACCTGCAATTAAATTGAGATCAAGCTAAGAAGTAAGGTATAGAATGGCTGAGCTAGGCTGAGTCACGGCAACCTCAGAGTCCCTTTCTCCCTGAAGATCCCCATCTGACATCAGAAGTAAAAATCCATCCAGCAAACTGATTTGATGAGGATTAAATCATGTCAGACCAGTTGAATTTCCTTCTTTGACAGAGAAACTGCCTTTGTTGACATGAGGATGCAATGTCTATCAGACCCTGGCTTCAGCTAAGTTTTAAATTCCACCCTACATAATAGTCTGATCTAAAAATCGAATTGAATTCTTCTGGCTAGTAGAGATGCTCTCCAAAAACGAGGGTCAAAGGCTCAGCAGCACTTTTTGAGAAAAGAGGATGGGCACAAAATCCTTTCCTTTGTGGAACTGGCAGGAAAAAAATGCCCCCAGTAAGATGCAGAATTCATTCAACAAATATTTACTGGACACCTGTAATGTGAGACAGTCTCAATGGGAAACTGGAGTACAATTTATTTTTTATTTGTTTTTGCGGGTCTGGGTATGAAACCCAGGGGCATTTGACTTCCGAGCTACACCCCCTGCCCTGCTTTTTATTCTTTATTTTGAAACAGGGTCTCACTAAGTTGCGGAGGGCCTCACTCAGTAGCTGAGGCTGTCTACGAACTGTGATCCTCCTGTCTCAGCCTCCCAAATGCTGGGATTACAAGCGTGCGCCACCACGCCCGGCTTGGAGTACAATTTAAAAGCAGGTAATCCTAGCTGGGTGTGGTGGTGCACGCTTGTAATCCCTGCGCTTGGGAGGCAGAGACAGGAGGATCGGGCAGGTTCGAAGCCAGCCATGTGCGCTGGCTTAGGAGACCCTGTTTCCAAATAAAAATGTAAAAATAGGTCTGGGAGTGTAGCCCAGAGGTAGAAGGGTTTCCAGGAACCTCAGTACCACCAAAAAAAAAAAAAAAAAACAGGTAATCCTAAATGTTTTTTTCCCTCCAGTAATCATGGCTGTGGAGTTGGTACCTGGAGACCCACGGAGGAAATGAAATCTGTGGACTAGGCCAGACATTTCAATGCAGTGGGATAAAGTTGAGGGAGAAGGCTTTTTCTTGAAATAGAAGCTGTGGGATCAGAAAGGCGCTAGGAGGAAGTGAGGTTCGACCCACTGGAGTGCGGACGCTCAGCAGCAGGGAATACACAGAAGGGAAGGAGGGCAGGAGCAAGGCAGAGCTGCTGGGGATGCAGGCTGGCTCGGACAGGTGCCTGCTCACTCAGAAAAACTTCATGAAGCCCCTACCTGGTGTCACGCATGCGCTAAGCACAGAAGATGCGCGGAGCGAGGTCCACTCCCTGCCCTCAGAGGTCCTGAGGTGAGGGTGGCCAGGAGAAAGGTGGTTCAGTTTGGCAGTAAAGGATAGTGACCAGGGGCCCAGAAAGAAAGGATTCTTGAGGACTGAGGGAACTTGGAGTAAGTAAGAGCTTTCAAGTAGTCCAGGGAGTAACCGGGCTGAGACAATTCACCTTGAGTAGAAGCCTCAAAACAAGGCAAGCCTGTTTGCCTTGAGTAGAAGCCTCCAGAGACCCTCTCCATCTCTCAGATCCACTACAAAGCCATTTGGGTTGAGTCTGCACTCTGGACTCTCCTGTATCCAACTCTTCCATTTTCCCCCCTCCATCAGAAGGGATTGCTATAAACAGAGAAAAGTGGGCATTCTGGACATCTTGGGCCATTAGGTGTCCCACCAGCAGCCTGGGGTTGAATTCATGGGTAAAGCACTGGCAGGAGGGTGGGTGAGGTAGAGGAAGCCAGGAGGAAGAAGAATAAAGGATCCTGGCTAGTCTCCCGGGGTGGCAGAAACCCAGGCAATCTGTAGCTTCCTCAAATGACCCGCTCTCACTAAAGATGACCCGTTTTCAGCTGAAGAGCCACAGAAGCGAGCCATTCTCCCAGAGGCCCCAGAGAATACCAATGTGCTCCAAAGCCAGCTTTGGCTCAGTCTCCATCTTCAGAAATGTCCCCCTCCTCCAAGGCTGATGGAAATTTCTAGGGAACAGAAATGTCCTGTCAATTTTAGGGTGCTATTAGTGGGACTGAAGCTGAGCCCCTCCTAGGAGCAATGTAGATCTTCAGGACCAGGTAAGGCTGCCCCAGGTTTGGCAGAGTTTCATAAATGAGTTCTTCCACCTGTTGCAGGGAACAAATCTCAGGTGACATCGTAGTAAATGAATAAAGTTTTGAGAATATATGTACAATTTAGCCAGCTCAGAACAATTCTCTCTCTCTCTCTCTCTCTCTCTCTCTCTCTCTCTCTCTCTCTCTCACACACACACACACACACACACACACACACACACACATCATATATTCCTAGTCACCAAGGCAACCATTCCCTGAAGCTGTACTTTGTTCTTTTTTTGTTTTTGCTTTTTCTTTTCATCCTTATTTCCTCACTGTGTAGCCCTGGCCTTGGACTCTCTGCAGAGAAAGTCCTTGGGAAACACGGTTACTTTTTTCTTCTTCTTCTTTTTTTTTTTTCTTTTTCTTTTTTGTGGTACTAGGAATGGAACCCAAGGGCATTCTACCTCCAAGCTACACCTCCAGCCCTGTTTTTTTTTTTTTATTCTTTATTTTGAAACAGGGTCTCACTAAATTGTGGAGGGCCTCACTAAGTAGTAGCTGAGGCTGGCTGCGAACTGGGATTCTCCTGTCTCAGCTTCCCAGATGCTGGAATTATAAGCATGCACCACCAAGCCCGGCACATGGTTACTTTTAACATTTACAAGTATCTTTAAAGGCTCCTGTCTTGCCCTCATCCTGACAGTGAATTCCACCAACACATCACTTGGTAACTTACTGAAAGCATTGCAACACAAAATAACCATTTTGATTGCCACTGTGAGTCAGAAATTTTATTTTATTTTATTTTATTTTTTAGGTACTGGGAATGAAACCCAGGGGCATTCAATTTCTGAGCTACACCCCCAGCCCTATTTTTTATTCTTTATTTTGAAACAGGGTCTCACTGAATTGCAAAGGTCCTCACTAAGTAGCTAAGGCTGGCCTTGAACTATAATCCTCCTGTCTCAGCTTCCCAAATACTGGGATTACAAGCATGTGCCGCCACACCCGACTGAGTCAGAAATTTTAAAGAAAAATTCACAGTTCTCAGGAAAAAAAAAAAAAAAAAGGAGCCAGGCCAGGTATGTGCCTGTAGTCCTAGCTACTAGGGAGGCTGAGGCAGGAGGATCACTTGGTCCCAGGAGTTTGAGGCCCACCCAAACAACATAGCAAGTAATATAAATTACTTTAAAAAAAAGAAGATAGTTTTATTCTCAGGATTAAAGTGATATCTCTTACTTAAGCAGCATGATTTGGGGTTATTAATCTTTTTGTTGTGGTGGTGGTGGTACCAGGGATTGAACCCAGAGGCATTCCACCTCTCCGCTACACCCCCAGCCTTATTTTCTAGTCTTTATTTTGAAACAGGGTCTCATTAAGTTGCAGAGGGCCTCACTAAGTAGGTGAGGATGTCCACAAACCTGTGATCCTCCTGTCTCAGCCTCCCAAGTACTGGGATTGCAAACATGTGCCACCATGCCTGCTCTTTTAAAAGTAGTTCATAGCTGGGTGTAGTGGCTCATGCTTGTAATCCCAGTACTTGGGAGGCTGAGACATGAGGTTCAAAGCCAGCCTCAGCTACTTAGGCTCTCAGCAACTCAGTGAGACCCTGTTTCCAAATAAACTGTAAAATATGTTTGGGAGTATAGCTCAGAGATAGAAAGACCCTGGGTTCTATTCCCAGTACCATAAAAAAGTTCACATATAATATGTATTATGTTCTAAGTTTACCTTACTATTTATTCATTTATTATTTATTCGTGTACTAGGGGGTGGAACCCAGGGGCTTTCTACCTCTGGGCTATACTCCCAGACCTATTTTATATTTTATTTGGAAACAGGGTCTCACTAAGTTGCTGAGAGCTTAAGTAGCTGAGGCTGGCTTTGAACCTGTGCAACCCTCCTGTCTCAGCCTCCCAAGTGCTGGGATTATAAGCGTGTGCCACCACGCCCAGCACTTCTCATTTTTAGATTTCATCAGTCAAAAATGGCAACCAAAGGGGTCAAGAAAGAGTTAAAACTTAAAATCCAAATACTGATCCAGTTTTTGACATCAGTGTAGTAAACAGTGAAGGTTTTTTTCCCCTTCCTTTTGGTGTCACTAGCACGTTTATGATTAAAGGTCAGTTGACAGCAAGAGTTTTTATCTCTAGACTATAATTATTAGTGTCTGTTTTCTTGTGTACATGTGTTTCTAGCACTCTATACCCCAATACGATGTATAATTTAGTGCACCAAATAATTTTTTTTAATCTTGTGACTAGACCTGAAAGTTCTTTGCATGTCCTTCTAGCAGTTTTATTGTTTGTTTTTGTTCTTGTTTTGAGGTACTGGAGATTAAACCCAGGGATATTCTACCTCCGAGCTACACCCCCAGACTTTGTTTTATTTTGAAACAAAGTCTAAGTTGCTGAGGGCCTCACTAAGTACATGACGCTGGCCAAGAACCTGGGATCCTCCTGTCTCCGCCTCCCGAGTACTAGGATTGCAAGTGTGCACACCACACCCAACCTTCTGTCAGATTTCTGAGGACTAGGGGATGACCTGGGTAGGAGTTTATAGTCAAACTTCCTGATGCCCTGCCCTGCCTCATAAAAAAGACACCTTGAATAGAGAGGAAAGTTCTTTACTATGAAAGAACTGCTTGAAAGTAAGTTAAAAAGCAGAAGTAGTGTTGAGATTGCTGTGCATTCATTTCGCCCTGAACTAGGATTCTGGGTTTGGAAGCCCACCAGGACGCTTATCCCCGACAGGGAGAAGAAAAAGGGAAAAAGGAGGCTCCACCCAGGCCATAAATAAGGGCCAGAAGGGCCAGGCGGGGAGTGGGTGAAGTCATCCGTGGCTGGGTACCCACGCAGGTGGCCAGTGAGAACGCGATCAAAGCAGGGCGAAGGCGAACCTGGCCAGGGGGAGCGCGGGGTGCTCGGTGAGATGGGTGTACAGGTGACGTGGGCCGTCCTCCTACCCATCCATCCCCCGGCCATTGCGCATGCACTGGCCGAGGCAGGGAAGTATGGGGTTGCTTGAAAGCTCAGGGAATTCGCTAAATCCTCTGGATCCGGCTCCCTGGCTACTCCCCACCCCTGGGCTTGAGTCGGGGCCACTCGGAGCAGCCGGAGCAGCCGCAGGTTTCGTCTATCTCCGTCCCGCTCCCTGTTCAACAACCCCCATCAAATTCAAGGTCCGGCCAGGGCTGCTCCCTGGGTGCCTGGGTCTGCAGCGCCCTCACTCACCCGCGTGCAGGCCGCCCACCTCGGGGCCGCTGTCCGGGCCGGCGGCGCTGGGCTGCGCGTCCGAGTCGGTGTAGGTGAGCCAGGTGGACTCAGTCTCCCGGGTCCAGCTCTCGTAGTAGCGGGGCTCGATGGCATCAGCCCGGCTCCCGCCGCAGCCCATCCTCCTGCACCCGGGGCGCCGGCCGCCGCTCCGCTACTGCTGGTGCTGCGCTCAGCCCGGGCGCCAGAGCCCCGGGCCCGGAGGAGGCAGCCGCGGAGACATCGGCATCCTGTCCCCAGCCCGCCTGCACCGCAGCCTGCAGAGCCGAGGCAGCGCCCGCCGCCCCTCCTCTCCGCTTCCGAGGCCCTCCCCACGTCCCCTCGCCTCTCCCTCACCCCGCCCCAGGGCCCCCTCAAAGCACCCCCACACACAGTGCTCCTGAGCAGGCCAGGGACCTGAGCCCCGCCCGCCCGCGTTGCTAGTTACCCAGCCAGGCAGCCTGGTATCCCTCCATCCACCCGACCACCCACCCTTCCTTTTTGCTTAGAAAGAGACCCCCAAGCTTTCTGGCCACTTGTTCCAAAGGCAGTGCAGCTGGGGCTGGGCACACCCCTAAGAAACTAGGGGGACAGTGAGAGTGAGGGAGCAGAGTGAGGGCCCATCCTAACTGGTTTGGGAATGTGCCCATGATTTTCAGAGTATTGGGCTAGACACTGTCACTGATAGCTTCTCCAGTTCTGTGACTTCAGGATTCTGTGAACTTTGTTCTCAGGAAAGAAAAAGATCACCAGGACCCATGCAGCACCCAGGATGCCCTCTGTGGGTGGAGTGGGAGGTGCTGACAGCTTCCCTGACAGCCCAGAGGTGGCCTCCACATTCCTAGGCCCACCACCCAGTTGTCAGCCTTTCTATAGGGACATCCAGGTTCAAACCTAGAAGCTAATGAATTTACCTGTTCCAAAGAACCCAGACAGGTGGTAAAATAAGGAAACCACCCTTAGCCAGGACTAGGATGGGAGGAGTTTGGAAGAACAGGTCCTCAATGGTCAGACTGTGCTAAAATAGAATATGGTGTTGAGTGAGAATCCTATTCATTATTCACTGTATGTTTACTAAATCCTTTTTATGGCAAAACATTGTTCTAGTGTACATACTACCTGTAAAATATATATATTGCCTATTGTATATAGACTGTAGTATGTACTGTTTGACAGCAAGATATGTAGTATATAGGTATAGAACTCACCATGTCCTACATAATATATAAAATATACACTAGAATACATTGTCCATAACATTTAGCATGTAGACTCTAGTTCATCAGACAAGTCCAGAGCAAAATAGGACCCAATAAATGTCCACTAAATGAATAAAATATCCTTTTGTAGTCATTTAATTTAATTAATTCACTTTAATTATTGCAATTCAGCCTAACGGGTTCTGCTTAGAGTGGCGCTGTCAGAGGTCCCCGTGACAGGCACTAAATGGAATTCACAAGCAGAAGAGAGTACAGACTCATGGAACCAAGACCAGGGCCACTGCCGCCTCCTCCTGGGTAGACCAGCACCATGTTCAAGGTTCATTCCAGAGATGTCCCAACGGCTCTGTGGATAGGTGCCTGAGAGCTACTCTTCCAGCTCAGCTTCCATGAGGCTCTGGGAGGAGGAAAGTGAGAATAGGACTGAATTAAACGGTACATGGAAAGAGAGGGGGAGAGAGAGGAGCCATTGTAGCCAGGGCAGGGCAGGAGAGGGTGCCGTTCAATTTTGATTATGTTGGCTTGGAGTTGCCCGGTGATAGCTGAAGGAAGATGACACGCAGGTAAGTAGATAGACATAAAGCCAGAGCCCCGAAGAGCAGTTGAGGCTGGGGCCACAGGATAAGTGCCATCCACAGGAAAGAGCGAGAGGTGATGGAGGCTAGGAGACAACCCGAGGAGGCTGTCCAACAGTGGGAGGTAAAACAGAGGGAAAAGAGCCAGAAAAGGGAAACGGGGCTTAACCAGCAGAGCAAAACCAGGAGAAGGCACATCCAAAACCCTGAGAGAGAAGAGGTAGAATACTCCTGGGTGGTTCAATCCTCGGCAACACACACACACACACACACACACACACACACACACACACACACATACACACGACCCATAGAGAGCCATGTATTGCATGACTGCATTTCAAAACTATAAACCAAATTAGCAAGCCTAAGCAAACAGGTTCTGTCATCCTATCTTGACAGCTTATCTTTGTAGTGGCCTGACAGGCCGTGTTCCTGTTCAGAACTCTCTGACACGTTAGAGTTTAGAATATGGCAGAGCAGGCAGAACTGGCCACCCATTCGTGTTTCTACCGCCAAGGTTCCTCGTGAGCACGTGTCCTTGCAGGTCTAAGATCCAAGTTCCATCCACGTACCCCTCCCACAAATATCCTGCTAGCTGAAAAGTAATGTGCCTGGGTGACGTGCTCTGCCCTCACGGAATTCACTTCCAATGCAGGCCCTGGAGGGGGTTTGGGGCCTTTGGGGAGGAGAGTGGCAAGGTCCCAGGTACCCAGCAAGGATTCTGGGCACAAAGTATCCGGACTCGGACTCCTCGGGAAGGAGTGCATTGTAGAACTCCTGAGTCCCTGGACATAAGGAGGACCAGAGTGGGGCCTCTCAGGCAGGGGCCCAGAGTAGGTACCCTCATGCCCGGCACTGTCCGCTGATTTAATGAAATGGTGAGCATTCAGAAGACAGGAGATGACTGTCGAGGACTCCCAGCCTAGGTTGAGTGTGGTTACTCATTCCACGCACAGTCCCAAGCATCTGCCAGGTATATTTTAAGCTTCTCGGGGACAAGGACATTGCCTCATTTATCTTGGTATCTTCAAGAGGAATTGATTCAACACGTTCCTATGGTCGGCCCTTGTCAGCCATGTGTGTAATGAATGGAATACAGGAAGCAGTGTGGGATGCGGCTGAGAGCGCAGGTTCTAGGGCTTGACTCTGGTGTGAAATTTGGCTCTACCACTAACAGGTGGATGGCCTTGGGCAGATTACTTAACCTCCTCGTGCCTCAGTCTTCTCATCTGTAAATGGGAGTAATTAATTGTGTGAGGATGTGTCAAGGGCTTGGAATTTATTTGACATACTCTAAAAGTATGGTAAATTTTCCTTTTTCACCTTTTTTCTTCATTCTGATATTACTAACAATCTTTATACACATAAAATTTCTTAGCCACTATACCTACATAATCCTCAACAGTGTAATATTCTGTTTTTTCATGGAACCTCTTCTTGCCAGAGCATAACACCATAGATTCAGATAATTTTTAAATTTAGAGAACAGCTGATTGAGCAGTCCTTTGAGTTTACCAGCTAGGAAGCCACAGCTCAGAAAGTTTTCTGGGATTGCTACAAGTCAGAGCACAGTGATCTCGGCAGAGCTGAAGTCTCAGCTGGAGGTCTAAGTCTCTGGTGACTGGCTCTGATTTTTTTTTTTTTTTTTTTTTTGGTGGTACTGGGGTTCCAGGAAGCCCTTCTACCTCCGGGGTACACTCTGAGACCTATTTTATATTTTTTATTTTATTTATTTGGGGTCTCCTGTCTCTGCCTCCCAAGCACAGGAATTAGAAGCATGCGCTACCACGCCCGGTGCCTGGCTCTGATTTTTAAATTACAATTCACTAGTTGGGATTTATGCAGGCCCTGGAATAGGGCCCAAGCCTTTAGGAATAAATGACATAAATTTTAATAAATAATATACAAAATGTAATAAATGTGATAAATTATTTTTAACCATCTGCTCAGAATCTGTAACTTGACTGGCACAAACTGGTCATCCTTTCCCATTAAGTTTGGATGCAGCAACAAAAATTCTTCTAAAGAGCAAAGGGTTTCAACAGAAAATTGAAAAACCTTGACCAAAGCAATGAAGTAAATTGAGCCTTTTAAAACTGTCACTGAGTAGTATTTGTTATGTGATGGGATTCTCAAGATAAAGTATCTGTGGCTTTAAGACCCCTTATGGTGGGTACCATATCTGGCTTGTTTCTATGGAAACTGGAATGAAGCCTTTAGGGTACAAAACTCTTCCACCTCCCAGGTCTTGTTTCTTTGGCCCAGCATCACTGGGCCTAGCCCAACCACGGTGAATAGAAAAGTGAGGCAGGTGATCATGGCAGAACAGAAGGCTCTGCAGGGGCCTAACCTGCCTTCAGATCAGTCATCTGAAAAGGAGTAAAGACAGGTTTCAGTGTTTCCAAGTGAAAAAATAGTACAAACAAAGAATAAAAGCAGTAATTCTGGGCCAGTGGTGTGCAGACCTCCTGTATATCTCTTTAATCCTGAATGCCCAACCTCAGCTAGTTCTTCCCCTGCTGCCCTGGATTCAGGTAGCACCAGAACAGGAGCCCTGGGCCCGCTACAGAACCAAAAGCAGCTTCTGCCGAGCAGCCCTCCAGGCCTCTAGTTTGGCTGACTGATACATCTGCATTGATCACAAATTGTAATTTAGTTGTAAAGGAAGAAAGGCCAGAGTTAGCACCCCAAAACACAAGATGGATTCCATTCCCCACTTTTGGAGGGAAGAAAAAGTATCACTCAATACAATCCGCAACTTAGTGAGACGCTGTTTCAAAATAAAGAATAAAGAATAGGGCAGGGGGTGTAGTTAGGAGGTCAGATGCCTCTGGGTTCCATCCCCAGACCCACAAAAAAATTAATAACTGCATTCTCTAGGAAATTAATGTGCACCTGGAATTCAGGTGATGCCGACAGGTATGATAAATGTTGGAAAAACAAGAAAGGGAGACGAAAGGACTAAAATGGCATGAAGATAAATCAGATTTTAAAATTTGGTTTCAGAGGTTAGAAAAGTGAAAAGAAGGATTTTGCAGAAAGAAATTAGATATATTACCATAGGATATTTATATAGGAAATGAAATTTAAATGTAAAATTAAATATCATGAATTCTCTTCCCACTTGGTAATCTTTAAAGCAAATAGTTCTCACGAAACGAATAGCCGGCTCCTTTGAGATAGTGCTAGAGAGATTTAGCCATTCTTTCAATAATTATAAGACTCTTTAGAATCTAGCTCAGTACCTAGATTAATGTCCTGTGGCACTCCATCATGCCCCAAATTAAAATAAGGGAGAAAGCAGTTTCTGTTTTTTCCAGGTTTCTGATTTCATTTTGCTTCCTTTTGGTGAGGCGCCAGCTCATTGATGAGATGTAGTGAGCAACCAATGTGTCCTTTCACAAGGGAAGATGAGCCACGTTCTACTGGAAATGGGCCGGGGAGGAAAAACTGGCAGTGATTAGGTAGCTGGATGATGTTATAAAATGATAGAACAAGTTTAAATTGTAGATTGTAATAGAGGAAACAGGAGCTGAATTAGAACCGAGAATAGATCCAGAAAGGCATGTTCCCACAGACTAATTTCAAAGAGAATTCTGAAAACACGGGGAAGATTTTGATTAAAGCATCCACACATCACTGTGTGTTCTTAAACACCTTTAGAGTCATCACTATTTCACCTAATATTGCATTGAATGACTTCATAATGCTTTCCTCTGCATTTTGTCCTCAGCTGGAACAAGAAAATTTTGAGTCATTTGGTATAGGTTACTAGAAGTGTCAGGAAAATAACAATTGGAGCCTAGATCTCTTACTCCATAGACATGGAGTCTCGGTTCTCTTTAAGAAAAAGAGTCAGGCGTGGTGGCGCATGCTTGTAATCCCAGCATTTGGGAGGCTGAGACAGGAGGATTGCGGTTTAAGGACAGCCTCAGCTACTTAGTGAGGCCCCCTGCAACTTAGTGAGACTCTGTCTCTGGACTGGGGTTGTAGCCCAGAGGTAGAAGGTCCCTGACTCCACTTGGAGAAAGAGCATTTCTATAGCTCAGAGCAGTGCGCTGTAAGGCATTTGAGATTAGTGATTTCATTTTCACATAAGAGCTCTCTGATTATACCTTCACCCATGAAGATTTTAATAACACGCATCTCTGTCCATTCCTGCTGCTATAACAAAATGCCTTAGACTGGATAATTTATAAACAAAAATTTTATTTGTTATGGTTCTAAAGGCTGGGAAGTCTAAGACCCAGGTGCCCAGCAGACTCAGTGTAGGATGAAATCTACTTTCTCTTTCCAAGATGGCACCTTTTTGTTGCATCTTATTAGGGTGGAAGACACTGGACGGCTAGCTAGTTTTCCTCAGTGTCTTTTAAAAGGACTAATCCCATTCGGAAGGACTGCATGTAATCCCATAATTTAATCAATTCCCCAAAGATCCCCCCCACCTCTCAATAATATCACTTTGGAAATTAAGTTTCAACCTATAAATTTGAGAGGAACTCATACATTCAGATCATAGCAATACAGTATATGAACCTAAAGATGAGAATCAGCAGGTACCTGCAAGAATAGAATCTGAAAGAAAGGGAAGACCTGAAATAGAATAGATCTTGATAGGAGTTGGGAGTGTAGCTCAGTGGTAAGGCACTTGCTTAGCATATGTGGTGTTTCTATCCTACCTTGGACATTGCATGACTGCCCTGATGTAGGACTGCCAATGTCCTTAGAGTCTTGTTATCCTCAGAGCAAGACAAAGAGTGGGGACATCTAAGGTAACCCTGAAAGTGTGGGGGCCTCTCCCTTTCTTCCTGTCTCCATCTCTGGCCAGGGAAGTGTAACTCATAGGAAAGGCCTGGTTTCTACAGGTACAGCTGCATTTTGTACCCTGGGGGTAACCCTGAAAACTAACCGGGAACACTGGGGGTCCATTCCTGCAAGGGCGCCCTGCCTTATAAACAGTGATGGACCAGGTGGCCATTTATGCACAGAGGCAGGCTTTCTATGCTGGGACCGAGGACACTCAGGGAGGCTGTGATCATCTCCCCCTGCTCCTGTGACTAATCATAGCTGACATTTATGCAGGAGTTGGGTGTCCCAGTCCCTCCATAACCAGCACATTCAACATGGATTGTCCTAATCCTCACAGCTATGCTAGGAGGTAGGTACTATTAAGAATATGATAAGAGTTGGTCATGGTGGTATACTTCTGTAATCCTGACACTTGGGAGACTGAGATAGAAGGATCACAGGTTCAAAGCCAGCCTCAGAAACTCAGTGAGAATCTATTTCTAAATAAAAAAATAAAATAGGGCTGGGAGTATAGCGTGAAGGTAGAATGCCCTGGGTTCTATCTGCAACACACACACACACACACACACACACACACACACACACACACACACGATAAGAACACTGAAGCTTAAGGAAGTTAAATGACTTGTTTATTGTCAACCCCAAAGACCAAGCCCAGAATTTAAACCCAAGTTACAGGGCACCACAGCCCGTGTTCTGGATCACAATGTCAGTCCCCTATTTTGACCTTTTCTCCTGGGACTGGCTCTCTGTACACATCTAAGGAGATACTATGCCACAGTGCCAGACAGAAGGTCTTCATGGACCTCTTGAATGACAAACCCCATTGTGGGAAATCTACATGGGCTCTCCTATAGGTCATGGAGGTGGGAGGGGTGGAACAAAGATTATTAAGGGCTCTGAGAGAAATTTTCTAGTTCCCATCAGTGTCTATGCTATGAGTAATCTTATTCAGAATTGAGAAAAATAGAACAGTTACTGGAAGTAGGATGAAAAATACTCCCTCCACAGTTCAGAACTCCTCGTACATAGTCATGTGACCAAGTCCAGGAAGAAGCCATGACTATAAGAATGATGATTTGATTTTGTCTATTATCTGTGTCGTGTGGGGTGCTATCCTGGCAGCCCCGGGGAAAAATGATCCAGTGAAAATTATGTGTGGGCTGGTAGAATGTCTGAATTATCTGTATTGTTGATTTTACCTCCTGATAGATTCTTCTAGAAGTTTGAATTAAATGATATGCATTTCAAGTTCTCAGCTACCAGCAACTCTATTAATGAACACATGTTTCTACTTCTCTCTCACACAATGGTCAGAAAGTGGGTCATCTCACTCTTAGCAAGGCATCTCAAGGCCTCTCACTCTGGATATAGCCCACATTCTCCCTTTAACATGTATTTTTTTTTCTTTTGCTTTCTTCATCAATTTATGTCTCTGGGTGGGTGGGGATCATTGCAAATAATTTAACTTTAGGCTGGGCGTGGTGGCACACGCTTGTAATTTCAGCATTTGGGAGGCTGAGACAGGAGGATCACGGTTCGAGGATAGCCTCAGCTACTTAGTGAGGCCCTCTGCAACTCAGTGAGACCCTGTTTCCAAATAAAGAACAAAAATAGGGCTGGAGGCCTAGCACGAAGGTAGAATGCCCCTGGGTTCCATCCCCAGCCACAACAACAACAACAACAACAACAACAAAATAGCACCTTATTAAACAAGCCCTATGTTAGAAAGAACAGTGAACCTTTGTACCTTTTTTGATCCCGCAGACAGGCATGAAGATGGAGTGATTAGAGAATTTATTTCAAGATGGAGGGGAGAGTTGAAGCTGAATTATTCAAATATATGTAAACTTATCTGGACAAAGTCCCAGATGGCCCTATTTGCTTGAGAGACTGGCAAGCCTCCTGGGAGGGAGGTTCAGGAGTGCGAGCTTGCTCACAAAGCCAGCCAGCCAGGCCTTAGCTGTCAGAAGCAGGGGAGGCTCTCCATGCAACCTAGCGCTGATTATTCAGACTCAGCTCCTGCTCCCCAGGCCCCAGGCTTTGGCCCATTCCCCTGTGAACTTGCACCTAAATCCTGTTTATAGGAGGAGGCTGTAGGCAAAGGTTAGAAAGTAGTTTCACTCAAAGCTGTTTGATAACAGGGCGTACACTTCCCTCCTTTGGTATTCTTCTAACCAGATGACACATGTTCAGAAACAGGAGAGAGAGGCACTTGGGCATCCCTGGGGCTCTGTGTCCCAACAGGAGGCTGAAGTACCCGGGGGAGTAACAAAGGTACCCAATAAAAAAGCCATGGTATCTGCTACAGACCTGGGAATGAGTTTGGATTTTTAAAAAATTCATAATAAGTTGGGCGTGGTGGCGCAAGCTTGTAATCCCAACATTTGGGAGGCTGAGACAGGAGGACCGCGATTCTTGGCCTCAGCTACTTAGAGAGGCCCTTTGCAACTCAGTGAGACCCTGTTTCAAAATAAAGAATAAAAATAGGGCTGGGGGTATAGCTCGGAGAGGAGAATGCCCCTGGGTTCTATCCCCAGTACCAAAGGGGGGGGGGGAAGCCATGATATCAGCTACAGACCTAGGAATGAGTTTGGACTTAAAAAAAAGTCATAACAATTTACTAAGAATCAACTCAAGGAAAAGGGGAATGAGTATCCTGGGAAAAATTGTCTCTGGTTTCTCCCAGGCCAGGGCCTGGTGGCTGGAATCTGTGTGATGAGCTCAGGGCAGTGGGCAGTTGGAGCATGTCATCCTGCAGCTGAGTCCACTGGCTGAAGTCAGGTTCCAGAGAGTTGGTTTCATCCTCCTTATTTGTCTGGTCTCCCTGGAGCCATTCTGCTGCTCAGGGGCACCTCTGCCCCCTCCTCTGGAGCCACTCTGTTGGCTCCACAACAGGTGTGGACAATATGGGTAACAATCCTCCTGCAGACCCACCTCCAGCCCTTCCTGTCATCTCGGGTCCTGGAGGTGGGCTCACAATGGGGTTGCCCGGTGTTGGCCTGGGGGTCCTCAAGGCCATTGCTGGGGGCTGCACTGGGAGTAGGGGTTCTCTTCAGGGGGCAGCTCAGGGGAATTGCAGGCAGGCTGTCTTTTCTGTCCTTCTGCCTAGACTGTGTGTCCTTTTAAGAGTACAGGAACCGGAAGACAGGAAGGTAGGGCTGGCTGGTTCTCCTCTTGGGCAGCAGAGGGAAGGTGATGGATCTGCTGGGGATGGAGGTGGCACCACACACCAGACCTTGGACCCAGCCTGGAAGGTGCACCCTGCCCTGTGGCCCACGTGGCTTTGGATCAGCAGGTATATAGCCATCGCATTGTTAAACATTCTGTTCGACACTGACAGCCAGGTCTGGTGTGGATTGTGACCCAGATAACGCATGACTCTTGGGATTGCAGGGTTTGGGCATCTGAGGAGCAGCTCCCTAGGAGGAGGTGACACAGCCCTGAGGTAGACCTCTGCGACCTGGGGGTCATCCTCTACCTCATGCTTGTGGGCTGCATCCCATTCACTGGCACCACCTGGGGGCAGCTGCAAGAGAAGGCGCAACAGGGAAGGTATTGGTGCTCCTTCACATCGCCGTCCAGACACGATTGTCCTCAGCCGTTTACTGACTATTAACCTGGACGTGAGGGCACCACCCACAAAATCCTGGAGCTCTCATGGCTGAGACTGCGTGACAGAAGCCTTCACCTCCTCCTAGGGAGCTGTTCCACAGATGCCCGAACCCTGCAGTCCTGAAAGTCACGCGTTGCCTATTGAGAGATACCTAGTCTACACTTTGGCTATTGTGAATTGTGCTGCCATAAACATGAATATGCATGCATCGCTGTAGTTTGCTGACTTTAATTCTTTTGGAAAGAAATCAAAGAGCGAGCTGGGCATGGTGGTACACACTTGTAATCCCAGTACTTGGGAGGCTGAGACAAGAGGATCACAGGTTCATGGCCAGCCTCAACTTTTTTTTTAATTTTATTTTTTATTGGTGCAATGTATTCATACATCATAATGGTATAAAGAAAATACTTTTGTAGACATACATGCACACATTGCCCAGTTAGCCCCTACCAGATCCCCATCCCGTTCCCTCCCCATCCCTCCTTCCCATGCTTGGCTTAGTGGTTGACATCTAGTTTTATAGCAATTTATCCAATATTAACAATGATAATCTCACAAAACAGTTTAATTTGTCTGATACCAAGCTTTTGATGACTAAAAGATAACAGTTCAATATTTCTTTTTGCTTTCTTTCTTACCAGAGAATATTTTTTCTTTTCTTTTTTTTTTTAGGTGAAGCTATCATGCATTTATTTATTTTTCAGAAAAAATCTATCCTGATATGGAATATGGACTCTAGATACCCAAAACGATCTTGAAAAAGAACAAAGCTAGAAGATATATATTTTCTGATTTCAAACCATATAAAGCTACAATAATTGAAACAGTGTAGTACTGTTCTAAAGGCAGATATATAAACCATTGGAGTTAAATAAAAACCTAGAGATAAATTCTTCCATATATTGTTAAGTTATTTTTGACAAGGTTTCCATGAACATTTGGTGGAGGAAATACTAATCTTTTAACTAAATATTTTTGAAAAATAATAATTACATGAAAAAGAATAAAATTGGACCCTTACCTAACACATATACAAATATTAACTCAAAATAGATAAAAGACCTAAATATAAATCTTAATACTATAAACTTTTAGAAGAAAATCTGGATCATAGAACCTCACAACATTGAAATTGGCAGTGATTTCTTGGATATGATTTCAATGGCACAGGCAACAAAAGGGTAAATAAACTCCCTAAAAAATAAAAAAATATTGTATATCCAAAGACAATGTAGAGCCTCAACAACTTTGAGTCCCTCTGCAACATAGTAAGGCCCTGTTTCAAAATAAAAAGTGAAATAAGGCTGGAGAATGTAGCTTGAAGGTAGAATAACCCTGGGTTCAATCCCTAGAAACACACACACACACACACACACACACACACAATACCAAAGAGTGGTATAGTTGTGTCATATGGTGGATCCACACCTAGTCTTTCAAGGAAACTTTACAGTGATTTCCATAGTGGTTGCACTAGTTTACAGTCCTATCAGCAGTGTGTAATTGTTTCTTTCCCTCCATATCCTCATCAGCATTTATTATTTATATTCTCGATGACTGCCAATCTAAGTAGAGTGAGATAAATTGCCAGTGTAGTTTTGATTCGCATTTTCTTAATGGTTAAAGATTTTGAACCTGTTCTCTATAATTTTGATCATTTACATTTCTTTGAGAGGTCTATGTTTAGTTCAACTGCCTATTTATTGGTTAGGTTTTCTTTTGAATTATTTCTCTATTCTGGATATTAATCCTCTTTCAGAAGAGTAATTGCAAAACACTGGGGAGACCAGTTTTGAGACTGTTGTCAAGGTCAAGGAAAGAGAGGAGAGTGGTTTATAGAGAAGTTGATGGCAGCAAAAGTGGAGAAAATGGGTATATTCAAGACACATCATGGCCGGGCATAATGGTGCACACGTATAATCTCAGTATTTGGGAGGCTGAGACAGGAGGATCAAAGGTTCGCAGCCAACCTCAACAACTTAATGAGGCCCTTAGCAACTCAGTGAGACTTGCCTTCAAAAAAGAAGAAAAAATATCTGGGGTTATAGCTCAAAGGTAGGATGCCTCTAGGTTCCATCCTATTACAGAAAACAAACAAACAAACAAACAAACAAACAAAAAGACACATTATGGAGGTCAGGAACACTTGCTAATATGTGAGGTGTCTGGGTTAAAAACAAGGGAGAAAACCAGAATGACTTTCTGACTTCTGCTTGCATGTATGAGTAAGTGAGGAAGAAGAAATGGAGAATAAATTTAGAGGAAAGGAAACCTGCAAATTTTGGGTTTGTCTTTTTTTTGTTTTTTTTTTTGTTTTTTTTTTTGTTTTTTTGGTGGTACTGGAAGCCCTTCTATCTCCAGGCTACACTCCCAGACCTATTTTATACTTTTTTTAATTTGGAAACAGGGTCTCTTAAGCCAGCACGATCCTCCTGTCTCTGCCTCCCAAGCACCGGGATTACAAGCGTGCGCCACCACGCCTGGCATTTTTATTTTATTTTATTTTTTTGGTATACTTTAGGTTTAACATGCCTGGAAATAAGTCGGTGACTGAATAGAGAAGATGGGAAATTGGAGGGAGATCCATACTGAAGCTCTGAACAAAGTGTGAGATTCCGTAAGTACAGAGTAGTTCCTGCAGGGATGGAGGTTGGCTTGAGATCAGGACCCGAGGAAGCCACTTGTTCGAAGGATAAATCCAAGGAGCAGGAAGAAAACTAAAATGTGTGGTGTTGCAGACGCCAAGAGAAGAGTCCCTTTTAAGGAGAGAGAATGTATTCAGTCATGTCCACGGCTGCTAAGAGGCTATGAGAGTCCAGGCTGAAAAGCTGAGAGAGAGGGAGAGGGAGAGGGAGAAAACACTTGGGCACTTCATGTTACTACTTAGCACAGCCCTACAACAGGTTGACGAGTTTGTCTTTAAACAGAAACTCACACAGACAGTAAGAAGCGGAGAGGACCACACAGCCACACAATTTTGAAAGCTGGGTAATTTTTAACTGATATAGCAGACCAAAGAAAGTCCAATCCTAAGTTAGTAATGAAGAAACTCAAGCCCAGCACCATTTCTACCACAAAACCCTTTGAAGTCTCGGGAACTGGTGGCACTGGGTGGGAACTGGCATTAAACTAAAGAGAATTCGTTGAAAGCCATTGAAAAAGTAGCTACGGCACTGGCAGCCAAGCCAGGGAGCCTGCCCACATTAAAAAAAAACATCCTGGCTGGCTGGATTCGACTGCCTGCCCGCATTAAAAAAAAATCAGCAAATGATGAAAAAATGGAAAGGGAATTTTATGCAATTTGATCAAACTGGGAAGAAGCAGCTAGATTGCTCTCGAAGGGTCCCATAGAAACAATGAGAATTTATAGAAACAAAAGCCAGAGAATATATGGATGTAAATTTAGCCAGGTTGGGCTTAGCCAGGAAATATGTCAGTCTTAATTTCCTTAGCATCTGTTCCATCGTGAGGAAATTCAGGAGGTCTCTGTTTTAACTATATCTGCAGAACCCCGCCCTATTCCACCCTGAGTAGTCTTTTAACCGCTCATCCCATTGGGGCAGAAGATTAGATTTATTCTCTGAAAAATATCAAGCAATGAGTCCCTCAACTGGAGTTGCAAGTCAGAAGCTCAGGAGATGATTCACTGGGGCTGAGGCTCCTGGGTTCTCACCCCCTCCTCACCTTCCAGGACGCAGGCAGGGAGGAGTCTCTGGGGAAACCGCTCACTCCCAAGGCAAGACAAGATACTTAGGTCAAGCTCATCCACAGAAGTAGCCCAGCAGGATGGCCCGACTGAAGCTCATGGCGGGCGAGCCCCACTCAGAAGAATGAAGCTTCAAGGGAGCCTTTTGGTCTCCACTGTCAAGGATAAGCAGACAAGTACTGGTGAAGACCTGGAGAGGCTGAGACAGGAGGAGCGCAGGTATGCGGGCAGCCTCTGCTTAGTGAAGCCCTCTGCAACTTAGTGAGACCCTGTTTCAAAAATAAGGAATAAAAAATAGGGCTGGGAGGTGTAGCTATGAAAGAGCTAACTGGAGAAATGGGGTCTGTTCAAGAGGAAGAGAATTTCCAAGAAAATAGATTTAATATCCTCAGAGTGATTAGAGGAAAATTGCAGCCATGAAAACGGAACAGAATGCAGGGAAATGGGACCTTCAGATTGTAATTGACAACAACAAAAGCCCTTGGAAATTAAAAATATAAAAATGAAATGAAAAATTCAGTAGAAGGGCTGGAAAAGTAAAACTGCCCCCCCCCAAAAAGTCAAAGAGATAGGATATAGCAAAGAAAATTAAAGGATCAGCCAGGTGCAGTGACTTACACTTGTCACCTCAGTATTTGGGAGGCTGAGACATGAGGATCACAGGTTTGAGGCCAGTGTGCATCAACTCAGTGAGACCCTCCACAACTGAGTGAGACTTTGTTTCAAAATAAAATATTAAAAAGGCCTGGGGTGTAACTCAGAGATAAAATTCCTCTGAGTTCAATTTAGAGGAGAGAGGGAGAGAAAAAGAAAAGGAAGAGAAGAGAGGGGAAAGAGAGAGCGAGAGGGACCAGAAGCTCCAGCACCCAAATAATAGAAATTCTACAAAGAGATAAGAGCACACACCCAGAGAACAGGAAATTATTGATAAAATTTTTCTAGAATTGAGTTGTCAAAATAGATGAAGGTAAGACTTTCCCCCCAAGTATATCATAAAAAATTTCTGAGCTGGGTGTGGTGGTGCATGCCTGTAATCCCAGTACTTGGAAGGCTGAGACAAGAAGATCACAGGTTCAAGGACAGCCTCAGCAAGTAGCGAGACTAATCAACCTAGTGAGACCCTGTTTTAAAATTAAAAAAAAAAATGGGGCTGAGGTTGTAGCTCAGAGGTAGAATGTCCCTGGGTTTAATCCCCAAGTACACACACACACACACACACACACACACACACACACACACACACACAATTCAGAATGCTGGGGACAGCTGGGCATGTACATCTATAATCCCAGTACTTGGGAGGCTGAGACAGGAGGATCACAGATTTGAGTCCAGCCTCATAAACTTAGCAAGACTAGTTGAAACCCTGTTTCAAAACAAAAAATAAAAAATAAAAAAGGGATAGGAGTATAGTTCAGAAGTAGAATGCCCTGGGGTCTGATCTCCAGTAAACACACACACACACACACACACACACACACACACACACACACACACACTACTTGGGACAAAGGAGATTTTGTAGGTGTCCACAGAGAAAAATAGTTCACATACAGAGGATTAAGAATTGGAATGTTAGTCAAACATGGTGATACACACCTGTAATCTCAGTACTTGCAAGGTTGAGACAGGGGGATCACAGATTTGAAGACAGCCTCAGTAATGTAGACTTTTGGCAACCTAGTGAGACCATGTTTTAAAACAAAAATTAAAAACAACTGCCAGGCGTGGTGGCACACGCTTGTAATCCCAGCATTTGGGAGGCTGAGACCAGAGGATTGCGGTTCACGGACAGCTTCAGCTTGTAATCCCAGTACTTACAGGCTGAGACAAGAGGATCTGGGTTTGTGGCCAGCCTCCGCTACTTAGTGAGGCCGTCCACAACTTAGTGAAACCCTATTTCAAAATAAAGAATTAAAAAAAAAAGGGCTGGGGGTGGAGCTCAGAGGTAGAATGTCCCTGGGTTCAATCCCCAGTACTACAAAAAAGAAAAGAAAAAGAAAGAAAATGAAGGAAAGGAGGGAGGGAGTTAGGAAAGAAGGGAGGGAGGGAGGGAGTGAGGAAGGAAGGAAGGGAGGGAGGGAGTTAGGAAGGAAGGGAGGGAGGGAGGGAGGGAGGGAGGGAGCCACCACAGGGCTGGAGGGCAGACTGGAGAAGGTCCAAAGGCTCTAGATGTTCAAGAGGATAAAACTGATAGCACAAATTTACACATTTAGAGAAAGAACTAAGTAATGATGGTTTGAGGTCAAACTGGTAGAAGTAAAATAGAAAACTAAGCAAATGAAAAAGTGATTCCCAAGGAAAATTAAAAGTTGTGTAGGAAACACAAAGTAGCCCATTTAATACATGAGCTCTCGAGATCACTACATGGTCAGAATTCAGTGCGCATTGATAATTGAATTAAGCAAAAGAGTGATGTAACCATACAAGAAGGGCGAGGGGAGAGGAAGGCTATCTGTGCATGCTGTGGGAAGGGGGAAGAAGGAGAGTTAAATCCCCAGCCTCTCTGAGAAGTCCTGGGGATGGCTCAAAACGAAGGAGTCGAGGAGTCGCAGCGGGCTGAGGGTCCGCTCGGCGGTGGGCACTTCCATAGCGCACAGGGACCCTGACACCAATCCCTAGCACTGCTGGGGAGAGGGAACAGCACGGTACTCTTATTTTATTTAGAAGCACAGATCTAAATGCTAAAAAGAAAGATCAGCTAACAGTTATGAGTAGTTATCTCTGATGGGACAGGCTGAAGAGAGGAGGGCTGTTTTTTTTTTTTTCAAGTCTTGTAGCATTAGTTGACCTTGAAACATGTAAATAACTGTGCTAAAAACAAATCAAATAAAAACAAAGGTAAGCAGAGAAGGAAGAAGAGGAGACAACACACAGACACATGTCTAAAGGGATTCGGTTCCGGGGGAAGAGAAAGTGAGTTGGGCTAGTCTGGGTCAGGGTGGGCCTTGGAAAGATGAGAAATACTGCACATTTTGGGTGGGGAAAGGAAATCTGTGTCTATAGAAAGCACATTACTGGTCATTATGTCATATCGGTCTGGGCTTATAGGAAATAGGAAGTCCTCTCCACAAAAAGGGGAAACGATCAGAGGAAATGAGAGTCAGACAGGGTGAGCAAGCCGGGGGACATGGCTACCTTAGGATGAGGTTGTGCTAACTGACCACTGTCCCGGTTAGCCATAGGACCATCAGGCAGGAGAGCGAGCCCAGCCCAAGCCCCACGCACTGAGCCCAGGCTCCAGAAGAGCTCGCGGTGCGGGCTGGCAGCAGCCCTGGCTCTTGGCAGAAGCAGAAGCAATCTTCCCTGAAGAAGGTATGACGTCTAAGCCTGCAAAATTCCCACCACAGAGATCTCAGAAGTAGGAGTTGATGCTCCGCTCAGCAGGCCCCTTAGGAATGCTCTCCCTACCCTTTCGTGGGAGCACGTGCTAACGCACACTCCCAGGCCCCGTTCCCAATGCACCCGGCCGAGGAACCTGCATTAACATCCACTGTCCACTGAGCAAAGTGCAGAGAGCGGCCACACAGACCTTCCTGCCCACCTCCGCATTCCTGTAACTTACCGTCCACTCAGGGGAATATGCATACAGCAGGCCTACCCATCCCAAGGCCACAACAAAGCAAAAGAGTGGCCCAACAAGGCCGCATCCCCTAGTCCAGGGAGATACAGCGGCCTACTTAGTTGAGTGTTGCCCGTCTCCCAGGCGAACAGTGCGGGACCCTCATCGTTTAGCTCCTGAGCTCCAGAGCCATCACTGTGCTGGAACGAAATCCTGGTCACATTTCAGTGACACACAAAATCCTGTCACTAAAGGTGATGGGATTTGGGGGCCGTAATAATAGCCATGTGTCCTAAAAGCTCGACACGAACTCTGTTCAGCAGGAATTGCAAAGTGCTTGGGGAACTCATGGGAGGGGCTGTCAGAAGACTGCAGGAGCAGCCAATGTGAGGCTGGGGAAAGAACTTACCAGAAAGGAAGAGAAAGTCAGGCCCGGAGGCATTCAGAGACAATGAACTCATTTCAAACAGGAGAGATAATTCTGAGTACCACAGACTGCAGATTCTAATTCACTTGGCCCGACTCAGGGCCCTTATCTTAGGAAGAACACAGAACAAATAGTAACAAGAACAAAGATGAAGAAAAGATACTGTGGCTTTTTTTTTTTTTTATAGCTTACAGAGCATAGGCCAGGCTAAGCGGGAAATGGACAGTGCTTTATAGACTAGGCCATGACGACAATAGCCAGTCCAAGTGGGTGGACGCCCCATGCCAGGCAGGGTGAATATTACAAGGCGCCTATCAGAAAGGCACTGCTGTTTTTTATTTTACAGATTAAAAAGCCAGGCATGGTGGCACACACTTGTAATCCAGGTACTTGGGAGGCTGAGACAGGAGGATTGCAGGTTTGAGAACAGCCTCAGCAAGTAGTGAGACTCTCATCAACCTAGCGAGTACTTGTTTCAAAACAAAAATAAAAATAAAATGAGGATAGGGGTGTATCTCAGAGGTAGAATGTCCCTGGGTTTGATCCTCAGTACCACAGAAAATTAAAAAATATTTTATCAATGAGAAAACTAAGTTCAGAGAGGTCGATTCACTCACCGAACATTATGCGGCAATAAGTCATGAAGCCAGACTTGACCCCAGGACTGCTCGACCTCCTAGGCCACGTCCTTAAAATATTTATTTCTAATTTGGTAGTTTTAATAGGAGGTTTGACTTCACAGTTCAAGGTTTAGAAAAATTATTTGGTGAAATGTCTTCTCCAACCACTTCCCCCAGCCCCTTGCTTTCTTCCTCCTGGACAGCCAGCGTCCTGAGATTATGTGTGATAGTCCAGAGAGCTCTCATTGATTTCATTTGCTACACAAGTGAGGGCAGATGATACACACCATTCCAAACTTCAGACTTTTCAATGAGAAAGCACCTGCAATCACCCCACGCCAGGACTTGAAGCGCCCCCTCCACTCCCTGGCTGCAAGTCTCCCCCGGTGTTCATCAGGGCCCAGCAGTAGACTAAGCCATTTCCATTCTTGGATTAGCCAACACTTCCCTCTTCCCTACTGTGAACACACTTCACTTTTTCCTTGGGTTTTTTTTTTTTTTTTTTTTTTTGGGTACTGGGGTTCCTGTAAGCCCTTCTACCTCCGGGCTACACTCCCAGAGCTATTTTATACTTCTTTAAAATTTGGAAACAGTGTCTCTTAAGCCAGGGAGGCTGGTCTCAAACCTGCGCAATCCTCCTGTCTCCGCCTCCCAAGCGTGGGGATTACAAGCGTGCGCCACCACGCCCGGCTTTTTCCTTGGGAATCTTGACTCTCCTGTGTCAGTCAGGCTTTCTCGAGTTAAGAGACACAGCCATACCCTGTTACCTTAACCAGCCGGAGATCATGGAGAAGGTGCCCAAGAAAACAAGGCCTGCTCAGTAGAGCGACAGGGCAGGCTTGGGGAGCTGCTGGCTCGCCCCCCTCTAGTCCCACTAGGTAGAGCCAGGGTGCTGGGCTCAAGTGGGAGAAGATGTGAGGGCAGGAGTGAGTGCTTCCAGCCTAGGAATTCCAGTACTGGGAGAAATCTGAATGGGCTAGAATTTCTGCTGTGAGAGGGCAGCCAGCATCACAGAGACCCTCTTAAAGTGACCTTGTTTTTAGACTCAGGCCCATTCAATCTGGGGGAAAACTGATCCCCAAAAGCACTTAGAAGTCTTCCTAGGCTAAAAAGCAATTTCACACACCTTAGTTCACTGAAGTTTCATTAAGTAGGCATTCTTTGCAGCATCTCCATTTTACAGATGAAAAAATCAGGTCTTAGGTTGCAGGGACTGCCCAGCCTCACACAGCCAGTACTCGATGGAGCTGAGACCCCAACCCGTGCCCTCTGACTCTTGTTCGCAGCCCCAGAATGATGTCTCTCTTGCTGGCTTTCTTTTCCTGCCCAGCTGTTGGATGTTATACTCGTGACATGATTAATCAAAGTGAGCTCATCCCTGAGCTGCCCACCAGCTGGACCAATGTGCTTACACTCCTGCTGTGCGTGAGGTCTCTGATCCAGGCCAGTGACACTATATTCAACAAACAAATAATGCTGAAAGCCATTCACATGCAGAGCAGAGAAAGTTTGAATTGCACAGAACTACTGACAAGTCCAGTAATCCTCCCTGAGCCTGCTACCCAATGGATGGTGTTTCTATTGTCTTTGTTGCTGTGTAATTTGTTTTGGCAACAGTGTAGGCAATTAGACCTAGGATGGCAGGCCTTAAGAGCCCCTGAATCATTTATTACTCCACACCTCATTGAAAAGCACACTCCACAACCTTCCCAAAGCTGCTCCCAGAGAGAGGGGAATCTATGCTCTGCCAAAGATGCCTTTGTGGGATACACATCAACATATCAAAGGTCAGAGAAAACCAGCAAGGCAGAAACCAGAACAACCTTGTTCTGGGAGATGGTTTCCTCTCTGCATATCCGTCTATTAACATCTTTTAAAGGAGACTCTCAACAGAAGTTTGGGACGCACTGGAGTAGGGTGCAGAAGCTTCTGGAATCTCACCTACTCTGATGCTCGGAGGCGGGCACAGACACGCACTCTACTGGAAGATGTCTGGTTGATCCCAGGTGAAACTCAGGGACGGTTCCCTCCTCGTGCGCATGCTCACGCTCTCTCCCTCCCTCTCCTCTTGCACATGCACACACAGACATTTGAGACATGTATGTGAATTCCTAACCCCCTCTCATAGTAAGAACCTTTTTTGTATTTTCTATCTGTTGATAGGAAAACATGCAGCCCAAGCTGACTAGGATGAACTTGAACTCATAGCTCAGGCACAGGAGGCCTCACTCCTCCCAGGTTCACGCCCAGCAGGAGAGGAGGCGGTCATAGGTCATAGGTCACATGTCCAGCCCCAAACCAGTCACTGCGGCTGAGGAAGTGAGTGCAGGTTTATTAGAACCCAGATCCCAGGTGCTGATTCTGGGAGGAGGCAACCCACAAGAAAAAGTGGGGAGATGGATTCACAGGACAGCCTCAAAACACAAGGGGCCAACGTGGTAAATGGTCCAGAGCAAACACAGCCAAAATCATATGTTTACAGTTACATGTCACTTAGTGATGGGAATATGTTCTGAGAGACTCAATGAGCAATTTCTTCCTTGTGCAAACACCATAGAATGTACTTACACCGCTGAAGTTAGTGTACAGGTCCATCACGTGATGCCCCCTCCCCTTGTGGGATGGACCCCGGGGCCCAGCACGTGCCACTGAGCCACACCCCCAGCCCTTGGGGATCAAGAGATGAGTTTAACATGAGATGTAGGAGGCTGCTCCCCATTGTAACACAGTGTACTGTTTTGTAGTAAACTTCTTTCTATAAGTAGGAGTACAATCTAATCGTGATAATAGTAAAGTAAATATGTAAGCCCTAAACATACTAACATAGTCATTGGTTCGCATTATCAAGCCTTTTGTACTACATAACTGTATGTGCAGTGCTTTCACACACCTGGCCACACAGTAGACGTGTCGACACCAGCATCACCACCCACGTGAGTGTGTGTTGCGCTAGGACATTGTGGTGACCAGGACGTTGATAGGTGGTGAGGATTTTTCAGCTTCATCATAATCTGATGGAATCACCCGCTGTATGTGTAGTCTGTCATGAACAGGAACGGCACTCTGTGGCGTGTGGCTTATTTCCCTCTCTTCCCAGGTGGACTGTGGAATTACCGAACGTGGGCCACATCCCTTTCTGCCGGGTTCCATCCCCAGTACCAAAAATAAAAAGACCCCTACCTTGAAGGAGCTTATGGTCGAGTCCAAGAGTTAGTATTAATGCAATAAACACCAGCTAACCTACTAGGTTCCGTGACATAAGCCCCAAGTGGGTGGAAACTCTTCAGTGGCTCTGCATGGCCCACGAGACAACATCCAAACTTTGGACCGGCACGGCCCTCTCGGCCCCCCCAGGCCAGGCTCACCTCTGTGCTTCCTGACTTCCCTTCACCCTCAGTGCTTCGGAACCACTCCTGGCTCAGGCGTGTACCCTGCCCTTTCTCATGCTGTCCCTCGGCCTGATGCCTTCCACCTCCTGGTGGCCTGCTCACTGTTGTCTGTTAAGCCTCAGCACAGCTGTCGCGTCTTCCAAGAAGCCTCTTCTGATCTCTACAGAGGCGACTCTGTAATACATTCTGTGGAACTTGGTTCGTATGAGTGTACTGAGGGGAATCCATCGGCAGGGTCTAGTGGAGGCCTGGCCTATTGTGGACACCCTAGACCGTGTCTTGGTGACAGTGAATGTTTGCCTCTGGCACCTCAACCTCCCCAGCCCTTCCCACCTGGGTGTCATTCCCAGTTTTCACTGTGTTTTCTTTCCTTCCTTCCTCTCTTCTTTTTCTTCATCTCTTCTACCTCTAACAGACATTAAAAGCTTCCAACAAAGAAAGCTTCCCATGAACTCATCCTCCCTCAGCACTAGTGAGTAATATGAGATAGCACATCTCCGCCCACCATCACCACCACCAGCAGGGACTTTTTAAAAGCAACTCACAGTCTTAAAAGCTAAATGAATAAAACTGTAACATTGGGGCCCAGGCATTAGCTAGATGCCGGAGAGCTTGCTGGCCCCTCCTGTCTTCACCCGCTGTGCTTCTCTGCTGTGGGGACGGGGCCATAAAAGTGTGAGTCAGAGGACATGCTATTACCCCGCAGAGAAGCAGAGAAGATGGGGCATGCTGCAGAGGTAAGGCTTAGTGGTTGGGTATTTTGGCTCCTGAGTCTGTCTGAATTGGAATCCCAGATTTGCTGTTGTGTGACCTTCTAGAGATCACTTCTCTTGCAGTGAATAAAAATGCTTCTCTCAGGGACAGTGAGGATTAAATGAGGTTATCCCTATATAGCACTTAGCATCCAAATATTCAATATTGTATCAGTTAGCCATTGCTGCATAACAAATCAGCCCCCAAATTAGTGGCTTAACTCAGTAACAATCATGAATTATTGCATCATGAGCCTATAGAGTCTTTCATGCAGTCACATGGTGACTGGAATTATCCGAAGGCTTGTGTGTCTGGCACCTGGGCTGGGAAGCGCTTGGTGGCTGTAATAGAAGGGCTCCTGTCTTTATGCAATAAGCACTTTCTAGCATGGCAGGCTGACATGCCACATGGAGACTCTGGGCTCCAAGAAAAGTGGGAGTAGGGGATAATTGACAGGCAGAAGTACTACCACCTTTCAGGACCTAGTATCTGAAGGCTTAGAGCACCCTGCCTCCCCGCCATGGTCCACCACACAAGGCAGTCACAAAAGCCCATTCAGGTGCACAGAGAAGGGATGTAGACCCCTCCTCATGATGGGACAGTGGCAAGGAAAGGTGAGGGGAGGAAAAGTCTGTCATGGCCATTCCTGGAAGGCACAGTCTGACGCAGGATTCTTATAGTTAACATTTACTGAGCTATATGCTTTGGGGGCATGCATGTATTTATCTTGAGCTATCGTAAAATATTGGGTTGGTTGATTAAATTGTAGGGTTAGGAGAGTATTTCCAAGCATGGAAATATATGCATTATGAGTCACAAAATCCACAATCCTTTTCCACATAAAGGGGAAGTAGGAATAGCTAATTATTAAATATACAAGAGCTACACACAACCCATAACACAAATTGTACCCAATTACTCAAAGCAAAGTTCAGTAAATTTTATGACTATATGAAAAAATTAACTTATCTGTGCCAACTAAAAATGACTTGCTGTGTTTCTTCCAGCATCTATAAAGCTCGGCAGCCTTCCTTTGTCATACTGTGCTAAGCTGGAACATGTTAGCCTGGTTTGCTTTATTAACGGGCTCTTTTAACCTTCTCACTGGCCTAGACAGGAAAGTATCAGAGGAGAAAGGATTACCCAAGCACCTGTGTGTTTGCACCTGGACAGAATTGATGGCTGTGTCTACAAGCATGAAAACATTGGTTAAACGTATGATTGAGATGCCCTTCATGTCTGACATTCCATGAAGAAACATATTTCACTAAGCCAAGGAAGTAGGTTAACTGGGAGGAGGATACTTTAAGGAGCTTGCATACTAGGGAACTAATTTATCAGAATCTGTGACCACTTATTACTACCTATCAAAATGGTCCCTGAGGGCATGAGACCATAGCATAGGAGCATAGGGGGCTTGGAGCTGGGGCTTTGCAGAATTGTGATAGGTGTCAGAGAATCAGGGCCAAGCCCTGAAAGGAGATGTCCTGGATGGATCTAAGAACAAACTTCATTTTTTACAGTCTTTTTCCATAGCCATCTTTATACATGGTAATCAGTCTTAGAAGAGATATATATCTGCTGAGAGCTGATCAGAAACACAGAAACCACATGAGTTTTGTTGTGGTGTTTGGTGCTGAGGATTGAACCCAGGGGCATTCTACCTCTGACCCCAGCCATTATTTTAGTGTTGTTGTTGTTATTATTATTATTGTACTGGGGATTGAGCCCAGGGATATTTTACCTACAAACCACACCTCCAAGCCCTATTTTATTTTTATTTTGAAACACAGTCTTGCTAAGTGCCTGGGGCTGGCCTAGAACCTGTAATCCTCCAGTCTCCGCCTCACAATTACTGAGATGTACCACCATGCCCAGCTATTTTGTTTTGTTTTGTTTTGTTTTGAAACGGAGTCTCACTAGATTGCTGAGAGTCCTGCGACAGCGCTCAGGACTGAAACTTTCAAAGCAAAAACTGAGTGCAGGAGTGCAGGAGACAGCTCTCATCCCAGAGGTGGAGAGAAGGGAAGGAGAGCTTGAGGTTATCTGAGGTTAAAGACTTAGACAAGAGGCGCATAAAACTGGCATGGCTGCCATCCAGTATTGCCGGCATGTGATGGTGCCTCCATGGGGAGATGGCGATCAGAACCAGTCACAATGGCCAGAAAAGGGGATAGAGGAAGCGCTAACAGGAATGGCAAGCAAAAAGTAAGAACATCTCCCCTCTGCCCTCCTGCCTTCTGGTCCCCTTCTATTGCCCAAGTGACAAAACATAAGAGGAAACCTGCTGCAATCCTCAGAGTACCCACCCCTGCATCACAGCGCAGAGTGCTGAAGGCCACTGGAGTGGAGAGACCAGAGATTAATAACTGGCGTAAGGCATCTTTCAGGAGATACAGGAGCTGGCTGTTACAGCCTCTTGCAACATAACATGGCAACTTTTTTTTTTTTTTTGTGGTACTGGGGTTTCTAGAAGCCCTTCTACCTCCAGGCTATACTCCCAGACCTATATTTTATATTTTTATTTGGAAACAGGGTCTCTTAAGCCAGCACGTCTGGCTTCAAACCTGCGCGATCCTCCTGTCTCCGACTCCCAAGCGCAGGGATTACAAGCGTGCGCCACCACGCCCGGCTCATGGCAACTCTTCAGGGAAGCAACGCGAATGAGAGGCTATCTGATTTTCCGTTGTTCTTTGGTGGCAGTATACATAGGGGTGTGTGTGTGTGTGTGTGTGTGTGTGTGTGTGTGTGTGTGTGTGAGAGAGAGAGAGACAGAGAGACAGAGAGACAGAGACACAGACAGACAGACAGACAGACAGACACCGGGGATAGAATCCAGGGCTGTCCTACCTCCACACCACCCCTACACCTTTATTTTATTTTTAGTTTTGAAACAGGGTCTCACTAAGTTGCTGAGAGCCTCAGTAAAATGCTGAGGCTGGCTTCACACCCTCGATCCTCCTGTCCCAGCCTCCCAAGCACGAGGATTACAGGCCTGTGCCACCACATCTGGCCAGGGCTAACCTTTGCAAAGCAGAAGCGGCCATCTTTACCCGGGATAATTTCTGCTTGACTAGGTTTGTTCTTCCCTCGTTCATCTTCACTTTGTCATGAACCCATCAGTGTTTTTATTTCAAGTACTGTGTTTTCTCAGTCCCGTGGTTTTCCTTTGGTTCTTTTCATTGTTTCTATTTCTCTGCTGAGACATCCTACCTTTAAGTCATCACACACATATTTCCATTTTTGTCATTGAGCATTATTATAACAAGTGCTTTAAAAGCTTTGTTCCTTCTATCATCTGGGTCATCTCAGGTCAGCCTCCACTGATGATCTTTTCTCTTGAGAGTGGAGTATCTTTTCCTGTTTCTTAGTGTATAGATGCTTTTGGACGGTATCCTGGACATTGTAAATGCTACTTTATGGAGTTTCTGATATTCCTCCTAAGAGTGTCAAATTTGCTTTAACACAAAATTAACTTGGTTGGAGTCTAACTGCATATTCTCTTGGGTTGCAGCTCAAATTCAACTCGTTTTTTGTCCCTTTCATGGGCTACCTGAAATCTGCCCTATGCACATAGGATTTAGTAGTCAGAGATTTGGGTAAAGTTTATATACAGAACATGGGGTGGCTCTCTGGCTCTCTCCATTTATAGATTTCACACACGAACCCTTCAATTGCCCCCTTCACTTGCCTTGAATGTTATCATTCAACTCTTTAAGCCAAAAAGATTACAGGAATTTTTTTAAATTGGCATTTTAGCCAACTTGCACTGGGCTTTATGAGGCCCAACCTTGTCTAGACACCATAAAAGCCCCAAATTGCACTCCATGCCATTCCCAACTTCCAAGTATTGATTGTCCATAGTGTGTAGGTACATTTTACGAGAGAGTTGGTCTGATAAGAGCTATTTAGCCATTATGCATTATGAGAAGCAGAACTGCAAGTAATCATCTTTAGCCTAGGGTGTTTTGGTGTGTGTGTGTGTGTGTGTGTGTGTGTGTGTGTGTGTGTTTTGGTGTGTGTGTGTGTGTGTGTGTGTTACTAGGGATTGAACTCAGGAGTGTTCTGCCCCAGCCCTTATTTTATTTATTTTTATTTGTTTTTTGCAGTACTGGGGATGAAACCCAGGGGTATTCTGCCTCTGAGCTACTCCCCACACTTATTTTTTATTCTTTATTTCGAAACAGGGTCTTACTGAGTTGCAAAGGGCCTCATTAAGTAGCTGAGGCTGTCCATGAACCGTGATCCTCCTGTCTCAACCCTCCTGAATGCTGGGATTACAAGCATAGGCCACCACTCCCAACTATTATTTTTTATTTTGAAACAAGGTCTCCCTAAATTGCTAAGAGTCTGGCTAAGTTGCTGAGGCTGGCCATGAAACTGCGATCCTCCTGTCTCAGCCTCCTACGTATTGGGATTATAGGCACGTGCTACCATGCCTGGCAGAATATTTGTGTGTAGGTCTCATTATCTCTCCAGCACCCTTGTTACTTGGCATTTGCTGGGTTTTTCCTTCATCTCACTCTTTCTTTATTTTCTGCTTGTGTTATTATAAAATGTCTAAACCTTCTCTAGAAGCAAGTAATGTATTAAAGAATTTATAAGTAAATACATAGGAGGATTAAAAAGTAACTCTGTTATCTTAATGAGAAAACTACATGTACTCAGAAGGATTTCTCTCTCCAGGCCAGTCATTCAATGGTTTGGTCTCAGGCCGGGTGACTGAGCGGTGGGGTTGGCAGAGGGTGATGTGATCGCGCTTTAATTCGAAGTAAGACAGGGCCGACTTTGTGAATAAAGAAGAAAATGGGGCTCATGTGAGACAAGCTAGATGCTGTTCCAGCCCCTTCCACTGGTTGTGGGGGCGGGGTCTCCCTGCCCTTTCTGCAAGGTCCTCATAAGACTGTCAACCATTGCACAGTACCTTCATGCTGCAGGGATGACACCAGCGCACCAATCACAGCTTTCTGTATGTAGGCTGGAATCTGGTCACTCAAAGGTGGAATCTGACCTGAGTTGTCCCCGGGGTTCATAGCTCTGCGGACATTGCTGGAACAAGCTCACTTTCTACCGTGTTGCTGAGTGGGGAAGAAGGGATTATGGAAAACAGAAAGGGCCAGGGGACATCTTGCCCCCCAAGACGCTGGTGCCCTGGGTGTGCCATGCCTGAATGCTTACTCCCTCCTGGAACTCAGAATTCAGACCTGCCCCAATCTGCCAGATCTAATCATTGGGACTAGTCTTTGGGAAGAGGAAAAAGAAATTTTATTGAATTGATAGCAAATGGAGAAATCAGTCAACATAAGTTCTAGAAAAAGCTGGCTTTTCAAAGCCCAGTGAAGGTTCCCTCTGTGTGAAACTTCAGGGCCACACAGACGTGCTTATCAGAGAAACATCTCCCACATCCACATTGTCCTGGAGATGAGTTTCTCAGACTGGTGGGTACCAGGTCTTCATTCCTGTGGCCGAGAAATCAAAGAGAGAAGGAAGAACAGGAGAAGGAGGAGAAACAAAATGTGCCAGTTTGAAAAGAAGCCACTTGGGCCGAGCATAGTAATCCCAGCATTGGGATTACAAACTGTGGACAGCCTCAGCTACTTAGTCAGGTCCTTTGCAACTCAGTGAGACCCTATTTCAAAATAAAGAATAAAAAGTAGGGCTGGGGGAGTAGCCACAGGTAGAATGCCCCTGGGTTCCATCCCCAGTACTGGGGGGAAAAAGCCACCTGCTAGCTGAGCCGCAGGGTCATAATCAGTTCAATGGAGCCCCTTATACTCACGTGTGGAGCTTCTGCATGTCCCTTGGAGTCTTGTGAGGGAACTTCACTCTGGTCCTCTGGAGTTGCCCACTGTGATCTCTCCCTAGCCCCTGGCTACTGATAGCCAGACCAGCCACCCTGAGCTAGATCACCTCACCTTACAGGTGGACTGCTAAGGCAGAGCCCACTTCTGACAGGGCAGCAACAGTTCTCTTCTGTGGGTCGTCATCTGGCCATGGGCAGCCCCGTTCTGAGCTCTGCAGTCTGAGCACGGCTTCCTGTGTGTCTTCCTGCCATAGGCCACTCCAGCCAGGCTCTGCCTTTGTAGACTGCAATGCAACTCCAGCGTGGGTCCCCTGGTCTCCCCAACTCCAGAGTGCATCTTTCAAGTTCTTGGTGGGGCATCTGAAGTCTCCAGGTTTCTCTAGTCTTATTGTAAGGAGAGACGGGGACAGGAGTAGAGTTCATAAAGGGAGGTAGAGCAGAAGCCCTGGCCTTATCCTTCCAACAGCTCTCATTCTAAGTCCTCCTCTCTGCTCATCCCACCTCTGTCCCAGGCTCTTCTGCTGCAGTCTCCAGGTGGTAAAGGATTTTGTAATAATCTCTTAGTAAGCTCTGAACAGATAGGAAGCTGCTTACTTTCTTGTCCCTTGAGCTTTTCTGCTCAAACTGGAGGACAACAGAAGAAGACACACTTAATGCTCTGGTACATATGATTCGCAATGCGCTTTCAAAACATCTCTGCTCCCCACCCCAACAACCAAAGAGATGGATAGGCCAAGGGTTGTCACAATCATGTTCCCATGTGACAGAAAAGGCAGGCACACATTTCAGTTACCTAGAAAGACAGAGGGGGAGGCTGAACCTAGCTCCTCTGAGGAGGAAGGCTCCTTCCAGGGCCCAGAGTCAGTGTGAGCTCGGAGTGTCTCCTGATGAAAACATACACACACACACACACACATGCACTGAGCTTCCTTAGGGCTTCATAACAGAGTACCACAAGAGGGTCACTTAAAAAAACAACTGTTCTCTCACTGTTCTGGATCTTGCAATCCCAGAAGCGAGGCGTTGGCCAGGTTGGTTCCTTCCAAGGGTCTCTTCCGTGCCTCTCTCCGGCTGGTGGTGACAGCCACGGGTCCTTGGGGGTCCTTGGCTTGGGATGCCCCACTCCAGTCTCTGCCCTGTCATCACATGGCTCTCTTCTCTTGGTGTGTCCCTCTTCTCCTTTCATAAGGACATGTTGGATGAAGAGCCTGTCTTCCCTGGTATCACCTCATTTAAATTCCTCTGTGATGACCTTAGTTATAAATACAGTCAGATCCTGAAGTATTGGGGTGCACAATTGAATTGACAGGTAACACAACTCAACCCATAACAGCTTTTTTGCCCAGAAATCTTTCACCTAGTCTGGCCTCATTCCAGTGGCTTCTCTTCCTTTTTAGGTCTCAACCTCTATGTCAGTTTTTCTTTTTCTTGAACCACCCCAAGGCTCAACACCAGCAGAGGGCGAGAGTGAGACTGACAACTTCAGGCCAAGCAGATCCAGAAATGAGCCACGTGGCCGCCAGCCCTGGTGCTGACAGAGGAATAACTCCTCCTGCAGGGATGCCTGTGATGCCCAGGACGCAGGGGCAGAGTGGACTGTGCCCTCCAGGTGACCTCAGGCCCCTTCTCCTCTCTATCTCCCTCTTCCACAGAATGGAAGTGACAATACTACTTCTCTTACAGGGAAGCCGTGCATATGGAACCCCAGCCTGAAGCCTGGTGCGTGTTCAGTGAGGGTAAGCGCTTGTTGCCATCCTCAGTGAGCTTGGGACCAGGGATGCTGTCCATGTTTCCTCTGAGCACCTCACCTCCCACCTTACTGTCACTGTGATCTGTGAAACAGTGGGACTGGATTTGTGTATCTGCTTCCTCTACATCCCAGGAGCTCTCTCAGAGTAAGGAAGAAGGCTAGGCCTTATGGTGTCTAACATAAGGTCTGTTTTGTCACAAATGAACAAATCAACTTTTTCCTCTTTTTAACTAATTTTAATTACAGATGCAAATTTGAGGAAAGCCATGATGTCAAAGTGGAGTCTTTAGAGGAAGTTCTTGTCCTTATTGGTCTCCTTGTCCTCCTTCTCCAGCCCCTTCGGCCTCTGTCTTAAGGTCTCTGGGAGCTGGAGATGGCTGTGAGCATTGATGTAAATCCAACCCCTTACAAGTGGTTCAATGGATGTCACAGGCTTCATGGACTCTTGGACTCTTAAGTTTCCAAAATCCTGAGGACTCTCAGAATGACAACAGAAGAGGACCCCCTGTGGAGCCCTCTGTGGACCCCTCCCCGTGTCTGCATTTTAAGTATAAAGCTGGCATCGGGGTCACCCCTAGTCCATCCCCAGTCTCTGAGAAAATGCTAACAGAGGCTGGTTCAGAATGGCGCCCCCAGAGCTCTCCCTGGGGAAAGCCTGGCTGTCAGGGAACCGTGCGCAGCCCTCAGCTGCGGGGTTTGTGATGAGTCACGGTGCTTTTATAAGAAGGAAAGTGCTGTGATTCACACATGTCAATGTTGATGGGAATATTAAGGGGTCTCATTCCCAGGGGGGAAACAGAAAACTTGGTCTTTAAATATCTTCTGTTTTTTAAAAATGTCACTTCAGCCCCTCCCCACTGATTCATTTGGAAGAAATACTTGTCGAGTTTTGTATTTGGTTAAGTACAAAAATTCTTTCTCAAAACAAGACAGTGTGGGGTGTAGAAAAACCAGCTGATTCCTGTCAGTGATACCTTAATGTGGAGAGAAAGCCTGCTTCTCTCTGTCACGCAAGCCCTCTCCCCTCAAGGTAGTGGCGTTGCCCTGGTGGGTCATCGGCTATTGAGGACTCCCCACCCTCAACACAGGGGTGACGAGGGGTACTGGCCTGAATTGTAATTCAGTGTTTTATTATATATATGTATAAGTATATATATATATTATTTGGTGGTACTGGGGTTCCTGGAAACCCATCTACCTCCGGGCTACACTCCCAGACCTATTTTATACTTATTATTTGGAAACAGGGTCTCTTAAGCCAGTGCAGCTGGCTTCGAACCTGCTCGATCCTCCTGTCTCCGCCTCCCAAGCGCGGGGATTACAAGCGCGCGCCACCACGCCCGGCGCAATTCATCGCAAAGTCAGTAAAGGTCAGAATGGGATCCCAGAGAGACCTTTGCGCACTAATCAGATTTCCATCCACCCCAGGCTGGGCTTTTTTGAGGACCCGAAGGGAACACATGCACCAGCCCAGGGATGCCCAGTCCAGAAGTCCTGGCTGCCGGGTGACTAACGCCTCTACCAATGCTCTTCTCCAGGAGCAAGGGAGTTGAGAGGGCGGACGGGGAAGAGGCAGAAGCGAGTGGGGTGTGGGCTGGTCAACATGGTCTCGCCAGCCTGAGGAGCCAAGACCAGCCACAGCCCAAGGCCCAGCAGGGTCACCGTGCCCATCGTCTCAAGACCCTCCATGCCCATTTGCAGTCGGGGTCTCTCCCACTCCCATCCAGGGCAACTGCTAAGCCCCTTCCTATGGCCGTGGAATCGTCTATTACAGAATCTCATGGGTGTAGACTTATACAGTGTACAGTTTCATGTCTGGATTCCTTTGCCTCTTTAGCTCAGCATGGTGTTTTTGAGATTCACTAATGTTACCGTGTGTATTTGTAGTTCATGAATTTTAATAGCAGAGTAGTATTTTATTGTATAGATATACTGCAATTTATTTATCCATTTTCCTGTTGATAGGTGTGTTGTTCTGTTCCCAGCTTTGGGGTATGGTGATCACAACTGCTTTGAACATTAATGTATAAATCTTTCTGTGGACACACCCATTTGTTTCTCTGAAGTGGTGCCCCCTCCCACCCACCCCACCCTCTCTCTCTCTGTACAGGGGATTGAACCCAGGGGCATTCTACCTCTGAGCAAAATCCCCAGACCTATTTTTTTTTTTTTTTAATTTTGAAACAGGGTCTCACCAAGTTGTGAAGGTCTCACTAAATTGCTGAGATTAGCCTCCAGTCTGTAATCCTCCTGTCTCTGCTTCCCAAGTATTGGGATTACAGACAGGCATGTACCACCATGCTTGGCTGGAAATCTCCTACATTTGTAAGGATGCATCAAGCTGGACAGGTAGCACACACCTGTAACCCTAATATTTGGGAGGCGAATGCAAGAGGATCATATATTCAAGGCCAGCCTCTGCAAGTTAACGAGGCCCTCAACAACTTAGTGAGACCATGTTACAAAATAAAATGGGGCTGGGAGCATAGATCAGAAGTCAAAGGAAATATGGGAGGGAGAGAAGAAGGGAGGTAACGCATCAAATACAGTGCTAGACATTATAGCCAGGGATCTGGGAGAAATGTGAATATTACAAGTGATTAGAAGAGGAAGTTCTACTATCATAATATATTGAAATGATCTCCTGTCGGTGAGGTTAGGTGATAGTACCACATCCCGAAGTGCAGAGATTAGCAGTTCAGTGCTTTTCTCCAGGTTACATAGGTTTGGACAAGCTCCTTCCTTCTTGACTCACAGAATTTTCACTGTGGACCACAGATTAAAAGTAGTGATATTTTTCAAGGAGATGGCTTCCTTGCATTTCAGAAAGACTTCCCTGCATAGGACACAAAGCTGACCAAGTGCCAATCTAGCCTTCAAAAGGATTCATGTGCCTTTGAAAGAAGAAGGAAGTATTTGCCATTTCAAGATTTCTAAAGTAGATACATGCCCAAAGAAAAAGGGAGGAAAACCACCTATTTTCAACAGGAAGAACTGAGCCTCATTTTAAATGTGTACTTGTATTTACAGTCCACAGTGAATTTTTACTTTTTCTTTTTTCTCTTGTGGTGCAGCAGATAGAACCCAGGGCCCAGAGCACACCAAGCATGCATTCTACCACTGAGCTACACCCGGGCCCACAATGGATGCCCGGTATGATGGCACAGGGCTGTAATCCGGTACTTGGGAGGTTGAAACAAGAGAAACATAGATTTGAGGTCAGCCTTAGCAACTTAGTGAAAACCTCAGCAACGGAGCAAGACCCTGTTTCAAAATTAAGAATAAAGTGGGCTGGGGTATAGTTCAGAGATGGAATACCTCTGGGGTTAATCTCTACTACCCCCCAAAAAAACCCACTTGGGATGAGCACAGATGGGAGACGGAGCAGAGGCTGCAGCCCCTCCGCCTTCTGCTCTGAGGACTGTGTGTACAGGCAATCCTTCTGCGGCTCAACCCTTTTTCTCTTCAGCTCACTTTTATTCATAAGAAGCCTGCTCCTCGGAAACTTCCCCTTCTCCTCTCCCACTATGGGCTCCAGGGCTCTGACTTTTGTTGGGGTCACTGCAATCCTGAGCCCCGGCAAAGTCCTTAATTGACCTGTACCTCTGGAGGCCCCAGGGTCAGCGAGGACACGAGACCGCCACTGCGGCCGCACACTGTTTAGGTCACTCATTAGCTCCCAGCACCGCCATGACCTGCTCTCTCTTTCCTGAGCTGATTCCTGTATTGTTCTGTCTGAAAGAGACATCTTTAGAGTGGCCCTGTTCAATTATAGCAGTTTCTTTCTCTCTAAAATGCTACCGATTTCTAAATGTTTTTAACTGCACTTGGGTGGCTTCCCTTTCTAATTAATTCAAGAGGCCTCTTCGCTGGTAATGGCCTATAATTACGCTTCACTTAACTCCCAGAGGGCTGTTTAAAATGGGGGGGGGGGGTACAAGGTGACCTTTTCACCATCTTGTTTATCTGAGTTTGGTTCTGAGGAAGAGAAAGCTATTGCCTATTGGCTGCACGAAGGTGCCCCGCTGCTCAGAGGGACGACCTGGGATCCACGTGCTCACCCTGCTTCACGTCAACCCCGAGAAGTATAGCTGAGTCGGGGGCCATTGAGCGCTAGCGGTGATGTGTGACAGTGGAGGAGGCGGGAGATGGTGATACTGTCATTACTGAACAGCGCTTCCACCCACGGGGCTGAGTCATTGGGACGTCACGGTCTCAAAAATAGCCCTCTGTGACGCTTTCCTTGCCAGTGGCATGCTTGCCGCCTCACTGGCCCTCCCTTGCAGGAAGGTGAGTGATTTTCTACCAAAGAGGCTGCCCGGGCGGGCGGTGTCCTGCCACGTGATGCCTGCGCTCCGAGGAGGCTGTGCCGGTGCCCCCTCTTTCAAACCAAGAGAAGGAAGGTTCTAGGAGCCCAGCTGAGAAGGGGGCTGGACAGAACCTGAGTCTGCTGTCTTCTGGACTAATCCTAAACTGAGGGAAATGAGAGAAGGACCTTGGGTCTGAAGACATGGACCTTTCCAGAACGTACCAGCAGTGAAGCAAAACCCGCTTTGCCTGAAATGATTCTTACATTGAGTGATGAGTATCTAGCTAGTCAAGGTGGCACACACCTGGAATCCAGTACTTAGGAGGCTGAGACAGGAGGATCGCAGGTTCAAGGACAGCTTTGGCAAGTAGCAAGACTCTCAGCAACGTAGAACCTGTTTCAAAAAAGAACAACAACAGCCAGGCATGATGGCGCAGGCTTGTAATCCCCGCGCTTGGGAGGCTGAGACAGGAGGATGGCACAGGTTTGAAGCCAGACTCAGCTACTTAGTGAGGCTCTCAGCAATTTAGTGTCACCCTGTTTCCAAATAAAGTATTAAAACAAAAAAACAGGTCTGGGAGTATATAGTCCAGAGGTAGAAAGCCTCTGGGTTTCACCCCCAGTTCCACCAAAAAAAAAAAAAAAAAGCAATAATAATAGGAATAATAATAGGGCTGGGGCTGTATCTTGGAGGTAGAATGCCCAAACCAGACTGTCTCCTATTTTTTTTCTTTTTTTTTTTTTTAAAGATCATGAGAAATATTCTCATCTTGCTCCTCAAAACCCCCAAATGAGTATTTATTTTATTTTTGTGGTACTGGGGTATGGAGCCCAAGAACATTCTACCTTTAAGTTATACCCCCAGCCCTATTTTTTTTTTTTTTTGAAACAGGGTCTGAGTCGTGGGGGTCCTCACTAAGTTTCCAAGGCTGGTCGAGAACCTGCGATCCTTCTTTCTCAGCCTCCCAAATACTGGGATTACAGGTGTGCACCACCATTCCCGGCTATGATATTGTTTTTTTTTATAAAGGCTTGGTGGGTTTCCAGAACACTAGTTCTGAGGGAAATACTAGCAGTTCAGATTGAGGAGAGTGATGTCCCGGGTACAGGGCAGTATGGCCCAGTGGTTCCAGGAACACAGCTTTGGGTCCAGGCTGGCTTGTGGAAGACCCATGGGACGGACTTCACTTCTTTTTTCTTATCGCAATTATAACAGGGTTATTCTGACAAGTGAAGAAGACAGTGACTAAAGCAGAGGACCCGACACTTAACTGTACCCTCTATATAGGTTAGAGGTACCATTAAGAATTTATGATAGCCGGGTGTGGTGGTACATGCTGTAATCCCAGTATTTGGGAGGCTGAGACAGGAGAATCACAGGTTCAGGGCCAGCCTCAGCTATTTAGTGAGGCCCTCCACAATTTAGTGAGACTTTGTCTCAAAATAAAAAGTTAAAAGAGGGCTGGGGTTGTATTTGGAGGTAGAAGGCCCCTGGGTTCCATCCCTAGTAACACACACACACACACACACACACACATGAATTTATAATAACTCATGCAATATTCCTGGCTAAATACTCTAAGGAATGGCTTTGGTCTCACTCTTTAGGCATTTTCTGTAGTGACTTTTTAATTTTTTATTCTGGGGATTGAATCCAGGCCTCAGACATGCTAATAGCATGCTCTACCACTGAGCTATATCCCTAGCCCTAGGCATTTTTTTTCTTTTTTATTTTTTTATTGGTGCACTGTATTCATACATCATAGTGGGATACAAACTTTTGTAGACATACATGCACACATCGCCCAGTCAGCCCCCACCCGATCCCCACCCCATTCCCTCCCCATCCCTCCCTCCCATGCTTGGCTTAGTGGTTGACATCTAGTATTATAGCAGTTTATCCAAAATTAAAAATGTTAATCTCACATAACAGTTTCATTTGTCTGATACCAAGCTTTTGATGACTTAAAGATAACATTTCAATATTTCTTTTTACTTTCTTTCTTACCAGAGAATATTTTTTTCTTTTTTTTTTTTTAGGTGAAACTATCATATATTTATATATTTATTTTTCAGAAAAAAAGTCTATCCTAATATGGAAAATGGACTCTAGATACCCAAAACAATCTTGAAAAAGAACAAAGCTAGAAGATATATATTTTCTGATTTCAAACCATATAAAGCTACAATAATTGAAACAGTGTAGTACTATTCTAAAGGCAGATATATAAACCATTGGAGTTAAATAAAAGCCTAGAGATAAATTCTTCCCTATATTGTCAAGTTATTTTTGACAAGGTTTCCACGAACATTTGGTGGTGGAAATAATAATCTTTTAACTAAATATTGTTGAAACATAATAATTACATGGAAAAGAATAAAGTTGGACCCTTACCTAATCCCACATATAAATATTAACTCAAAATAGATAAAAGACCTAAATATAAATCTTAAGACTATAAACTTTTAGGAGAAAATCTGGGTCATAAAACCTCACAACATTGAAATTGGCAGTGATTTCTTGGATATGATTTCAATGGCACAGGCAACAGAAGAGTATACAAACTCCCTAAAAAATAAAAAAAATATTGTATATCCAAAGACAATGTAAACAGAGTTAACAGTTTTAAACTCTGTCCAACATGTTAACCAAACAAATCTATAATGAAAGTATTTATTTTATGTTTATCATATGGGTACCTGGAGCCCCCTACTGTCAAGGGAAGTCGCAACAAGCCAACTACTTGGTTTTTGTTCTGGGGGTGCTTTTATAGGAGGGAGGGGGTTACTGGGGATTGAACCTAGGAGCATTCTACCTCTGAGCTGCACCTCCAGCCCTATTTTATTTTTTATTTCAAAACACAGTCTAAGTTGTTAAGGGCCTCACTAAGTTAGTTGCTGAGGCTGGTCTCAAGCCTGTGATCTTCCTGTCTCTGCTTCCTAAGTATTGTACTGGGATTACAAAAGTGTGCCATCACACCCAGCTGGCTGTTTTTGTTTGTTTTTTATTCAATTTTCAGACAAAAATCTTAGGATCATTCTAGGAAAAGTCTGAATAAAGTTCAAGAGGACTGGCTAAGCCAGGCGTGGTGGTGCACGGTGTACTTGGGAGGTTGAGACAGGAGGATCACAAGTTCCCAGCCAGCCTCAGCAATGTAGTGATACCCTGTTTCAAAATAAAATAATAAAATAAACTAGGGGTGTAGCTCAGAGGTAGAATGTCCCAGGATTCCATTCCTAGTAACACACACACACACACACACACACACACACACACACACACACGGACTGGCTAGCCCATCAAAATAGGTCCTACACCATAAAGAAGGGGGGGGGGAACCTACCCTCTCCTCCATAGTAAGGAGCACCCTCTCCAAGAGCAGAAGTTGAATTTTCTTGCTGCTTTTTGGGTATTCTGGGATCCCCCATCCCAAATACAAGGCTCCGTCCTCCCACAATGAGCTGAGACTCCTCTTGCTGCACCTCCGTACAGGAAGTTTCTTGGGGCTCTTTGCTACATGGACAGAACCAGTTTCCATGGCAGGCATCTCACTGTCCCCATTGCTGCCCTGAGGGAGGCGTGGGCCTGGAGGTCACCCCACCGTGCCCTTCAGAAGTAAGTTCCAATTGCAGGCAGCAGAGGGGTCTAGTGACAGGGTACTGGCCACGACTGGGCAGGGAGTACCATTGGCCAACAGTGGCCAGCAGAGAATTCCAGCCATGGCTGGATGGCCCCTCCAGTGAAAAGCCCAGGCCCCTGGGTCTGGGAACCATCACAACCATAGAGGGACGCTGGCACAGCACTTACTCTGTCCTAGACTCAGTTCTAGGCACATTGTGGATACTGAGTTTTAATTTCTGGCCTCAGGACCCAGAAATAACAGCGTCTGAGTTCCTTCGAGGTCCTGGGTAAGGAAGCATACTCACCAGGTAAGAAGAGCTAGGAAGGGAGAAAGCCTTGTCTTTTATGGAGCATCTGTGGGCTTGGAACATTTTCCCCACCTCCCCTGAGATGTTCCTGCTTCCCAGCAACTCAGCCTTTGTTCTGTTTCTGAACCCAGCATCTTTCAAATATTTTCTGGCAGTGCCTGGTGTCCCACCCCATGTGATCACCAGACCATGAGCAGGCCCTAAGGTCACCTCACTGTGTTCTGGATCATCGGCAGCTTCCACCTTTCATGTCCTCAGTTGAAGTAGAACATGAAGATCCTCAGTCTACAAAGAAAATGTCATGAAGGACCCCTGGGCTGAGAGTGAAGCATTTCTTTAGTTCTTTCAATATTGCTAAACAACAACAACAACAAACAAAACCCATTCGTTTCTCAAGGGTACGAATTGTTTCTTTTCCTTGTATCTCTTGCAGCTAACAAGGACCAGCACACAATAGGTGCACACTCTGCACATGCCCGTTCAGGAAGTGGGTGAGTGCTGGGATCTGCCCTCCTGTCCATTAGGGCTCCGTGGCGACTTGGTGAGCAGCCGATGGGTGTTTCTAACTAGAAGGCAGTCCAGATAGTCCTACAGATGTCCACTGACGCAGATGATCACTGAGCAGCCCCGGGGAGAGAGAAAGCAGTAGCGTGGTGGAGTGATTAGCCCTTCGTCCTTCTGCCGGGACAGGGTGAGGATTACACTGATTCTAAAAGGTAGCCCTTGCCCATCCCTGTCAGCTGACAGATTTCATACAGGCCAGAATTCCAAAAGCATTCCGGGCGGTTCAGAATCAGGGCACTGGAGAAGAAATGCAGCTGGAGCGCCCCCAGTGCTGTCAAACCTGTGTGACCCCCAGAGCACCCTCCTCCCCGCCCTGAGTCCCCAAGGCAAAGGCCCAGGTGACAGGATACAGAGGGGAGGTGAACCCGTGGAAAGCACAGGACCGCCTATAGAGCTGCTCCTCCACAAGGACAGAAAATACCCCAGCATGGCGATGTTCTACCAGTGCAGGCAAAGGCCGAGGTGCTAGGGGCCACTGCAGCGGCTTGCTTTGCCTGTGATAAGTGGATAGTTAGGAGCTATTATTTCACCAAGGTTTTTTAATGCAAATTATGGTGTCCTTTTCTTAATTAATTAATTAATTTTGTGGTATTGGGGATGGAACCCAGGGGCATTCTACCTCTGAGCTACACCCCCAGCCCTATTTTTTATTATTTATTTTGAAAACAGGGTCTCACTGAGTTGTAAAGGGCCTCACTAAAGTAGCTGAGGCTGTCCAGGAACCACAATCATACTGTCTTAGCCCCCCAAATGCTGGGATTACAAACATGCATCACTGCACTTAGCTCTTTTAAAAATTAATTAATTTATTCATTCATTCATTCATTTTGTGGCACTGGGATTGAACTCAGGGGCATTCTGTCTCTGAGCTACACCCCCAGCCCTATTTTATTTTTTATTTGAAACTGGGTGTCACTAAATTGCAGAAAGAGTCACTAAGTTCGTGAGGCTGGTCTTGAACCTGCAATCCTCCTGAGTTCTGCGGTTACAGGTATGTGCCACCACACCTGGCTTATGGTGCTCTTTACCTGCAGTGTGTGTGTGTGTGTGTGTGTGTGTGTGTGTGTGTGTGTGTATGTATGTATGTATATATATGTGTGTGCATACATGTATATGTCTAAATATACATACATATATACATGTATATATACATGTGTGCATATGCATATATATCAACACACATATATACATATACATATACACACATACATAATTGGCACACATTCAATATCATGTTTTCTGTTGGGGAAGGGGAACTATCCCAGGACAGAAATGAGTCAGAGGCCAAGTTCAAATGAGGTAACACAAAGTCCCATTGCCTGCAAGCCAAATGACCTCAAAGCCCTTGGCCTGAAATTGAAAGCCAAATGAAGTAAAACAAAATCCCACTGCCTGAGGGAATACCTTTTGAATATTTGGGTTTTCCAGAAATTCCTTCACATGGGGTAACTTGAGAAGCGGCCCCCTCTGCTCTGCTGTGGGCACCACCTACCAGCAAGTGCAGTGCAAAGGCTTCAGAGGACTGGGGTGCCGTGTTTCTAAGCCTCCCCGGTCCAAAGCAGGCCCCTCTGCGGTCTGGCTGCCTGTCCGCTTGGGACCCCCTTGCTCCCTGGCTTCCAGCCGCACCAGCATCAAAGCTGTTCTCACCCATGCGCGCAGTCTCCTGCCTCCGGGACTTCGCACTGGCCCCTGCTCCAGGTATCCAACGGTTCCTTTCTTCACCTCTTTTGCTCAAATCTCTCTTTTTCAGGAACCTTGATTTTTTTTTTTTTTTTTTTTTTGCGGGTCTGGGGATGGAACCCAGGGGCATTCGACCTCCCAGCTACACCCCCTACCCTGTATTTTATTCTTTTATCTTGAAACAGGGTCTCACTAAGTTACGAAGGGCCTCACTAAGCTGAGGATGTCCGCGAACCGTGATCCTCCGGTCTCAGCCTCCAAAATGCTGGGATGACAAGCGTGCGCCACCACGCCCGGCAGGAACCTTGATATCTTATTGAAAATTATGAACCCACTCCTGCACCCCTAGGGCTTCCCAGTTTTCTCCCTGTCCATTTTATTTGCCATCTTCTTACATTCTCTGTTTAGCTTTCTTATTTTCCTGAACAGCAACTCCTTGTGGTCAGGAATTTCTTTCTGTTCCACACACTGAGGTATCCCTTGCACCTAGAACCTGCACACAGGAAGCTCTGGAAATAGCTCTTCAACAAATGAGGCCGAGGAAAATCAGCTACTGGGTTTGAGAATGGCCTCATTCTACCTCCGGGCTACACTCCCAGACCTATTTTTTTGGTAAATATATTTGTTTTTTAAAATTTATTTTTATTGTTGCATTGTAATCATATATCACATTGGAATACAAGACTTGAGAGGATATACAAGCACGCATCATCCAATTAGCCCTCATCCAGCCCCCATCCCATTCCCTCCCCCTCCCTTGATCCCATGCTTGTTTGGTGATTAACTTTGATACATTTGTTTATGTACCTCCTGAGTTTTAAAGAGGCTCCATCCTCCCCTATTTCATACCCTCCGATTGGTCACCTTAATTGCTTCACTATAGGGCCCTTTCTACAGCTCCACCTCTTCCTGTTGCCCCTTTCCTTCTAGTTATTGCTGATTAGGGGAAGCATCTGGTTTTAATTTTCTGTGATATTTCTCTGTGCATGCCGCGTTGCAAGTACCGATCCCACTCTTGATGGCCCCAGTAGTGGCCTGGCTACCCGGAGGACTGATCCAGACTTCGCTGGCTCAAGCAGCGGCCTTGACTCATGGGAGGCCCCGATTCTGCTCTCGCTGGCCCTGACACCGGCCTAACCCCTCAGCTGGCTCCGATCCTGGCCTCAGAGGCCCCAGTAGCGGCCTTGCCTCACGGCAGGCTCCGATCCCGGCCTCACTGGCCTCGGCACCGGCCTAACCCCTTGGCAGGCTCCACTCCTGGCCTTGGAGGCCCCAGCACCGGCCTTGCCTCATGAACCTGCAGACAATTTTAATAAAGAAGTCTTAAGGTTAGTTGGGCGGCTTACTCTCACCAGGGACTTGGCTCCTCTGCTGTCTCAGAGGACTGGGGTTTTCCTTAGGTTTGTCACCTCGTGTATGCAAAGATGGCTACCGCAGCTTCAAGCGTCCCATCCTCATATGACTGCATCTAAAGATAGAACAAGAGGCAAGAAGAAGAGCTATTCCTATGCAACTTTCATTCCTAAAAGCTCTCCGCAGACTCCTCATTGGTTAGGACTGGGTCACAGGCTCTCCACTAGCTGCAGTGGATGCTGGAGATATCTAGAATATTCAGTCTCTAGCGTGGGAGCAGCTCAGCAGCAGAGCGTCTGCTCAGCATGTGTGGGGCCCTGGATTTGATCCCCAGCACCACAACACAAACCGGCGACTTGAGTCTACTATGGAAAGTGAACTCTTCCAACAGGGATACAGGGATGAAGGAGAAAATAGCAAGGACTGCTCTACTTAGGAGAAAATCAAGAGTGTGTGCCACAGTCTCTTTGACACCAGGCTGTCTGACATCCATCTTCTAGGTGTCCCTCCAAGATTTAGTTCCTTCCTGACTTAACTTTTAACATCCCAGGAGGGCCAGCAGGCCTCTCTGAGGGGGGCAGGTGTCTAGACACCTATCAGAGTGAAGGCACGGAGGATGGACAGAAGCATCCATTTGTACCTGAACAGGGCTACCTGGAGGGTTTGCTCTGGATTCAACTCCTTGCTACCCGTTAAGCCAAGACCGTGGGCATCCCCCGGCCCTGCAAGATGAGCCGGCAATCAGATAGAACATGAAGGCTCTCCATCACCGGGGCCTGCCATCACCTGGATCACTAGCAGAACATAAGCACAAGAGCGCAGTCAGACTGGAAGGGTTTCTCCATCAGCTGTCTAAGGAGACTATGCCGAGGAATAATATGGATTGGAAACAGCACTCGAGTGTGAGAAGGCTGGTAGGTGGGATTTAGTTCAGTAGTAAATAAGGCAATGCTGGTGGTTGCTTTTCTGTTTAGGACTCACTGTTTCTGAGAGCCAAACAGCAGGGGCACTGCTTCTATAAGTAAAAATAGATCTGAATGACACCATCATCTGTATCTGGTTCCATTTTCTTCTCCACTAAAAGGAAATAGCCCAAACACTTGCAATAAAATCAAGAAGGGATAATTAAGCACACCAAGTAAGAATGCACTGAATAAATGAAAACAGAATACTAAACAGGACATAAAAAATCACGACCATGTTTGTGATATATACGCACAAATACATAACCTGATGCATTATAAAAATAACATACAGGGTTATGAATTGCTTAAACTGCTCTCTTTTATGGGAAACACAAATGAAAGATAACAAAATTGATCTAGCTTTAAATGTACTAAATGTACTAAAATGAGATTTCTTTTGTTCCTCTTTTGCTGCCTCACACAGAGGTGCTTCTAGCCCCTAATTCAGAAAAACATACTGAGCAGTGACTTCAACCGCTCACTGATCTCCAGCTCCCAGGAAGGATGGGGAGGACGAGCGAGGGGACCTGCTTAGCATCAAGGAAAAGAGAAGAGGGATAGTCGAGTTTCCACGCGGAAACACATGTCCTGTGTGTTCAGCTCAGATAGGCCTATTAGCGAGCACATTCTGTATGATTAATACAATTCACTAGGTAGGTTCATGGGCAAATAAAACCAAATCATTGTACAATGAAGAGCAACTGTATGCCTAGCCTAGACAATAGGACTTGAGAAAATTCCTAGTTTTTGTTTGTTTTGTTGTACTGGGGATTGAGCCTAGGAACATTTTACCTCTGAGCTGCACCCCCAGCCCAATTTGTTTGTTGTTTATTTTGAAACAGGGTCTCTAGGTTAATGAGAATCCCTACTTTTTGAGATTGTCCTTGAACCTGCAATCCTCCAGTCTCAGCTTCCACGCCCAGGTGAGAAAATTCAGCTTCTAAATCCCTCCAGCTAAATATTTTGACTTCTGGATCCTTTATGACAAATGTGCAAACTTCATGGTTCTGAATTTCTGTTTGGTATTTTGCAGTAGGAAGTCTAGACAGAAATTCTCGGTGAGCCATTCATTTGCTGGCCGTTTCCTCAAGTTGCAAAATCTGGTGAGCCAAAGAGAACCAGACTGAGCAGACAGACCCCTCTATCAACGTCCACAACTTCAGCTTTTCAAAGCTCAGCTTGATGGGCAAATGGCAAGAATGAGCTAGAATAAACTTGAAGTGCTTGGGTTTTTGTTTTTTTGCAGTGTTTAAATAATTCAAGATGATTGACACTGCAAATACAGAAAAGAAAAATTCGGTCTTATTATTTAGCTGTCAAGAAGAAAATGCATGGTTGGTGACTTTCTTCCATCTCTTTTCTTTTGTGCAGCCCTGGGGATTGAACTCAAGGCTTCCTGTATGCTAGGCAAGCACTTTATGACTGAACTACACCTCAGCCTAAGTCAGTTTTTTAGGACCACAAACCACAGCAAGAAATACATTTTATATCATGAAGTTTCTCTAAACAATATTTGCCCTCCTTAGAACGCACATAGCACACTAATGCTTTTTATTTTATCCTTTTCTCTTCTATTCCATTGTCTTCCTCCCTCTCTCCCTCCCTGCCTCCCTCCCTCTCTCTTTCCTTCTCTTTTTATTAAGAAAGTGCTGATTGAAATTCCCTACCCTGGCTTCATAAGCCCCTAATGGATCTTAGCCTGCACTTTAAAAAACACTGGGCTAAATGGTGATTATAAATTAATGAAGAGTTACACAAAGGATATTTTTATAGTCAGGTATAATCGTGCTAAGGAGATAAGCCTAATAAATCCCAGTGTAGCTCAGTGGTACAGCACTTGCCCAGCACACACAGGGCTCTGAGCTTAATCACTAGCACCAAAACAAAATTAAAAAATTAAAAATTTATTTCCTATGTTATAGACTATACTATAAAAGTTATAAACATAAAAGTTTTGTGGTATATTATTATTTCTTCCTTAGGCAAAAAAAAAAAAATCTGTTTCAATGAAGAGAACTCAACAGTCCAGCTACACACTGGAGTCCACCCAAGTCCTTGTGGACCACTCCTCTCTCGCTGCACTGGGTCTCTCCCTCCCCAGCAGTGACCGTCTTTCAGGCTTTTCCTTGGTATCCATAGGCACATGAGTCTGTGCAGAAAGATGGAGCTTTGCTGTGTTTCAGTAATATAATTGACAGGGTCCAGTATACAATACCCCAAGGTAGGGAACCTTGGTTCTGGAGATCACTGTCCAAATCCCTCTCAGCACCTCCCTCTTCCCCTGAAGCAGGCCATAAAAAGCTCAAAAGGACCCTCTGACCTCACACTAAAGAAAGTAGTAAGACTCTGATTCGAGAGGTGCCCTCCCTAAACCCAGAGGCGGGGAAGAGCCTTATCCCTTAACACACAGGGCAGACTCTCAACAAACAGGCCTTGCTAAATCCCCCCCCAGAGACTACTGCTGATTGTATTTCCCCATGGCTACTCACGCTTCCACAAGCTGCATAAAAAGCGCCCACGTTTATCTATTACCAAGTCCCTATCTGATTCATATTTTCCTCCATCTGTGTTTTTCTCACTGTCAAGCTTGGTCACCTCCCTTTCCCCCGTGGAATTTTTGTTTTTGCTGTTGTTTAATGAAAAAAAAAAACCTGAGTTTATAAACATACATATAAAGGTCTTTGGCGGGGGATAAACGGGAAAGAGGAGGGCATGATAGAAGCAAGATGCAGAGGCCTGTGTACTGCAGGGTAAGAGCGGGACAGAGTCCTGCTGTGGAGGGCGCAGGGATGGGCTGGCTGCACCAAGACACATTTCCCAGAAGGACAGAGGCACAGAGAAGTCTAGACGTGTTGGAAATGAATACTTAGTACTGGACAAAGTAGCCAGCACCCAGCTCCCGGGAGGCCTCTAGTATTAATAAGACAAATGACTCAAATGAAATCCCAGTTTGGCCACTTGGTGGGTGAGTCGCCTATGTGAAGTAATTCCTCTAGTCCCAGTTCCTCCAGCTGTGAATAGGAGACCAGATCTGAAGCTCAGAGCGAAGGGGCAGGGATGGGGGAGGGTGGGTGAGAGGGGAGCAGATCTGGAATACTCTGTGGGGTGGGAGGCAGTTGACCAGAGACCAGTACAATGAGCGTGTCCTTATGAAACATGGCACAAGGGAACGTAACCAGGATGCAGAAGCAGAGTAGTGTGAAACCTACTAAGATGTCCATCCTTTTCCTTTGGTTTAATTTCTGTACATACCAAACAACAAATAACCCTAAACCCAGGCTTGAGCTGTGTGGTTACTGAGAAAGCAAGAGCTGCCTATAATGGTTCATCTTATGTGTCAACTTGACAGGGCCACAGGGTGCTCAGATGGTTGGCCAAACATTATCCTGGGTGTTTCTGTGAAAGTGTTTTTAGATGGATTAATATTTAAGTTGGTGAACTTGACTAGCCGGTCGCCCTCCATGATGTGGATGGGCCCCATCCCATCAGTTGAAGGCATGAATAGAACAGAACATTGACCCTAGGAAGAAAAATCCTTTTACCCAATGGCCTTCAAGATGGGACACTGGCTCTTCCAAGTTCTATAGCAGCTTTCTCCTTCAGGTCAGGGACACCGCATGAGCCAGTTCCTTGAAAACAATATGGACTTTGATAGTGTAAACACACACACACACACAAACACACCTTATACATATATACACACACACATAGCACACACATGCACACATACATTCCATTTCTCTAGGGAATACTAATACACCTCACTGCATGATTTTTATGTGTGTCTGTGGTATTGAGGATGGAATCCAGGGGCATTCTAGCTCTGAGGTATACCCTCAGCCCTATTCCTTTTTTGGTGGGGGTGTATGGGGGATTGAACTCAGAGGCATTTTACCCTTGAGCTACACCACCCCCCAGCCATAATTTTTATTTTTATTTTGAAACAATGTCCCGCTAGGTTGATGAGAGTCTCACTATTTGTGAAGGCTGTCCTTGAACCTGTGATCCTCTTGTCTCAACTCCCCAAGTACTGGGATTACAAGAATGCACCACCATGCACAACACTTTTATTATTTATTTATTTACTATTTATTTGCAGTACTGGAGAATGAACTCAGAGGCATTTTATCTCTGAGCTATACCCCTAGCCCTATTTTTTCTTTATTCTTTTGAAACAAGATCTCACTAAGTTGTGGAGGGCCTAAGTTAGAGAGGCTGGCCGCGAACCTGCGATCCTCTTGTCTCAGCCTCCCAAATACTAGGATTACAAGCATGTGCCATCACGCCCAGCTTCTTGCTGCATTATTTTATCATTTATTTTCCTCAAAAAAAAAGATTAATTGTAAAGTGGTCCTGAAATAAAGCCAGAGAAAAAGATAGAATATACATTTATAAAGGTGAAATAGTCAAAAGGGAACCACAATGTTGAAGATTTTGACCAAACAAAACTAAGAAGCAAAGAGGAAGAGGGGCTTGGAGACCAAAAAAAAAAAAAGGCAAAAAATATAATTAATAAACAAGGGCATCCAGAGAGAGAGAGCGCGCGCAAAAGAGACTTAATAAGTGTTACTGTCTCCAAAGCTGCAGTGCGGATGCGTGAGTTCTGGAGGCTGCCACCAGGGACAGTGCGGTTCCAGCTGGCGGCTGAGGAGTTAACTTGCCGTGAGGAGGAACTGGAGCCCTGTGTCTGGCTGAGAAGATAAGAGCCTTCCAAAACATTTATTTACTTTAGAAAATTAACTCTGACGCAAGGGCAAGCAGCCAATTAAATTCTGGAAAGCTGTAACTATGGAAATTTTTACATTTCCTTTCAACATAAGTACCTAATTACACGGGCCCCACTTCCAGAACGCCAGGATGACACTTGCAAGGATCAGTCTTTCCAAGCCCGCTGCTCCCCGGGAAAAACTGGGAGGGATGGGACAGAGAGGCCCAAACAAATACCTTAAATAGTTGAAGAGGCAGAGAGGAGGTAGAGAAGCCATTTCTGTGATACTTACAACTCTGGTGAGTGAAAAGATCATTCTCTCTCAGCACAAGGCTGTAACAATTTAGGCCAGCAGACAACCCTTCCCTCGAAAGAAAGTAGAAGAGAGGAATACAGACATGTTGGGAAAATAAAAAGGAAACCAGCACCCCACTCCCCAGAACACCCTGTTGTCCTCTGTTGGTTATTATCACGACTTTTGTGTTACTAGTAGGAGGCTATAGCATCAGCCAGTTATATGTCAAATATTGTTTTAAATGCTTGCTAATTTTACAAACAGGTGGTGATTATGTTTTTTGAGAAATGAGAGCAGCTGGATGTGGTGACACGTGTTTGTAATCCCAGTACTTGGGAGGCTGAGAAGGGAGGATTGCAGGTTCAAAGTCAGTATTGGCAACTTAATGAGGCCCTCAGCAATTTAGTGAGAGCCTATTTCAAAATAAGAAGAAAAAAGTGCTAGGTGTATAGCTCAGAGGCAGAATGTTCCTGGGTTCAAATCCCAACCCCTAATTAAGAAAATCAGAGAAGCTGTAAAAGAACTTAGAAAGTTTAGGAATTCTACCTGGGTCTTCATGGTCATTTATTTGTAAAGCAGTTTTAAATATGTTTGTAAAACACTCTCACAAGTAAGATGCCCTTGCCTAGCAAGTGTGGGGCCCTGGGTTTGATCCCCAGCACCACATTAAAAAAGCAAAACAAAACAGAGTGGAGAGAACTCTGGAGTGCGGAGTCTAGCAGACTTCCTGATATAGAAGAGACTTCAACCACTGGATCCAGCCCAGGAGAGCGGCCATGTGGACCGCAGCTGGCAAGGGCCTACCGGCAGTGCTGCCAAGCCATTTGCAGTCCACGGTGTGACCCAGATGCTGGGCCTGGAGCTCTACGATTTAATGTTTGCCCTGCTGGGTTTTGGTCTTGAGTCTGACTCCTCCCTGCTATTTTTTCTGCTCCTTTCTTTTGGAGTAGGAATAGTCTACCCTGTACCACTGTACATTGGAAGTCAGTAAGTTACTCTTTGATTTTACAGGGACTCACAGCTGAGTTCACCCTGAGTCTTAGAGGAGACTTTTGGACTTTGACTTTTGAGCAGTGCTGGGCCAGTTAAGACTCTGGGGACCTTTGGAGATGGGAAAGCCTTTGGGGCTGAGATTGGAAATTATAGCGTGGATGGCCAATGTCCCCCAAAGGCTCAAGAGCTAAAGGTCTGGTTGCCAGCCTGTGGTACTGTGGGAGAATCTTTAGTGGGCCGGGCCTATGGAAAGAGTCAGTGCACTGGGAGTGTGACCTTGAAGGGGACACTGGGACTCTGCCCCTCTTGTTTCTCAGTTGCCACGAGGTGAACAACTTTGCTCCATCCTGTGATGTTGTTCATCGCCACAGGCCTCAAGCAACAAAGCCAACTGATCAAGGGCTGAAAAGGCTGAATATGTGAGCAAAAATAAACTCCTCCTTATTTTTTTAATTGGTTTTTTCTTTTTTTTTTTGTCATAGCAATGTGATGTTGGTCTTATCTCATTCCCTAGGTGGTATTGCCTATCACCCAATAGCAAGTAAGCTCCGGGTGGGTGGGCCTTTTTCTCACAAATGCTTCTGCCCTAGCAGCCAGGTACACAGCAACTGTTAAACATCTGCTGGGTGAATGAGGATTCTGCCCTCAGTAAATGGTTGCTAAATGAATGAGGGGTTTAAAGGCACTCTTACAGAGGCAGATTGTCAGTAGCATATAATAAAACAACGATAGCAGAGCAGAAAAGTCTCAACTTGTCCTTAACCGGCCGTCTTCTCTTCAGGGACTGCTGTAAACAAAGGGTGACTGTTACGGTGATAGCAGGGCGATGTGCCATCCTGGAACAGAGAGTGACAGCCACCAAGGGACGAGGGTGCAGACGGCTGTGACCAGGTCTGAGACGATGACGGAGCAAATTCAAAGAAAAGGACAAACTGATGGGACCCATGGTGAGTGAAACCTGAGGCTCAGGGCCCCTCGTCTTTCACAAAAGGGAATTCTGATTTTAACAACTATATAGATAAAAAACACTAAAGAATTTAAGAGAATTTCAGATAATCTCTAGTAGGTTTTTTTAGTTGGCAAAGAATTCACATGCCAAAAAAATTGACCTGTTTAAAGTGTATACAATTCGGTATTTTCTTAGAATGTTAACAAAGTTGTACAACCATCACCTATTTAATTTCGGAACATTTTTATCACTCTTAAGAAACCCTGCTACAAACCCCTCTCCCTAGTACTTGTCAACCACTCATCTTCTTTCTGAATCTATGACTCTGCCTTAAGTTGAATACTACATGACAGTTTTATATCTGGTGTCTTTCACTAGCATGTTTCCAAGACTCATCCTGTTGTGTGTCATGGACCAGTATTTCATTCCTTTTAATGGCTGAATAATATTCTCTTATACAGGTATACATATGTTGTGTTTATCCATTCATGCACTAATTGACAGGCACTTGAGTTTTAACTTTTTGGCTATTATTTTAAATAATGCATGTCCAAGTTTTTGTTGAACATATATATATTTAGGTAGTGGCGGTTGAACCCAGGGACAGTGTACTTTTGAGCTACACATCCAGCCCTATTTTTTATTCTTTATTCTGAAACAGTTGCTCAGTAAGTTGTGGAAGGCCTCACTAAGTATGTGAGGTTGGCCGCGAACCTGCAATCCTCTTGCTTCAGCCTCCCAGTACTGGGATTACAAGTGTGCGCCACCACACCCAGTGGGGTGAGACGTGAGTCCAATTATCTTGAGTATACACCCAGAAGCCAAATTGTTAGTCATGTGATTCTGGTGACTTTTAGTGAGGAATCTGCCTTCCAAATAAATGCAACTGAAAGAGAACTAGTTCCATTCCACATAAGCCATCAAAGCCAAACTTTGTTTTTATTCTGTTTTGATGATGCCAACAAAAATAACAGCTCATATTTGAGCTGAGCTTTTCCTCAGTGCCATACACCTTGTTAGACAACTTGTATGAGGTTTAAACCTACATCCTCACAAAAATCCTGTAGTATTATTATCCCTCTTCTACAGATGAAATAATGGTTCACACCCCAGATTGTTAGGCTGCTCCAGATCATCCTCTGAGGGAACACAGACCGGATGCTGGCTGGTGCTGGCCTGCTCTGCGGCCATGAGAGACAAAGCAGACACATGGTCTAATTTCCCCCATTAATGAGGCTCCACAACATTCTGCTTTTAGAAAACACATAAAGAAGCCAGATTAAAGAGTGGGGAAATCTGGTCTGAACAGGGACTTTCTTCTATTTATAAGTGAGGAGCTCTTTGGGGTGTGTGAGCAGCGCCCACCCCACCCTCTGATTGCAGAGTTAGGGTGAACTGCCGGTGAGCAGAGATCAGGGCCACAGTGGCAGCCGGCAAAGCCAGCAGAGGGAAAGCCAGGAGGGACCTGGGCTCGAAGGGTGAGAGGGACAAGCAGCAGTGGGCAGGGGCGGGAGCTCGAGACCACAGCCAGGAGCCTGGGCTCTGCTTCCCTGCCTGCCGTCGGCAGGATACAGCCACAGGCTCGGGAAGGAGGGGAGACCCATGCCAGTGCCACCACCCATGGACACATCCCCTTTCCTCGACAACCTGCCTCTTTCTGAGGGCGCCTGCGGGTTGCCCGACTTGTGAGAAGCCTTAATGGCCTCACCATTTTATGACCCTCTTAAACTCCTGGGTGGATTGAGACAAGTAATGTCATTCGAGAACATGTGCCAAGCATCTCCTCTATGTCTCCCCACAGAGCCCGCCACAGCCCCACACACAATGGACTAAGTGAGCACTGGCTGACGGAGTAAATGATATTCCCATTAGACGCACACAGCTGTGTTTTCAATTCTGCTGATTCAATATTTCCCACCAGAAACAGCTTTTGGTCTTTCAGTATTGCAACCAGTTTATCCTCATGCGCATAAAGGCACAAAGTGTGTGTACTGTCTTCTGTGATCAAAGAGAATACTGTCTGTGTAGCAACCGGAGGCACAGCGATGATGATTCAGACAGCAATCCTTTGTTTCTCAGACTTGTTGAGAAATAAAGGTGGCAATCAAAGTGAGAAGCTAGGCTGGCTCTTCCAGTTAGAGGAATGACTAAAAGAGCCAAAGGACATGGGGTGTATTGAACATTAATGGGCAAAAGGGCTCATGACCAGGTCACTACACTTGTCTGCCCAATGTAGTAGCCACCAGCCACATGTAGCTATTGAGTTCATTATATTTAAAAATTCTGTTTTTTGTTCATACTACCTGAATTTCCAGTGATTTAGTCACAAGTGGCCTGGGGCTATCACAGTGGCTATCGTGGACAGAGAATGTCCATCATCACAGAAAAATATTTTAGAAAGTGTTCAACCAGACCACTGTGAAGTCGTAATTGAAAAAACATAAATTTATTCCTATTCACAAACTGATGCTTTCTATTTTATTCAAGGTTGACTTCTTCAGATAGATACCCTTAAATCAGACCGGATATATGTTTTTAGATGGTCTTACACTTCAGGTTTCCACAGGCAGGCCAGTAAAATCCTTTTTATAATTTGGGGCTACCAAGGAGTTTTCTCAAGCAAGCTTACTGCCCAATTACTAGGCTACAAGCCCATGAAAACAGGCCCAGTGCCAGTCTGACTGCTCAGCACCAGCTCTCTGCTCAGTAACTGTGTGCTAAGATTACATCTGCACACCATGCACAGACCCACAGACTTCTTGACCTTTCTCATTTCATCTTTGTTGAAATTTTGTCAATGACTAGCACCAGTATGTTGAAAGGTGTTCCGCCGGGCGTGGTGGCGCATGCCTGTATCCTAGTACTCGGGAGGCGGAGACAGGAGGATTGCTGATTCATGGCCTGCCTTGGAAACCTGGTGAGGCCCTTCACGATTTAGTGAGACCCTGTTTCCAAATAAGAAATAGTCAGGTTAGGGGTGTAGCTCAGAGGTAGAATGCCCCTAGGTTCAATTTCTAGTGCCACACAGATAGACACACACACACACACACACACACACACACACACACACACCCATCATCTAACAATTTTGAGAACTTTATACTGAATGTTCGTAACTCGATATTTCAAGTCATAACGCTACCTGGTTGGCATCTCTAGTGTGCATTTCAGAACCTACCATGGGGGTGGGGAGTAAGAAACGACCTACTTGCCTTTCAATGGCACCAGAGTGCCCCCTTGTGGTAAGATGTTGTACCTGTGTAGTCATCACTTATTTCAAAAGCAACTGACTTTGACACATAAAACCTATACTAACTTATAAACATCCCGAGGAATAAGTCCAAATATCAATCTAAAGAATATGGCAAGTTTTGTTGGCGAAAAAAGATAATTAAACACTAGTTCTTAATAAGAAGACACCCAACGCTGTAGAAAATGGCAAAGTCCATGAAAGCTGCTCTTGAGATCGGATATTCTGGATCCTGTCTGTCCATCCTCTAATCAAACAATAACACTTTCAAGTTCAAGGTATATTATACAGTTGATTTCTTCACTTGTCTGATATCAACAATAATCTGTACTGCCTGCACTTTCATCTTACCCTTTTCTTAGTTTCCTCAAACTATTTGGGGAGGGGTACTGGGGGCTGAACACGGGGGCATTCTACCTCTGAGCTACACCCCCAGCCCTATTTTATCTTTTATTTGGAAACAGGTTTTCACAAAGTTGCCTACACCTCACTCGGTTGCTAAGGCTGGCTTCGAATCTGTGATCTGCCTGTCTCAACCTCCCAAGTACTGGGATCACTAACATGAGCCACTGCACCCAGCTTCAAACCTTCCTTCTCTTCCTTTTTTTCTTGTGGTACTGGGGATTAAACCCGGGGGCATTCTACCTCTGAGCTACACTCTCAGCCCTATTTTACTGTTGCTTGGGGGGGGGAAAAGTCTTGCTAGGTGGCTGAGATTCTCGCTACTTGCTGAGACTGTCCTCAAACCTGCAATTCTCCTGTCTCCCAAGTACTAGGATTACAGGCATGTGCCATCATGCCCAGCTTCAAACTGTTCTTTCAAAGCCTGTATTTTGGTTGTCCCTTTACACTATTGTAAGTGGCAATAAACTGTGCTGAGTGGATCCTCAAGGAATACAAATGTGACCTTGATCACTGTGGCCAGTTTTTGTGGCCTTGAGATTAGAGCCATCTGTGCGGTGCTGCTGCTGAGGGGCGGGCTCTGGCTTACTGACTAACCGTGGGCTGCCTCTTCAGGTCACAGCAGGAGAGGCTGAGTCGCCCATGAAAACCCTATGGAGTGTGCTCCCAATGAAACAGAAAACATGCTATGAGGCCTCAGGAGGCTCACAAACCGTAAGTTAACACCGCAGTCTGGGGCTGGGGGAACCACCAGCATCTGGTGCTCCTAGGTGTTGGTAAAAACTGCAGACTATTATGTTAAGAGCGATTAGCCAAGCACAGAAAGTGAAGGGACATATGTCTTCTCTGATATGCTCAAGCTAGTGAGTATTTGCGATGCCAGAGAGAACCAGAGAACCTCAGTGGAGCCATGGAGGAAGGGGAGGGGAGGAGGAAGACTGAAGCCCATTAATAGAAATACCATGTGTATACATGTAAATATATCACTGTCCATCGGACACTTGGTATTGAGCGGGAGGGAAAGGGGTGCACCAAGTACTCTGTGCATGTATGTCACTGTCAACATGGTTTACATTATGATGTGAGACTATAATGCACCAAAGCAAAAAAAAAAAAAAAAATGCAGACTATTCCTCAGACCTACTCAAGACTCTAAGCATATGTCTGTAGAGTTTAGTAATGAATCTTAATTTTTATTAAATTCCCCAAGAAAGAACCTCTGTGGGTATAAAAGCTAGTTTCAGCCTTGGGTGACTGCTGGGAAACACCCCCTCTGTGTTTACTGTCTTCCACTTTTAAAGCCTCTTCCTCCCTGCAGTATTTGGGCCACTTCTGGTTTTCTTGTTTCTCCTCCACTTTATCTTCTACAGAACTTCCATAAATCCCGTGGTTTTCCTCTGGTCACTTTCCCTGTCACAGGTTTTGGGGTTCAGATCTAGAAATACCCTAAAGATATGTCTGCTGGTAAATGAAATGGTTCCAGTGTGCCATATTCTTTTATTAAAATATCACAATTATATTCAATATTCAATATTAATATAAAGGATGTAATGCTATTTATCTAGAGAAATGAAAACCATAAATCAGTTTACATTACTAAAACAAGTGAACTTCAATCTAGAGACAAGTACTCGATTAGGAAAGTGTTTTATACTTTCTCCAGAACATACTATTTTACAGACCTTTAATAAACCACCTTTTATTGATGATAACAAGACAATGACCACATTTTTTTTTCTAAAAAGAATAAGGTTCTCATTGTAAGATATTAGGAATATTTGCTTGAAATAAGCAACCGAGAATGAAGGCGAAAACCCTCATATCTAGATCAATTTCTTTTATTTTATTTCCAACATTTGGGGTGATAGTTTTAAACTGAGAACAAGTAAAAGTTCACATTGCTGAGTATGTATGTACAAAATATATTACTTTAACGGTATTATTTGATATTCAGAAATTCAAGAAGCCACATGGAATTATGTTCCACAAAGAATTTCTACTTATGAGCAACTTTAGGAGGGGGATATCAGAGGCAGGAAAATCTCCTAGGCTGAATAACACAGGCTACTAAATTAGCATGCAAGAATGGACACATCCCCACCCATCACTGAGGACACGCTCTGGGCTCTTACCAAATACCAGCACGATGTAATGCCTGCTTGTCCATCCCTAGACCCTTTTCTATTTCATTGAAATAGAGGATGGTTGGAGGGTACATGTGGCTCACTCACACGCTACCTAGCGAAGGGCAGGTGCAAGGATATGAAGAGCCCAGAAGCCTTAGGCTGAAATTTTGACTGACTCTTTTAACACAGAAATCATTTAACTCTTTGACCCTGAGTCTCTATATATGTAAAATGGGGACAACCAGTCCTTCTATCACAAACAACACAGGGAAACACTGAGAAAACAAATGTGAATGGTCTCAATGTTTACTGAACCGCAGAATTATCTGAACTCCATCCTACAGGAGATCCGGGAGACCCCTTGGTAAGGCAAGAGAATGGGAACATACTTTCCCAGGAACAGTGGCCACCAGGATAAATAACCCAGCAGGACCAAAGCTCAGTGACACCCGAACTACTCTAACATCACAGAACAGACACAGACTTACTAGTCATCCCCTCCATACACGATTCCTTCTTCCTAACTTTCAAACTCTACAATAATGTGAACCCTGACATTCCCAAATTAAAAACAGTGCAAAAGAGCTATGTGTGCTTCCCAAAGACCACAAGTACATGGATGGAGCTCTTACCAGGCACCACTCTCTGCGCTCTGTAGGCAAAGGGTCTCCCTCACTCCTCTCAGCGTCCCAATGACAGAGCACTCTAATAGTCCCCCTTCTACAGAGGAGGGCCTGGGATGCAGCAGTCACCATGTTCCCGGAACTGCAGAGCCAACCTCAGGGTACTGGGGATTGAATCCAGGGGCGCTCTGCTTCTAAGCTACAGACCTTTTTATTTCTCTTTGAATTTTGAGAAAGTGTCTAAGTTACCCACACAGGTCTTAAACCTGTGACCCTCAAACTCAACCTTCCAAGTAGCTGGGATTATAGGCCTGTGCCACTGTGCCCAGAATACACAGGTATTCTGTATATAGTATTACGCAAAAGAACAAGTTACAAGATGTATGTAATATCCTAATTTCATTAAAATTAAGTGTGTGTGTGTGTGTGTGTGTGTGTGTGTGTGTGTGTGTGTGTGTTACAGAGACACAGAAAAGGGGATGGAAGAAAAACGCACGGACTTCCCAGAGGAAGTGGGGGTGTTTCTCATGTTCTGCTTTACAGTCATCTGTGCTAACCTGAAGCTAACACTTGTAAAATAGCAATAGAAAATTCTAAAATAAAAGAATTTTGGAAACTAAAGGAAAAAGACCCATTTAGACATGCCCTTAAAATCAAATGTAAACTTCTTTCTCCCATTTGCAAGATAATGCACAGCAAGTGCAGTGCTGCCACAAAAAGCTCCTTCTGGATGCTAAACTAAGTCAGCATTCCAGAGATCCTAAAGGCTGGCAATGCCTCTATTTGCAGACAAGTCATATGTAATATAAATATCAAAATGAAGACTTTTATAATTACATATTTTAAAAAATAAACATGTAAAATAAGGACTTAGACAAAACAAATGACTAAAGCTGCATAGTTTTGCGGTACTTTATTCAATTTCGGCCTTCCTTCTCAATTACTTGAGAAACAAAGTCTAGTTTCAACATATGAAAATACCCATATGTTGAAAATAATCTTCAGATTTGTGCTCTGACCCAAATTTGGCACAATTAAATCATATGCAGGTCAGACACAAACTGTTACACCTCATCTATGACAGAATGTTAAAAGCAGCATAGCCACTTTGCTAGGACATCGTTTATTAAACTCTCCAAGTTACACACCTTCCCAAGTTACACACACCACAATACACCTTTGCACAGGTAATTTTATTCTCTCCTGTGGGTGTTGACAGTGCTCATAGATTGTAATTTGAAACATTCAGGAAGCACATACCTGAATATTGTCACATTTCTTTACATCACGATTCAATGACTACTAAACAGTTGTCTACTAAATACAGTGAACAAAATGGCATAAATGTTTACACCATTCCCTAGTAAACAAGGCTTTTGTGCACAATAGTAACAAATGGAATTAATGCATATCACAATATCAATGAGGAAAAGACCTTCTCTTTAAATAAACTATTCTGTTTATAAATAAACTCTGATTCTTTTTAGTACACATTTACAAGACCTGATCAATAAAAAGAAACTATATATACTTTTTCCTTTAAAAAGAAAACGCTGCAATGTGGAACACTACAGGAGAACTCTCTGGGAGAGGTGAGGAGCAAGCAAAGGACAGAGTTAAAGAACGACACAGCAGCCTATTTCGTTAGCGTACACCAACACAAGCACAGGACTTGGGGAGGAGCTCAGTTTTACTTGAATTCCAGCAAGTTGCAGTCTATCTTGTAGTATACATAGGGGTAGTACTCCTGCTGACTCAGATTTAAGCCAGGAATATCCATGGGAGCCTATAGGAAAAAACATAAGAATCAAGTATGTACTTACAACTCAAAAAAAGTATTGCCATTTCCCTTTTACTGAACTCTAGACTAAATCGATGCCACTTTAATCTGGGTAAGGCATCCTCTCCATTTTACAAATGAGGCGGCAACCTCCGCAGACTGACTGGGCTACGAAGCCAGTAAGCAGTCAGGCCAGAGTCAAGCTCCACCTCCACGCCTGCGTGTCTACCCATAATCCACCGTCCTCTACAGGTATCCTGCGAAACCTGCCTTCTTGTATCTCGGGTTTAGAATATTAGGCTTATGAGATACAACGCCTATAAAACGGTGTCTAAAAATAAACCAAGTGTGGTTTTAAAAACATTATATAAGTGTGAGAATGTTTTGTAGGAAATTATGTATTATACAGTTAACCTCATATTTTATTCAAAGCTCCATGAAAATGTAGCAAGTTATTTCCCACATTTTCTTTTTTTCTTTTTTCTTTTTTTGGTGGTACTAGGGGCGGAACCCAGGAGCATTCTACCTCCACGCTATATTCCCAGACCTATTTTATATTTTTTATTTGGAAACAGGGTCTCACTAAGTTGCTGAATGCCTCACTAAGTAGCTGAGGCTTCGAACCTGCGCGATCCCCCTGCCTCAGCCTCCCAAGAGCGGGGATTACAAGCGTGCGCCACCACGCCCGGCCTACCCACATTTTCTTCTACCAAGAAAACCTCATTTTTTTTTATGGTTCTAACTAATGCACATGTAGTATATATTACCCTCCTAAAGAAAAAAAAAAGTAATCAGCAAGATAAGTGAAATTAAATGTATAAAATAAAAGCCCACACGGTTAAACAATATTTTAAAAATTTATATTGTTTATATCTTCCTTGTTCAAAAGAAACCATTTTAGAAAAATGATAGTTCCCTTTAAAATGATCATCTACTGACTTTGGTCCTTTTACCAAATAAAAGTAAAATAACTACTTGTTTTCTTCCTCTCTGCAATTTATAGTTCCTGCAAACAACTAGTTGCACTGGTTGACTGGTTGTTTCTGTATTTCTGTAGCTATAAACATCTGACACACAGCAAGATAATGACCGGCTTTCAGATGCACCAGGAAGCAAAGTGTGGCTCTAACCAGCATACAAAAGTACAAGGTAAACATGTAAATTACTTGCTTCATTTAACAGAGAACCTCAAAGTAATAAAGATTTAGGATCATGATACATAGTTCCTGCCCTTTTGCTGTCTATCTTCCTGTCATTTCGATTCCTCCTCTACCAAGCTCCACAGTAAGTACTTACATCAATAATGGCTGCTGCGCTGCTGTCTAGATGTTTATACAATTCATATAATACTTCTCTCAGTTTCTTCATTGTTTTCTTATTGGGCTGTAGTAGCATTGCTTGGAAGTTCACTGGCAAGCCATACCTTAAAAAGAAATAGAGTACAACACACGCAAGCACTTAGGAGATTTTCTTTTTAGAGCAAATATTCTTCTATGACTCTTTAATTATTGTTAATGGGCAGAGTCCCTCATTTTAATGACTCCCTTTACAAGTTCAACTATACCCGCAGAAACTCTAACATACATGGAAACACAAACCTACTCTGGTTCTCAATGCCCACCAGAAATCTCTTAAAAAAAAATGAGCCAACTACTAGGAATTACTTTAATTATTATTCAATCTAGAGTAACTTATTAATACTCTCATCAAGCAAGAATAATATGTAAGACTAGTGGATATTTTAAAAATAAACAACATGAGATTACCCACATATACTTTAAAATTTTTAAGAAATTTAAAAATAGTATGGTACAGTTACGTTTGTTTTTTAAAAGCTATTTCTAGAGCCAGACATGGTGGTGTACACCTGTAATCTCAGTATTTGAGAGGCTGAGACAGGAGAATCACAGGTTCAAAGCTAGCCTTAGCAACTTAGCATGGCTCTCGGCAACCTAGCAAAAACTTGTTTCCAAATAAGAAATAAAATCTGGCTGGAGGCAAAATGCCTCTGGGTTCAATCTCCAGTATCTATTTTCTACCCCCCAAAATAATTATTTCTAAGTCAGGTGCAGTGCCAATAACCTCAGTACTCAGGAGACTGAAACAGGAGGATTGTGGGTTCACAGCCAGCCTCAGCAACTTAGTTAGACCCTGTTTCAAAAATAAAAAATGAAGGCGGGCGTGGTGGCGCACACTTGTAATCCCAGCATTTGGGAGGCTGAGACAGGAGGATCGCAGTTCATGGACAGCCTCAGCTACTTAGGACCATTACAACTCAGTGAGACCCTGGTTCAAAATAAAAAATAAAATATAGGACTGGGGTGTAGCTCGAAGATAGAATGCCCCTGGGTTCCATCCCCAGTACCACAAAATAATTAATAAAATAGGCCTAGGGGTGTAACTCAGAGGCTCAATGCCCCTGGGTTCCATCCTAGTATCACAAACAAACCAACAAACATTTCTAATCTGAACAACATGTATAAAAGACCTCAAGATGACTGAGATTCTCAAAATTGTAAAATATCTGAGGTTAAATGAAATGAATTAAAAAATCATTAATATACTGCATAATAAACTACATGTAAAATATATGCATGATCTTTCTCTTAAACATTGGCTAACAGTTAATTTAACTGCAAGCCATGTGCCGCACACTGATGTTTGTCAGTGGTGAGTCACGTGTACCATGGTAGTCTCATAAGGCTATAAGGGAGCTGAAAATCCCCATCGCCTAGCGATGTCATGGCCACTGCAATACATTAGTTGTATTTGTGGTGATGCTGCTGTAAAGAATCTACTATGCCGCCAGTCATAAAAGTATAGCAATTCAAGTATGTATAGTACATAATACTTAATTTGTTATTGACTTAGTATTTACTATATTTTTAATAATCATTTTAGGATATTAAAAGTTAGGAGTTTAAAAGAATTTGTCATAAAACAGTATATTGTGTTATACAAGCAACAGCCTCATACATCTTGTGTTTCCTGCATCAGGCCACATCAAGGGACTGACATGCACGTCATCTAGGTTTATATAAGTACACTCTATGTTTGTAGAAATGAAATCAAGAACTTCTCAAAACTAACCTTATTGTTAAGCAATGCATGAATAAGAAAAGAACCAGAAAATAGAGCAGCGTGGATCTCTTTTTCTAAGCCTGGTTTTATTTATTTATTTATTTATTTATTTATTTATTTATTTATTTATATTTCTGGTGGTACTGGGGTTCCTGGAAGCCCTCCTACCTCCGGGCTACACTCCCAGACCTATTTTTACATTTTTATTTGGAAACAGGGTCTCCTAAGCCAGTGCGTGCGGCTGGCTTCGAACCTGGGCGATCCTCCTATCTCTGCCTCCCAAGCGCAGGGATTACAAGCATGCGCCACCACACCTGGCATCTAAGCCTGGTTTTAAAGGACAAGACAAATGTGTACTGACAGGCTTGTGCTCCTGACAGGCCTTCCTCCTGACTGGCCCTTCATTTTCCCCAATTCAATTTCAATACCACTAGACTATGTTATAAGAAAGAGGCCCAATGATCCTTCAGCTCCAAGTCTCTCAACTTTACCTTAAGACAGATTCAACAAAAACCCTTAATGCTTTCACATGAATCCACGCAATAAATGCTTCGCTGAAATTCACTTTCAGCCACCGCACAAGTGGTCCCTTTAAAAAGAAAAACAAAGTTAGCACAAATTTGATCTTGCAATTGGATAGGCCAAGTATTTATAAAGGACTAACTATAGGAATAATTACGGGCAATCTATGGAAGAATTAAGTCACATAATTCACTTTTTAAAAGTTTAAGTATTATTCTAATCATTATTGCATATCAGATTCTTATCTCACTATTTAAATTAGATTGAAAGTTAGCCACTGCTCAATATCCTCAATAGATAATGAGTTGAACTAAATCACTAACATAGAAAGAAATATATATATTTGTAAAAGTAGTTCAAACTGGTACAAAATAGAGGAGTGCCCTGGATGTGAAAAACAAAATATAAAATCTGAATTTACCATATACAATACTATAAAACATTTACAAACAACTTACCAACCTATTAGTTTAAGCAAAAAGGATAGGCAGAAGTGCATATCTTTGGTCAAAATATCTGATCTTTAAAAAGTACCTGAATTTTTCCTAACAGGTTGTTTATACTGCACATTACTTGGTTACAAATTATTTTCTCAGCTGGGCATAGTGGCACATACCTCAAATTCCAGTACTTGGGAGGCTGAGATGGGAGGATCGCAACCAGCCTCAGAATTTTAGCGATATTCACAGTACCATTGTGAGACCCTGTTTCAAAGCCAAAAGATAAAGTAGGTCTGGGAGTATAGCCCAGAGGCAGAATACCCATGGTTCAATCCCCTAGTACCACACACACACACACACAAAAGATGGAAAAATTAAAATAATTTCTTTCAAAAAAGTATTTTTACTAAAAAGATAACTTTATTTTTTACTTATTTATATTTTATGTGGTGCTGGAGATTGAACCCAGGAGCTTTCTACCTCCAAGCTACACCCTTAGCCCTATTTTTATTCTTTATTTTGAAACAGGGTCTCAACTAAGTAGCTGAGGCTGGCCTTGAACTGGGATCCTCCTGTCTCAGCCTTGTAATCCCAAGTACTGGGATCACAAGCGTGCACCACCACGCCCGGCTTAAAAACTTTAATACTTAAATAAAATCATCCTTCACTACAAGGACGTTAACCAAAACATTTGCATTTAAAGTTAATTTCTGACATAGATATAAGCGGAGTAATTACTTTTTTGGAATGTATTTTAAGATAATTATCTATAGATTTAAGTTTGTTTAGGAAAATTCATTATTATTCAATGAAAATAAGTAAAATCAAATGTCTTAAAAGCAGAGAACTGCTTTCTTTGTCTTAACATACCACTTTATCTTTTGCATAACACTGATGGTACTAAATATTAACACATACAAATTGCTTTTTCTTGTCAGTAGAAAGCCTGTTCATTTCTTCTTTGTCTGCTTTCATCTCCTCTTCATTATACTGGAAGTCACGAACGATGAACCTAAATTTGGGGGAGAAAGCAGATTTGTCCACACCATACGCAGCTAATCAAACAAACGAAAGAAAACCAAATAATCTCGATCTTACTTGTTTTCCCGGGCTTTGTGTCTGAAGTCATCGACTGCCTTTCTAAACAAGGTGACATTGCAAAGGTAACTGTCTTGGTCCTCTGAGAGAACACTAAGAAAAACAAGAAATTCATTCAAAGTGCTATACTTAACTGCTCTTTTTCATACTAAGGGAAGAATTCAGAAACCAGAGAGGAGCAGCAGCAATGGTTGGGAATGGGGCCGTTCCAAACCGCCTTACGCCCTCCATCTGTACCACCTCACACACTATTGTTTGGTTGTGATGCCTTCACACCTGTATTACGTTTTCTTCCTACTAAGCAACAAAATTAAATGCTAATTCAAATAAAGCATCCAAACTCTAAGAAACCCAATTTTAAGTCTGTCAGTGACAGGCTACTCAATAACAGGCTTGCTAAGCTGAATTCTCTCCAGTACAACCTGACAAGCCCGACGAGGCCTGACCGCACTGCCACTATGTCGGATCTTACCTCTCCTTCCGTCACACCCCAAAACAAAAATCTGCAAACACAACTATCCAAATAAACTGATAAATGCACTTGTATGTATCCTAAGCTCCACTTTAGGCTTTACATGATGCCAGCAAGGCTGGTACTTCTCTTTAGTCACAGTACCTTGGACCTCACAGGAAAGACCTCTCCAGACCTAACTGCCAGGAAGCCAAGTATCGTAGAAACGTGTAGCATACTGGGGGGGAAGTGGACTACTTGGAAGGGCAAACTGTATGGCTTATACAAAATGTAATTTGGCTTTCAAAAACTACTAGTAGCAAAAAAAAAAAAAAAATTACTGGCAGCTCCTTATGTATGCACAGAAACGGCACACTCTTCAATGGTGATCACGCTGGGACAGGGATGCTATTGATGTGTGGGGTTCTATCTTTCATGTATTAGGGATTTTCTGATGTTTAATGTGTCCTTTTTTATATAGCTTCACTGAGAAATGATCGATAAAATGAAGCACAGGTTAGGTGTGCGTAATCTGAAGTTTATACCTATGCCAACATCCCAAGAAATAATCACCAGGACCAAGGTAAGAAACGTCCGTTGTTTCCAAGTGCCTTTGTTTTTATTTACAATGTGGTACTTCTGGAATTGGGGGGGGGGGGGACTTTCACGAAACTGAAGGAGTACATGTGAAATTTAGGTACCTATTTAATTTTATGTTTTAAAAAAGTTAGTTCATTTATCCCAGAAGCCTTAGAACTGCCTGGTTAGCCAAGTAAGTTCAGAAGACAATTACAGTATTTTAAGCCACCCTGACTGGAGGCTATCTCCCTGCTGTAGGAGCAGCAGACACTTTGGCATGCCTATCGCCATGATCCCTGATGTGTAGAGAAACTCAATTACACTGGTTACACTGCACCTTTACAATTTTAAAATTATGTTTTGCAAAGCTATTACACTTAGTTCTTGCTCCTAGCAAAGCAGCTAACAAGTCTACAGAGCTTGATTAAAAATAATAATAATAATAAAAAATATTTTAATGATCCTCTGGTTTACCCAGATTGACTGTTATATGCAAACTGGTTGACATCAAAACAAATTCAAACTAAACTTGACAGGCTATTTCACAGAGATAAACAATGTTCTACCATTATCATAATAATCTGATATGATACTTCGCTGTCTAAAGGCCCTTTTGAAAGCATTTGATGACTGACACAAACAGCAAAATTGTACTGCTTACTCAAAATCCTTATGGTTAAAGACATCAAGATAAAAAACCTTATTTTATGACTAGATCCTACTGTGTCAGCTTATCAAAAAAAAAAAAATAAAGCCACCTAGCTTTCCCTTTTTCTCCCCAGAAAGAGTATTTCTTAAAACCTTATATAGAATAAGCCATGAATCCTTAGTATAAGGGACTTTTAGTCATTTAACATGTACTGAGTCACTATAATATGCCAAGTTTTTATTAACTATTAGGAGTAAAACCATAAGATCCCATTTCCTGACCAAGGGTCCAATCGAGGAAACCGATAGAACGAAATAACTACAAGGAGGCTGTGAGTGGAAGATGTACCAGTGATTCTGGACAAGGATACTTTTATCTGGGTGGATTCAGGAGGCTCTTAAACAGAAGAGGTGATACCAAGTAGAAGTTTGGAAGACAGGCCAGAGAAGAAAGAACATTCCAGGCAGAATCCCGTTTGCAAAGGAACACAGATACATTTAGGGAATATCCTGAAATCAGTGTAGCTGAAACACAGTCTAGAGAAGGGTGTATGTGTTAAGAGGCGGCGATAACAAACTGATTGATACATTAAATGGCAGCAGTGTGTGAGGAGAAAAAGGAGACCAGCTGATGGCAATCAATGGCTCAAGCCAGAGGTGTCAGGAATCCGAAGACAGAATATTTGACCACTTTGATCAATGAAACAAATTTCACATGGTTCAACCAAATACCATGGCAAGACCAATTAGACTGGAGAGGAGTCCAAGATGACTGACCACCATACTTCTAATCTGGATCGCGAGGGAGGCACCAAAGGTACCTCGTACTACAAGTAGCATTGACAGTTTGAGTCCAAGATTAGTGATGTCAAGCTCATTTCCAAGGGAATACACATGCAGTGCCAGAGGGAACCTCGTAGTGCATCTGAAACTATGGTTTAAGGCAGGATTCAGGTGGAACTTTAGGAGACCTAAGACTACAGGCAAGGGAAGAGCCACAGAAGAACAGACTGTGCCCCTGAGACAGAACAGCTTAAAGCTGGCGGGTGTAGCTTCCAGGGTCTCTCCAGCTTGCTCATGCAATTTCAATGCAGAAGCCATCAGACTGCATTAGAAATTAATTTCACAAGTTTGCAGAGCTGATGGTACTAGTCAGAGAGGGGAAAAAAGTCAATGTAAACAAAGGATGGGGACCAGGAGAGGTGAACAACATAAAAAAGCAGACTCAGTGAGAATGAAAAAGATAAAGAGAAGGTCTGCCCAAGAGTCAGATTACAGCTGAGCATGGCCTCACATACCTGTGATACCAGCACTTGAGAGGCTGAGACAGGAGATCGCAGGTTTGAGGCCAGCAGCACATGGCAACTTAGCAAGACCCTGTTTCAAAATTAAAAAATAGTCTTGAAAAGGAATGATTTTCTTCACAGACTACTTCCTAAAACTAAATTCTTAAGAAGATACTATGAGCCAGGCCTGGTGGCACATGCTTGTAATCCCTGCGCTTTGGAGGCTGAGACAGGAGGATCACACAGGTTCGAAGCCAGCCTCAGCTACTTAGTGAGGCTCTCAGCAACTTAGTGAGACCCTGTTTCCAAATAAAATATAAAATAGGTCTGGGAGTATAGCTTAGAGGTAGAAAGCCTCTGGGTTCCACCCCCAGTACCACCACCAAAAAAAAGGGAAGATACTATGATATTTATTTGGGAGGCTGAGACAGGAGGATCAGGGTTTGCGGACAGCCTCAGCTTCTTAGTGAGGCCCTTTGCAACTTGGTGAGACCCTGTTTCCAAGTAAAGAATAAAAATTAGGGCTGGTAGTATAGCTCAAAGGCAGAATGCCCCTGGTTTCCACCCCGAGTACTGTAAAAACAACAACAAAAATAACAGAGCTGGGAGTGTAGCCCAGAGGTAGAACCCCTGGATTCCATATCTCTCTCTCACACACACACACACACACACACACACACACACACACACACACACACACACACACACCAAAAAAAAAAAAAAAGAGAGAGAGAGAGAAGAGGATACTATGAATCTTACTTTAGTAGTATTGAGGTTTGGTAAACTAGTATAGAAAGGCACAGTCAGAAATGAGACACTTCCAAGAGTCCAGGAGGCTGGTTCGTAATGAAAGTAGATAAGACAGCATGGAATAGACAATATAATTTGAAGTAGGTTTTAGGCTCAACTTCCCTGGAATTAAGGTTCCTTTAGAAACAACAAGTTTTCTTGTAGTTCTTTAGAGATTCTTGTCTTTCCAATGACTGTGTGCTCCACAAATTTTTGCAGTGAAATTTTTGACAGACTTTAGTGCTCTTAAAACTTCCAGTGTTAATTCTCTTCTTTAATTCTGTTAAAAGTTTGTAAATAGAGGGTGCAGAGTGATCGTGACAGGGAAAATATTTATCTTTTTACAGCTGACATGGAAAATAATGATATTCATTTTAGAAATAGTCTTTCTTTATATCCACAGCATGTGAAAACAGTACCTATTACTATCTGCACTTGTGTTACCTATTAGTAAGACAATTCTTAATTTGTAATGCAATAAAGATTCCAATTATTATTTTTTAAATTTAAAAATAGGCCTGGGGATGTAGCTCAGAGGTAGTGCCCCTGGATCTGATCCCCAGTACCACACACACAAGAGTTGGATTACAAATCAGATTCCAAAGGAGCAGCCTTTAGAAGCCAAGGGGAGGTGCCAGGATCACCAGGCAGGTGAGGCAACAGGTGACAGGCAAATGGCAACACCAGTAATGACCTTAAGTGACACGTAAAACCAAGCTAGAGAGAGGAGATAAGAAAATCACATCTCTTCATGATTAAGCATGGACTTGAACTCCCTCCACATACAACACTGGCCAGAGTTCCACCAGGTTCAAATAAGTGAGCTAAACTCAATCTCTCCATTTCCGTTAAGTCTTCTTGTAGGTATCACTGGGCCTAGAGGAAACTGAAAGACCACTTTAGTGGACGTACTTCAGATGCTTCTTGGCATTTTCAGAGACCTCTGTGGGGGCAGTGCTTTCAGAGTCTAGGAGTTCTTCCAGCTGCTTCCGATTCCTTGCCTCTCTCCTACGGCTTGGCCAGTCATGCTCTCTGCTCCCCAACCAATGTACCTGTTTCTTCCTTGCCCTTGCTTCATAGAAGTTACTTTTGCAAACCTGCTCTGAAACGCAAGAGGAACTTTTCTCTGCCTAATGGCTAGTGCGATTCTTTCTGCAATTTCCTGGCAAGGCTCCTCTGCAACTACAGTTTCATTACTTACTTATTTTATTATTGCAATACTGAAATCATACCCAGGGCCGTCCTGTGTGCCAGACAAGGACTCTACCACTGAACTATATCCCCAGGCTTTAATCACAGGCTTTTTTTTTTGGGGGGGGGCAGTACAGGGGGTTGGACCCAGGGGCATTCTACCTCCAAGCTACACCCCCAGCCCTATTTTCCAGGGGGTCTTTTTTTACCTTTTAGAACTAGGAATCGAACCAAGAGCACCACATCTACAAAGCAGGCACTTTGCCACTTAGCTACATCCCAGCCCCCACCCAACCCCCAGCCCTATTTTGAAACAGGGCCTCACTAAGTAGCCGAGGCTGGCCATGAACCTGCGATTCTCCTGTCTCAGCCTCCCAAGTACTGGGATTCCAAGTGTGCACCACCACACCTAGTTCAATTAGACTTAACGAGCGAAAGTAGACATTAAAAAAAGGAAAGTGGTAATTGTGAGAGTAGAAGTGAGAAGCACTATCTCTAACAGTGATTCAACAGAAAGCAGTATAGCCTCAACTTCTTTGGCATGACCTTGATGTACACTTATAAACCTCCCTGCTTCTCACCACAAAACCGGCAGTATTCCAAATTGTGTCTTTTAAGACTTAGGTAGAATACCTTGTAAGTAGCTAGATTTTCTGATCTTTAAAAATGAAATAATTTTTGTTTTCAGATTTGAGGATTTTTTTTTTAAGTACTGGGGAAGGAACCCAGGGGCATTCTACCTCCAAATTACACCCCAGTCCTGTTTTTTATTCTTTATTTTGAAACAGAATCTCACTATGTTGCAGAGGGTCTCACTAAGTAGCTGAGGCTGTCTGAGAACCGCGGTCCTCCTGTCTCAGCCTCCCAAATGCTGGGATTACAAGCATGTGCTGCCACGCCTGGCTAAGGATGGTATTTTTCAATCAGTTCGTCTCCCTCAAAACCTACTTTCCTTCACTGCTCCTAAGACTCATCACTCAGGTATCGTACCAACAAGGATCAAATGAAAGTGCAACTACCTTGATTAATTGACTCAACTTGTGTAAAGCGCTGAGAACTATGATTAGCAAGTAGTAAGTACTAGAAAATTTGAGTTACAACACTAAGAAAAAAAAAATTACCTTCAGCACCAAGTCCTAAGATTGCTCATAAACAGTGGAAGAAATGCCAGACTGACCCCCTCTCCATCCTAGCCAGCCTACCTGAATGACCCAATGCTTTCCAGTGCTACCTGAGATAGTGCCATGTTCTCTATGCAAAATTTAAACAGCTATGTTTTTGAGTCAATGACTTCAGATGTACTTTGGACTGAGAAATAGGTAGAACAGATGTTTGTACCAAGTGAGGAAGGGCTAGGGGTTCTCAGATGGTCAGTATGCACTTACAGGTCATTCAGAGGACAAGCATGGTCTGTATTAAAATATTACACTAGTAAGCCGGGCGTGGTGGTGCACGCTTGTAATCCCAGCATTCGGGAGGCTGAGACCGGAGGATCGCGGTTCGTGGACAGCCTCAGCTACTTAGTGAGGCCCTCTGCAACTCAGTGAGACCCAGTTTCAATATAAAGAATAAAAAATAGGGCAAGGGATGTAGCTCGGGGGTCAAACGCCCCTGGGTTTCATTCCCAGACCTGAAAAAAATATATATATATTACACTAATTAAGCCTGGCGTGGTGGTGCACGCTTGTAATCCCCGCGCTTGGGAGGCTGAGACAGGAGGATCGCAGAGGTTCGAAGCCAGCCTCAGCTACTTAGTGAGGCTCTCAGCAACTTAGTGAGACCCTGTTTCCAAATAAAATATAAAAAAGGTCTGGGAGTACAGCCCGGAGGTAGAAAGCCTCTGGGTTCCACCCCTAGTACCACAAAAAAAAAAAAAAAATTACACTAATTAGCCAAAGAGATAAACTTCTGAAGTAGCAAAGCCCACCACTGGGTACATGTGGCCGACTCCACTGTGCTACACCTCAGCCCCTGAGCTAGGGCTCCTGTGTGTCCACCTCTGGAGGACACTGCGTACTAAGTCCTCACCCTCTTCCTTCACCTGCCTCCTACATACACACCAAGTCAACCTGCACTTGAATCCTTACAGATGACAAGGTGTTACCTGTAAGGAAACACAGCTAAGTGAAAATCTATTAGCAACATACCACTATCCTCTGGGGTCTGCCATGTGAAGGGCTAGTTTGAATGGAAGGTTATCTCTCAAATGGGAAAAAAATTCATGATGAGTAGAAGTTTTTGGTTTAGTCCTCAAAAGATTAATAGTTGTGAAATGTAAACATTACCACCTTATATTCTGAATATCAAACTTTAAACAAACTTCCTAACATATGCAAGTAGGGTGCTATGCTTATTTTATAGACAAAGAAAATGAGGCCCAGAGAAGTTAAAAGACTTACTCAGGTCACACAGCAAGTTGGTAGTAGAACCAGAATTGTTTGGGTGCATATATACCGTATTCAGTATTTTCTCAAAGAACTTCTTGTGTGGTAATGGTAAAATACAGGGGAATGTGACAAGGAATATTGTTAAAAGCATACAGGAACCATGGTAGGGCACTTGTCTAGCATGTACAGGCCCTGGGTTCAATCCTCAGCAGCAACAACAACAACAATCAGTTGGATAGCTGGGCGTGGTGGTGTGCACCTGTAATCCCAGTACTTGGGAGGCTGAGACAGGAGGATCATAGGTTTGAAGCCACTCTCAACACCTCAGTGAGACTTGCATTAACTTAGTTAGAACCTGTTTCCAAGTAAAAAATAATAAAATCAGGCTGGAAGTGTAGTTCAGAGGTAGAATGCCCCTGGGTTCAATCTCCCCAAGCACACACACACACACACACACACACACACACATCAGTTGAAAGAATATAGGAAATTGGTTTAAAAGATCTGAATTCTAGTCCTAACTTTGCTGTTGTACACTTAAGGCAACCATTTGACTTCCTCATCTATGGAAAAAAAAATAAATAACTGCCCAAATCACTTCATGGAATTGTTGCAAATATCAAATTAGACAAATGTGTTAAATATATAAATTTTATTTTTAAAGTACTGGGGAGTAAACTCAGGGCCTCATGCATGCTAAGCAAGTAAGTACTCTACTACTAAGCTACATTCTCAGCCCTTCTTATTTATTTTTAATTTAATTTTTTTGTGTTGTACCGGGGATGGAACCCAGGGGCTTTTCTACCTCCGGGCTATACTCCCAGCCCTATTTTATACTTTATTTGGAAACAGTGTCTCACTAAGTTGCCGAGAGCCTCACTAAGTAGCTGAGGCTGGCTTTGAACCTGTGTGACCCCCCTGTCTCAGCCTCCCAAGTGCTGGGATTACAAGGTCGCGCCACCACGCTCGGCTTTGGTTTTTTATTTTTGAGACAGGGTGTCCCTAAGTTTCCCAGACTGGCCTTGAACTCGTGATCCTCCGGCCTCAGTCTGCTGAATAGCTGGGACTGTGCCACCATACATCCTCATTCTTTTTAAATAAAGGAATTTTGGCAAAACCTATGCTCAGAACGATGGCTGTCTAGTCCTCTTCTTTGCAAGATAAAATGAGGAGGCATGATCACAGAACAGGTATGCAGCGCACAGTGAAACAGAGACTGTTCAGAGGCAGCACAGAGCAGCCACTATCCAGTGTGTGACTGGGCGAAGCATTCACCTCACTGCCGCAAGGTCACATGTCTACAGACACGGAAGTGTGGAAGACATTGTCAAGTCCTTCCCGGGTCTACAGTTAGGATGGTTTGAGTCTCACTTATGAGGTAAAAATGATGGTTCTACAATTGTAAACTTTTTACAGATGAACAATGCAAAGATATTTCCTAACCCAACATCCAAATTATAAGAGTAATTCTGGAAAATAGTTTTACAAAGATTTTTACTTACTTGCTAGACCTTGGAACTACCATTTCAGCTAGTGTTTCATACTGTTTAATCCAGTCATTGTGGTTTAACCTGCAGAAAAGATACAATAAGCACTGGAAAAGAAAAACAAGTCCTATTTCCTGCCTACCAGAAGAGAGAAAAAAATTAAGCGACAATTAGAAAATGTGGCTACAGTATAAAAGTCATAAGTATGTAACAGAATACTTAGTGCTGAGAATGAACTTCAATACACTGACTAAAACAGGAAGTCTTTCACCACCCTCTGATATCCAGTAGCTGCTGCAGGAGAAGCGCGTCCTAGTTGAAGTGTGGGTAGGAAGCAAGGCATGGTACACGGTCTTTGTGGCTTTCAACTGCAAACTTGGTATGTATTACAGCGCGTCAGCGCGTTTTAAAAAGGGCCACAATGAAATCGTCATCGTATCTATTCAGTGGCCATTATGTAGGGCTGCATAAAGCCACATTTATAAAGCAGAGTGCCAGGAAGTAGCAAGTGAAGTGACACTGAACATGTTACCACAGAACACTGCAACATCCTTCCCCAGAGACCACTGGCTCCTGGAGGTGTGGGGAGAAACTGGGTGTGGCACATGTTGGTAATCCCAGTACTTGGGAGGCTGAGACAGGAGGATCGCAGGTTCACACCCACCTCAGCAACTTGTGGGGCCCCCTGCAACTTTGTGAGACTCTGTTTCAAAATAAAAGACGTAAAAAAAATTGGGGCCAGGGGTGGAGCTCAGAGTTCAAATGCTCCTGTTCAATCCCCAGTGCCACAAAAATAAAATATAAAAGAATTATAGTATTTATAGACAGAATAACTGATTATGTAAGCTGCCCAGTATAGGTCCTATGTTCCAGTTATGAGGTACAAAACTTATGTATTTTATTTACTTTTATTTACTGGTTTTATTTACTGTTTGTGTGTGTGTGTGGTACAGCAGATTGTACCCTGGGCATCCTACCCAAGTAATGAGATTACAGGTGGGCACAATCACTCTCAGCTAAGTTCTGGCTTTAAATACAAATTTTAAATAAAGCTTGAATGAGACAAAGGTTACTTTCCTACATAGTATAAAAACACAGATACACAGAAATTTATTACAAATAACCGATGTTTCAATAGCAAGGGAGAGTTATGCAACTAAAACATAAAATAGAACTTTGGGAGCCAAACCCTCAGTTTTAAGCTCTTCTCCACGTGCAAAGAAAAGCCTGCAAAGACTGGTTCCTGCAATAAGGGGCATCGCTCCAGCTACGTGGCATCGTAGCCACTGTGAACTCCAGGGAGTTACTTTCCCTCCCTTTTCCAAAAGCCACCATTTTCTAGTATTGGGTCTCCTGGCCAGATAAAAATGGAGAGCAAAGCAAGGAAGGCTTCCTGCAGTGAATGCTCTGAAGAGGGCCCTCATCTCCCATCTCAATTTGGATCCCCTGGTGATTCCCTGCAAGCAAGACTTCAGTGTAAGAAATTACTTACACACATCTATAGCAAGTTCTAATCTTCCAAGTGTCCAAATGTTTCATTTTCCAAACTATGATCAAACATTAGTTAATACAGAAGGTCTAATCAAAAGGAGGTTTCAGAGGGCTGTCTAATCAACAGGTTAGCAAACTATGCTCCAAGGCATGGCTGGTTTTTTTTATAAATAAAGTTGTACTGAAACAAAACTACATCTGCTCATTTACGTATTGTCTGTGGCTGCATCTATTAAAACCACAAACCTGTAAAGAGAGTTGAGTAGCTGTAATAAAGGCCAGACAGTTGGCAAACCCCTAAGTATTACTATCTGGACCTTTATAGAAGAAAATTTGCTCTTGCCAGTTCTTGCTTTTATAGGGCTTAAATTAGTCAAAAAGATTTTTTAGAAAAATACCCAAAAACCTTCCCTGTTGTGAAAAATGTAAAAATGTGTATTTTTCAAAGTTCAGTAATTTAGCATTAATCTTTAATAGGCTAACTGTATCAATCTTAATTTATAATTGGTATTTCCATTAGTAAGTTATCAACTAAATTTTACTTTATATGCCCTATGAGGTTGCTGGGCAGAACAAATGACAAAGCTGTATTCCTTTTATACTTGGGTTTGAAGGAAGACCTCAATTGCAACACCAGATACTAACAGTTTTTTTCTTATATGTTAACAAGTAGAATCTTTTATAATAGAAAGACATACTTGGGAACTACCACCAGTAATGTGACGAGATACTCTGAATCAAGAACAAAGTCATCCTTTTTCACAATTTCTGCTAGACTTCGAGTTAGTAAACTTCCTCTGAGGAATAAGGAAAGAAAAAAAAAACATTAGGTGGATAATGTGTGCTTCTGCAACATTAACAACAAGCTCATCATATTTATGTATGCTAATATAAACACTGCAGAGAGGGATTAGTCTTAGTTAACATTTTTGATTTATAAGAACAAGTTAGTCACATATATCCCACCCAACCAAAGAAATGGCAACATTCTTCAACATTTGCCTCTAGTGTCTACCTTTGTGTTTGCTTTATTATAACTCACTTCTCTTGATTACATCTTGACTGGGAAAGTGCTATTCATTACTATCAATTAAAGTTTATTTCATCATAATTATGAAATTATGTCATCTAAGGATAACCTTTGGTTTTCTTCCCTCTCCTCGGGTATCATTTGATCAAGCAGGCAATTTTGGTTACTGAACCCAATAATCAAGTCTTTACAGTCTTCATTAGGCCTTCCAGTCAAGATGCTCCCATAGTGAAAATGTCTCTTCCTATTTGCATTACTGGTAGTCTTCAGCCAGTCTTCCCTCTGGGCTATGAAAGCACAACTTGTATAGTTAAGTGTTTAAAGCTCCCCTTGTAGTAGCCATAGTACAGGGACAGCAACCTGAACAAGGGTGTCCTATTTTAAGAAAACCTAATATGTGAAAAAAATCTACATTTGGAAAAGATAAATTGAAGAACAATTATTGCACCTTAAATAGATTATTCTATAGAATTCTTCCAAGCCGCAAAGTAGTTGGTATGCCATAACACTATGAGTTAATTTTTAAACAATTTTAGACAATTTTTCAGTGAAATATCAAATGGATAAAGGAATAAACCAAAACCCAGTTCAAAAACATTTATGAAACAGGTGTAATAAATGAGTCTCACACCTCTTTTGACTTTTCTAAATTCTGTAAACAGCTTAATAAAGACTCTACATACATTTTTTTAAAAAGACCATTTTAGTTACAGAAACAGCATAAACCAGAACTTAATAAACCCAACAACACCTAATTCCATGTATGCTACTGTCCTCCTTCCCCATGTTTAAGTCACATAGACTTGATCTGCTTACGCATTCTTTCGCTCCAAGTTCTGAAGATTCCCTTTCAGATTATTGTATGCAGATGCTCGAGATTTTAGGTCATTATCAATCTGAGTTACTCCCTTCAAAAAAGAAAAAAGAAATATGATCAACATTTTCACAAATTGGCCTCTACTAATATAATTAAAGCAGCTGAAATTTTAGCTTTTACAAATACTAGTTTCTGATGTAGGAAATTTCTATTACTTCACTTAATTTACTTATAGTCCTGGGAGTTGAACCCAGTGGCATCTACCACCGAGCTACATCCCCAGCACATTTTCGTTTTTATTTTAAAATAAGAAAGTTTTAAGCCAGGTGTGGTGATGGACACTCGTAATCCCAGTACTTGGAAGGCTGAGACATGATGATCACAGGTTTGAGGACAGCCTCAGCAAGTAGTGAGACGCTCACCAACCTGATGAGACCCTGTTTCAAAATTATAAAAAAAATAAGTCTGGGGGCATAGCTTGGAGGTAGAATGCTCCTGGATTCAATTCTCAGTACTGCAAAAAAATAGATAAATAAAAAATGGTAATTTAGAAAATAACCAACTTTATTTTTTATTTATTTTTTATTTTTTTGGTGGTGGTACTGGGGTTCCTGGAAGCCCTTCTACCTCCGGGCTACACTCCCAGACCTATTTTTTAATATATTTTTTTGGAAACAGGGTCTCTTAAGCCAGCATGGCTGGCTTCGAACCTGTGCGATCCTCCTGTCTCTGCCTCCCAAGCGTGGGGATTACAAGCGTGCGCCACCACACCCGGCCAACCAACTTTATTTTTAATAGAATAATTTCCAAATGAATCTTTTCTGCTAGTATTTTAGTCCACATGTATTTTGTTATTACTATATTACTTCTTAAACCTAAATGAAATTAGGCCACTGAGTTTGAATATTACTAATTAAGACTTCAAAGCTAAAAGATTTTTTTCCAAAAGAAACTAAATTACACTATCCTACCATTATTACACAAAATATTTTCTGAATGAAATTAAAATTGTAGTTGAATTTTCAAAGTTGAATTTTTCCAAAGAGGATTAAAACTATTAAATACTTAGGGAGAAAAAGAGTTTAACACATTTGAAGAACTAGTTTTGACTAGGTGCTCCCAGTTGTATAGCACTAGGTTAAATCATGACACTTCAGAACCTGTTTCCTTATCTCCCATCCAAGCACTAATAAGGCCCCAGGCCCTGCTTAGCTACCAAGACCAGACCAGATAAGGAGTATGGACCAGTCTTCAGTCTTCTCCCCTACAACTGTATCTGAAATCTCAAGATTAAATCCTTGATAAGGATCCAAAGAAAATAAGGCCTGGTCAAAGCAGGAGCACAGCTTTAAGTTATATGATGACAACTGGGCGTGCTGATACATCCATGTAATCCCAGCTCCTCAGAAGCTGAGGCAGGAAGGTCTTAAGTTTGAGGCCAGTCTAAGCAACTTAGATCCTGTCTCGAATTAAAAAGAAGGGCTGGGGAGTAGCTTAATGGCAGGCGCTTGCCTAACATGTACAAGGTCCTGGGTTCAGTCCCTACTACTACAAATAAATAACATAATGATCTCAGTTAAAAATCTTTGATAATCTATTAATTTCCACTAAACTTGAGAGCACGCTGTACTACTAAAGTCAAAGGGAGCCATGGAAAGTCTGTCCAACAATTCAAACTGCTCTTTTTCCCCAACCAGGTCACTAAGAATATTGGCAAAAAATTAATAGCTCCTTGTCCATTTGCTTCTCTATGGCTTTTGCTAAGACTTTTACATTTTCTCTCAAGCTCAAAGAGTTTTCAGTAAAAAGGAATACTTCTTAACTTGATGAATTAGTGGGTAGGCTTTGGGGTCCAGTGCTCCCCAAAAGCTGCACATAAAATCATGAGATACATAAATATAGGCATTTAGGGCCAGAGGGCCAATACTAAACTGGCAAAAGGAGTCAGAACTCACAACACTTAATGTTCGAACAAGCACTACAAACATACAAACCTAGTCATTACTGTCATCTATTGGGATAACTCATAAATCTTTATGAGCCAAATTTCCTATTCTACATAAACTAAACTATTACAAATAAGTAAACTGTACTACTTAGATAATCCACATGTGGAAATGTTGTAGTTTATAACATTTTAACATCTAAACATCTTTTAACATTTAACATATGCTAATAGTAAGGATACTTCCTGTTTGTATCTGTGACATGTAAGTTATCTGACAAAAACCTAAAAAAATATTTCATAAGCTAGGCATGGTGATGCACGCTTTAATCCAAGTACTTGGGAGACTAAGACAGGAGGATTGCAGGTTCACAGCTAGCCTTAGTGAGGCCCTCCACAACTTAGACTGTTTCAAAATAAAAAATAATAAAAATAGCGCTGGAGTGTAGCTAGCTCAAAGGTAGAAGAATGTCCCTGAGTTTAATCCCCAGTACCACAAAAAAAAAAAAAATATATATATATATATATATTTATTTATATATATATAAATATATATATACACTTCTCATAACTAAATTATAAAATAAAGCCACTATAAACCAGTATGTCCCACCTGTCCCAATTTCTACCTTACCTTGGCAATTATTTCAGAAATATTTTTCAGGGACTGCTTGATTGGATATTTGGCCATATCCCACTGGAACCTTGTTATATAAGTAACCAAGTCAACTGAAATAAGGGAATAAATTAATTACTGAAGAGAAAACAGCATTTTTTAAAAACAGGTTTTCTGCAGAGCAAAACTTCTTTTTTTTGGGTAGTAGTGGGGATTGAACCCAGAGGTATTCTACCTCCAAGGTACACCCCCAACTCTGAGACAGGAGAATCGCAGGTTTGAGGCCAGCTTCATCAAATTAGTAAGAACCCGTTTCAAAAACAAAATGGTCTAGAAGTGTCACTCAGAGATACAATGCCCCTAGGTTCAATCCCTAGTACCAGAGGAGTAAAAAATAGATGTGGAACGGTTATGCAACAAGGATTAGTAAAAATTTTTACCTTGTAATCTCTTTTTTGACTCAAAAATTTATTATATACATTAAGATGCTCCTCCTCCTTCTAATTTGATGACTTAATAAATGGAATAAAGATTAAGAAAATTCTTCAACTTATCTCCTTGATGAGTTTGACAAAAATATGTTGACAACTTCCCCAAATTGAAAATAAACATGTCTGTTAAAACCATGTGATGACTGTTTCTGAAAGTCTACACGTCAAAAATCTTGAAACATGAACTCTTTTACTTTCAAATGGGAAGAAAAATGGAAAACCCAAGAGAAACTTAACAACTGTTAAGTTAATAATCAAAACAACTTTACCCCTCAAGACCAGTGCAATCAAGGCCAGGAAAAACAATGCCAATATGACAAGCTAAATAACAAAGCTAATACATATCAAGATATCTTTCTCTCAATTTCTTATATCAACAGCACAAATAGTTCCAAAATCGATTTCAGATATGCTCCTGCCCCCGACACTGTCAACTACCATTCCACCTACTAGATTGACGCACTAGTTCATGAAATAATCAGAACAACAGTAAAGGTATCATCCACCTTCTATTCTGTCCTAAAACAACTAAGAGAAAGAGTTGGCAACAGAATCAGGATCACTACTATAAGAAAGAAGCAGTAGTAGCCAGGCGTGGTGGCACACACTTGTAATCCCAGCATTTGGGTGGCTGAGACTGGAGGATCACGGTTCTCAGACAGCCTCAGCAACTTAGTGAGGCCCTTCGCAACTCAGTGAGACCGTTTCAAAATAAAAAATAAAAAATTGGGCAGGAGTTGTAGCTCGGAGGTCAAATGCCTCTGGGTTCCAGCCCCAGACCCGGGAAAAAAAAAAAAAAAAAGCAGCAGTAGTAAATGACTATATTTTAACTATTTAAATATTTATTGAGCCAGGCATGGTGGCGCACGCTTGTAATCCCCGCGCTTGGGAGGCTGAGACAGGAGGATTGAACAGGTTCGAAGCCAGCCTCAGCTACTTAGCGAGGCTCTCAGCAACTTAGTGAGACCCTGTTTCCAAATAAAATAGAAAATAGGTCTGGGAGTATAGCCTGGAGGTAGAAAGCCTCTGGGTTCCACCCCTAGTACCACCCCCCCACACACAATAAATAAATAAATAAATAAATAAATAAATAAATAAATAATAAATAAATATTTATTGAGCATCTATTACTTGCAAGGAGAAGAAACAAGCAATGATCTTATCATATAGGTAATAGACTATAAAATGAAAAGGGTTATTTTAATGATGTCTGAAGACGGACCTAAGTTAAAATGAAGGAAATGCTTTAATATTTCATAAAAAATAACAAATCCAAGGAAAAATATCAACAATGAAGTCAATGACTCCTTTATAAAGCCACTATTATTACACAGAGCAAACTCTACGTAAATATTAGCATCTAGCTATAGATGCCAGTAGACTATTTTATGGGTCATATTCCAATTTGAAGGGAAGAAAGGAGGCATTATGCTATGATAAAATTAACTTCTAAGGCTTTAGCAGTGGATGCTGTTAATACAAAAAGCTACAGAAGACAGCAACCAGAACAATATATAAATCAACTTGGAAATTTACTTGTAAATTTAAGTTAGCAAACAGATTCCAGGAAGAGCTAAGATAAACTTCTGTAATACTGCTTTTGCAGGAGACTTGACATAAGCTACGTAAGATTACCTTACATGAAATTGTGTCTCAGGGGACAGGATGTAACTGGCAATACCAGTATATTAAACCATAATAATTATATCTTAATGGCTGTCCATTGTATTTAACATCCTTATCTATAAGATTGTTCTTATATCGTTTTTGCTTTTGCAGCTCATTTATTTTACATAAGTTAATAATTGTCAAATTATAAAACATTAGCTTACCTCCATTGGCCAACAGATTCTCCTGAACTTTATCTTTACTATCCTCCAATACATCAGCCATGTACTGAGCCACTTTTTTAACCACCCTGGGGAATAAAAAGAACCACCATTTTCAGGAAAAATAAGCATATTCCATGCTATACAATGAACATATTACACAAAGATATGAATTTGGTAAATATATTCTCATTACACACATTCTTATAATCTAGAGGAAATGGGTTAACAGATAAAACTAAAATGGACCAAGATTTTGTTACATGCAAAAATCAACTGAGTAACTGTAGGGTTCTAAGGAGACCACATGCGATGTGTTTATCACCCTAAAAAGGAAGTCATGGAAGCTAGTGAGAAATAAATTGGGTTATGGATCCGACTGCAAGGGCCAGGAACAAAGGAGGAGGCGGGGACCAGCCACGACTGCATCCCTCCTGCATCCCTCCGGTGAGCCAGGCACCGAGCTTGCACGTAGGGCGGAAGGGCTCAGGCCACGGAACATAAGGCCCCACATTACTTATTCACAAGTAACTACTATTTACAAGAAGCTTTGCTACAAAGGAAGCCATTGTGCTACAAGGGCATCTGTATCTGACCTTGTCGATCTCTTCACTTTATATTAAGATACTGAGGTATAAAGAGAACAAGTGACTTATACACAGTCACAGGGCATTTAAGGGCAGAACTGTATCTAGAAACATAGTGCTTTGATTCTTGGGGCTCAGTGTTCTTTTCTCTATTCCACGTCACTTCCAGGTCCTAGTGGATTTCAAAATTACAAAGCAAAAAAACCCTTGGCATTGCTTATACTCTTAACTGTAGAGACATACAAAGACATACAAACGACTAACTACAAAACACTCTAAGTGCCAGCTGGGGTTCCAGACAGAGAAGCTTAAGAGAAAAAGGGATCACTTCCCACTGCTATTACCAAGAAAATAATATCTGCCAGGAATGATGGCATGCACATGTAATCCCAGAACTTGGGAGGCTGAGACAGGAGGATCACAGTTTTGAGGCCAGCCTCAGAAACTTAGAAAGACCCTATTTCATAATAAAAAATTTTAAAAAGAACTGGGGGTATAGCTCAAAGGTAGAATCCCTCTGGGTTCAATCTCCAGTAAACAAACAAACAAACAACCAAACCTAGCAGTTCAAAAGAAGGGCAAGGAACCAGGCGTGGTGGCGCACATTTGTAATCCCTGCGCTTGGGAGGCAGAGACAGGAGGATCGCGCAGGTTCGAAGCCAGCTGCGCTGGGTTAAGAGACCGTTTCCCAATAAAAAGTATAAAATAGGTCTGGGAGTGTAGCCCGGAGGTAGAAGGGCTTCCAGGAACCCCAGTACCACCAAAATAAATAAATACATAAATACACAAATTTATGTATATATAAAGAAACAGAAGAAGGGCAAGGAAGAATAGAAAGGTTTCTGAAAAGATGACTGCATGGGAAGAAAGTACAAGCTTGGTATCGTCTGAGTCCAAGGAGGGACAGTGGCGTTCGGAGAATGGTGAGGGTCCAGACTGACCAGAGTGGTAGGCTGAGCAACAGGGGAGCTATGCTGAGAAGTGGAGGGAGAAGGATGCAGGCAGCTGGCCCCGACAGCGGACCCTACACAGGGATGCAACATGTCCAAAATGGGCAGTGAGGTCCAGATGGCTGCGTGTTCAACGACTGGGAGGGTAACGTGGAAGCCTTGTAACAGTAAATACGCAACTCGTACAGTCTAGAAAAAGATGACAGAAGGGCTGCACTTGAATGATAAACTAAGCGGAACAATTTCAGAAACAAGCCCTAACTTGGCTGTGTCTCCACGATCTTCCTAAGCATCTCTCAAAAGTATCATTGTCAATGTACAGTCACCTCAAAAAAAAAAAAAAGGTTTACTGATTAGATTATTGAGAAAGTATGAATTATGGCTCACTCAATACAGCACGATGTTCAGACTTTAAAAGCTGGAACATATCAGTCATTAAGCTACCATCTGTCAATTCCACCATGATCTAACAACCATGGGATTTTTCAGTTCCTTGTGTCTTTCAGGTAGACTGAAGAAGGCAGTGCTTGCAGAAGAGCACAGAAAGGAGCTGGCAAATGGCACAGGTAACTTTCAGTTTTACTGACCAAGCTCACACTTGCCCTGGCGAAAATGTTTCCTAAAGCTCTTTTTTTTTTTTTTAATTAAAAAGCTATCATCAAGCCAGGGTAGCTCAGCAGTACAAATAAATGAAAAAGCAGGCTGGGAGTGTAGCTCAAATGTACATGCTTAGATGCTCAAGACCCTAGGTTCCACACCAGTATCAAAAACAAAACAAAAACCCTATAATCAAGAGACTATTCTTCCCAGCTGGGCATGGTGGCACATGCTTGTAATCCCAGTACTTGGGAGGCTGAGAAAAGAGGATCACAGGTTTCCCAGCAGCCTCAGCTGCTTAGTGAGGCCTTGTTGCAAAAAAAACAAAGAATAAAAAATAGGGCTGGGGGTGTGGGGGTATAGCTCAGAGGTAGAATGCCCCTGGTTTAATCCCCAGTAAAAGAGAGAGAGAGAGAGAGAGAGAGAGACAGACAGACAGACAGACAGACAGACAGACAGACACACTGACTATTCTTTATATCAACTTGTGCTTTGAGTATATCAATAAGTAACTTCACTAGGTTTATAATACTTTATAGTAATTCATTTGTTCCATATGAATATATATAATTAAAATTCTAAAAGTAACTTGTTACATTTTCCTTCATCCTCTATTTTCCATTCTAGTAATCAAATGGCTGGCCTCATTGGAGGCATTTAATATCTCTTAATTAATCTCCTATAAAACTGTCGCCTACAGGGCCTTCTTGCTTCCAATGTTAAAGATTTATTTCCATACTACATGTTGTTAGGTTAAAAGATCTCTCTCTCTGCAACCCTGAACTCAAATCCTATGGCCAGAGCAGATGCTTAATGACAGTTTTATCAATTCAAAAAAGCATAAAAGAGCAGGGTGGGGTGGCACATGCTTGTAATCCCAGTACTTGGGAGACTGAGACAGGAAGACTGCAGGTTCAAGGACAGCCTCAGCAAGTAGAGACTCTCGTCAACCTAGGGATACCCTGTTTCCAAATAAATAAAAAATCAGGCTGGGAGTATAGCTCAAAGGTAGAATGCCTCTAGGTTCAAGCCCTAGTAATACACACACACACACACACACACACACACACACACACACACACACACATACACACACACACACACACACACGCATAAAAGCACAAATGAGAAAACTATCTTCACTGGTTGCAAAAAAAAATTCCCCTCTATCCAAGCCTATTCCCTTACAAGCTTCAATGAAATAATTCTCCAAAATTCCGAATTTTACATATTGCCTAAGCCATAAGTACTAAAAAGTTCTGTTTTATCAAAGGGATTTTTAGACTGACTCCGCCAATTAATCAAAATGCAGAAAGTGATGGCCCATATCCATTGTCAGCTATCAGACTCAGCTATCATTATCAGACGTGACATAGCTAAAGTTTAGAGAAACTATTCTAATATATTAGAATACATATTAATATATTCAGTTATAACTGAATTCTGAAGACAAAAGCATCACTATCTTAAAAAAAATAGAATGACATCCCATGTTCAAGGATCAAAGACAGCAGTTAGGATGGCAATATTCTCCACAGTGATCCACAGATTCAACACAGTTCCATCAGAATTCCAGCTGACCTCTTCACAAAAATTTGACACTACCATCCTAAAATTCATATGGAATGCAAGGAATCAACAATGGCTAAATAATCTTGGGGGGAAAAGTCAAAGAACTCACATTTTCTGATTCTAAAGCTTGCTATAAAGCTATAATTAACATGATATAGTACAAACAAGCAAAAGGATAATAACAGAGATCAATAAAAATGAGCGTCCATAAAATAAACCCTCACAATTACATTCAGCTGATTTTTGGCAAGGGTGCCAAGACAAAGCAATGGAAAAATAGTCTTTTCAACTCATGGTGCTGGGACAACTAGATGTCCACAAGCAAAAGAATGAAGTTGAATCCTGACTTCATACCATATACAAAAACTAACCAAAAATAGACCAAAGACTAAACTGGACGTGATGGTACATGCTTGTAATCCCAGTACTTGGTTGGCTGAGAAAGGAGGATCACAGGTTCGCAGCCAGCCTTAGCAACTTAGTGAGACTTTGTTTCAAAATAAAAAATTAAATAGGGTGAGAAGCTGGGCGTGGTGGCGCAAGCTTGTAATCCCTGTGCTTGGGAGGCTGAGACAGGAGGATCACACAGATTCAAAGCCAGCCTCAGCTACTTAGTGAGGCTCTCAGCAACTTAGTGAGACCCTGTTTCCAAATAAAGTATAAAATAGGTCTGGGAGTATAGCCCAGAGGTAGAAAGGCCCTGGGTTCCACCCCCAGTACCACCAAAAAAATAAATTAAATAAATAAATAAATAGGGTGAGAGGTGTAGCTTAGAGGTAGAATGCCCCAGGGTTCAATATCCAGTACTACAAAATAATAATAATAATAATAATAATAATAATAATAATAATAATAATAAACAAAATATCTTAATGTATAAGATACAGCTATAAAAATCTTAGAAGAAAACAGACATAAAACTGTGTGACTATATGTTTTCTTAAATATGATATCAAAAACACAAGTAAGAAAAGAAAAAGATAAATTTGACTTCAAAATTAAAATCTTTTGTGTTTCATAGAACACAAGAAAGTGAAAAGCTGGGCAAGGTGGCACATGTTTATAATCCTAGTACTTGGGAGGCGTAAGACAGGAGGATCACAGGACTGAAGACAGCTGCAGCAAGTAGTGAGACTCTCATTAACCTAGCAAGACCCTGTTTCAAAAATGAAAAAAAAAATAGAGCTAAAAGTGTCACTTGAAGGTAGAATGCCCCTGAGGAAGGAAGGACGGACGGATAGACAAGGTGAGTACAGTGGTACGTGCCTACATTCCCAGCTGTTTGGGAGGCTAAAACAGAAGGATCACAAGTTCAAGGCCAGCATGGGAATTCAGCAAGACTGTCTCTCAAAATAAAAAAAAAAAGCTGAAAGGGCTAGGGATATAGGTGAATGGGAGAGCAACACTGGGTTCAGTCTCCAGTACTAAAAAGGGAAGGGAGGAAGGAAAAATAAAAGGAGAAAAAAGAAAAAAGCCAGCACTTGTTACTACCTACCATTCTTTTGACTATACCCATCCTAGTGGGTAGGAAGTAGTTTCTTGTGTTGAACTATGCAATCAACTGAAGATTAAACCAATAAAATGTGATATATCCATATAATGAATTATTTGATAATATTATTTGGTAATTAAGAATTAGATGCTGATACATATTACAACTTGGTTGAAATTTGAAAAAATATGCTAAGCAAAAAAAGTCAGTCACAGATGGGCACAGAGGCACATGCCAGTACTTCCAGTTACTGGAGAGGCTAAATCAGGGATGTCACTAGGTCAAGTCCAGCTTAGACAACTTAATGAGACCCTGTCTCAAATTAAAAAATGGGTCAGGGAACAGTGTCTCTGTAGTGGAGCCCTTGGGTTCAATGCCCACTGCAGAGTGGGAAGGGGAGTCACAACAGACCATGTATTTTATTCCATTTATATGAAATATCTACAAAAGGCAAATCTATAGTGTCACAAAGCAGATCAGTGGGTGGTGGGAGACGAGGGGTTACTACTAATGGGAACAAAAACAGGATGTGTTTGACTTTTGGGGTGGGAGGTGAGATATGTGAAGAAAATGTTCCAAATTGTAGCAATGGATGCATATCTTTGTACATATATTAAAATAATTGAAGTATCCAAGTGTGGTGGCCCACGTTTGTAATCCCCGCGCTTGGGAGGCTGAGACAGAAGAATCCCACAGGTTCGAAGCCAGCCTCAGCTACTTAGTGAGGCTCTCAGCAACTTAGTGAGACCTTGTTTCCAAATAAAATATAAAATAGGCCTGGGAGTGTAGCTTGGAGATAGAAGGCCTCTGGGTTCCAACCCCAGTACCACCAAAATAAATAAATAAATAAATAAATAAATAAATAAATAATAATAATAATAGATTTATATGCTTTAAAGAGATGAACTACATGATATGTAAATTATATATCAATTAAAAGGCTGTTATTATTTTCACACTTCAAACAGGTACATTTTATTTATTTATTTTTACATTGAACCTAGGGGCATTCTACCTCTGAGCTACACCCCATCCCTATTTTTTATTCTTTATTTTCGAAACAGGGTCTCATGAAGTTGCAGAGGGCCTCTCTTAAGTAGCTGAGGCTGGTTGCAAACCTGCAATCCTCCTGTCTCAGTCTCCCAAGTACTAGGATTACAAGCGTGCGTTACCACACCCAGCTAGGTGCATTTTATTATATGTAAATTATACTTTTATAAAAACTGATTTACAAAAACCATTCTTATAGAACCGTTCCTATAAGAAGGGTGTACATGTGATGATAAACCCAGCCTCTTGGTTGCCTGATGATGACGTCTGATTTTGCTCTACCCATGAGTGTAAATACATTACCCTTCTACAAATGCATCCAGTTTAGCCAGTTCATCTGACAAGCCAACCAAGACATCCAGTGTGCCAACCTAGAAGGAAAACATGACATTTTATTATTTAACTCTCATCCCCCCAACTTTTTTATAAGATTATGTAACATCTTGATTTGAAGGGCCCACAAATCTTGAGTTCTCCATATTTTATTTCATAATGTGCAAGTGTAGTAAGAAGATGTTTACCAGACATTCTCATCTATTTGTAGGTACAGGCTAATCCTTTAATTCCTGGGTACAAGCACCATTTGGGATGTAAAGACTTGTCAACAGGCCTGTACTTGTTCTTTTCAATGGCAGTAGTCATTTGAAGTCCTTCTTTACAGCCTGGGCTCGTGAGCAGGAAGTGGATGAATGTGCATCAGAAAGTGTGTAATTGAGGTTATAGGCACGTGAGTGTGCAACTAATCATGTTTGGAAGGAAATATCCTATCCCAAAGGAGTCCATAATTCCAACAAATATTAAAAACATAATTTTCAGGGTTGGGATATAGTTCAGCGGCAAAGCGCTTGCCTCACAAGTGCACCACCCTTGGTTCAATCCCCAGTTTCAAAAAGACACACACACAAAAAGACCCAAAAAACAACTGAGCTAAGAACACACTCACACACAAACGTTTAAGCCAGCTATGTGGAGCACATTTACAATCCCGGTACTTGGGAGGCTGAGAAAGAAGAATCGCAGGTTCAAGGACAGCCTCAAAAAGTATGAGATTCTTATCAATCTAGCGAGAACCTGTTTCCAAATAAAAATTTTTAAAAAGAGGATGTAGCTCAGAGGTAGAATGCCCCTGGGTTCAATCCTCAGTAACTACAAGGGGGAAAAAATGGTAATTTTAGGTATTTCTTAAATGAATGCCACATGATTGCCTCAGTTAGATGAACTAAAATGTAAACAGTGCCATCTTTTCTGTTCTTTACAAAGTTCAGTTAACTGATTCCTGGCAGTTCAGTCAGATGATTACTGGCAGCCCGCTCCATACTGAGACTGCTAGATTACTAATCTTTTAAAAATGTTAAATGCATTAACTGGATTAAATAATGAGGTTAGATTTGGCAAGTATGATTAAGTAGGTGCTATGTTAACACACTGATAATATTAACAGAAAAAGCAATTCACTGTGATACTTAAATATATGTATTCCTAAAATTTTTCACTTCTGAAAATTGTATTTAGGAAAGCACAAAAAGGTCTAAAAAGCAAATAATGTTTTTTAGTTAGGTAGTTTAGTTGTAACATCTCAAAGAACATGATCCATTTAAAACTATGACAATGATTAAAGATGAGAGGGTTTTCTTCTGAAGGAAGTTTCATGTTCTATTTCTACCAAAAGAAAGAACTGGCCCTTCTGGTTGACAAACTCATACACTTTTGCACAGTGCAGCTTCACCTTTAAGTCAGGGATGTTGAACTTCGAGGTAGCAGCAAGGTTATTGTTCTTGGTAGTTGCTGCGTGCAATTTTTCCCATGTTTGCTGACAGGTTTTCTCCCCAGGAGCTGATATAAGCCAGAACTCAGTCATAGTTGTTACCAGGTACTTCTCTGGAAATCAATGGAGAAGCTATGATGCAAAAAGAAAACAAAAATACATTTAATACAATTGTTTCTAAAATGTTTCAGTCAAAGGATAAGTGGTAAAGTATAATCTTCCAATAGTTTGGATAAAAATAGCTCCCAAAGGCCCATGGCACTACTGGGAAGGGGTGGAACCTTTGAGAAGTGGGGCCTAGTTGGGGAAGTTAGATAACTGGAGGCGTGCCCCTGAAGAGGGCAAGGGAGTGTGGGAACCTTGGCCCTTCTCCTTTCTCACTCTCACTCTCTCTTTTTGCCCAGGCTGATCTCAAACTCCTGAGCTCAAGCAATTCTCCCACCTCCACCTAACAAGTACGCTGGACTATAGGCACACATCACTATGCCTAGCCTCTCTCTTTTTGCTTCCTGATGCTAACCAAGCCCAGGGTGTCTGGTTGCTCTGCACTGGGAGTAGAATCCTGAGGAGGGCCCTAAGTTCCAAAAGCCGAGACTATTCCAGCTCAGCCTTTGACCAGCTCCTACTCAGACTGTGCTCAACAAATCTCTCCTGAATAGATTATCATTCAACAAATTTCCAAAGTTCCACCAGACCCCAGCAGCTGGGACTTCCCATTTAGAATCTTGCACTAGCCTTGATCTAAGTACAGCTATCTACTCTGTCTGGACAAAACTCCAATTAGATGCTACATCTTGACCCATCCTACCTTGTGCTAAACAGAGAAGCTGAGAACCACTGCATCTAATTTTAATTTCAGAACTCTCCAGCCAGATGCTTAGCAAGCAACACAAAGGGAGGAAGGACTAATATCTGTCAATGCTTGCTCTAAGGGGACCATAATCCAAGAATAAATAAAAATAAAAGATTGGCATACAGTGTGACTATCCACCCGTACCCATAGACTCACACATCTCAACAGAGATAAACATTTCATTTTTTCATTAAGTTGTTTTGCTCTTATACATGCTGACAGGTTTATATACATATGTATTAGCATATTGGTTTCTTTTTTATCATTATTTTCTTTTTATTAGTCTTTTATTTGGCTTTGTTCTGTTTTTGAGGATTTGTTTTTTGTTGTTGATGATGACAACCTATTGTTTGGGGGGGGGGGTTGTTTCTCTCATTACTCTTTCTATCCTATCCTCCTGGCCCCCCAACTAAATTCTCTTGACCTTGTTCTATCACTTTTTATTTTGCTGTGTTTATCTAGTTAATTTTCCTTCTTTATAGTCTACATCTGCTACCTATCTTCTGCTTTCTCTCTTTTCTCCCCTTAAATATCCTAAACTTTCTTTTGCCTTCCTACCTCCTGTTCTTTCCTTTTAATGAACCTTATCATTACCATCCTTTAGAATGATTTAGTTGATACAGTTTCTGGTCCTACCATCCATGTTGTTGTGGTTATTAGAAATGTGGATGTCCTAGATGACACCTGATGTTCAATGCTATAATATGTATATATATGACATACATATACATGTAGATGCTTATCATTTAACTGTTAGCCACATTATTCCTGTTTTAGGGGTTATTCCTATAAGGAATAATAGACACCTGGCATATATTTTAATGCTGTATATTGCTTATTGCTATAGTTGTTTACTTTCCCGTTTTCTGTGAGATACTGGGATCTAGGGTGACACTACAAGTTCATGAGGCAGATTCTTTACTGTTGAGCTACATCTCCAACTCACCTATGACATATTGCACCTTGCTATACTACTCAATACCAAGGAATTAGAAGGAAAACTATATTACAGAAAAAGAAACCATCAAGAAACCCTGATAACATAAGAAAAAAAGGCCAAAAAACTAATAATAAACAATCAAAACCCTAAAATATTGGAATTTATAGAAATAAAGGAGCAGAAAAAAAAATAAAGGAATCAGGATAGGAAGAACTCAGAAATTTGATTATTAGAATGATCAATGATCTAAAAGAAAATCTTAAAAAGGAACTCAAAAAGGACAAAAAGGAAGTAGAAGAACATGTCAAAGAAATGAAAAGCCAAAAAATGAATAAAAGTTACAATAAATTAACATTCAATAGAAAGTATCACCAACAGACTAGATCACATGGAAAACAGAGTTATCAGTTTTAAAACATTGTACATTTCAACTTGAACTGTCAATAATACAGAAAAATAGTAAGAGACTACAACCAGAATATTCAAGCAATCTGGGAAAACATCAAAAGGTCAAACTTTAGGGTAACTGGCATTAAGGAAGGTCTAGAACTACAAATTAAGGGCATAAAAACCTCTTTAGAAAAATAGTACCAGATAATTTTCCAATCTTTGAAAATGAGATAGACTTTCATATATAGCAAACATTCAGAACCCCAGGTAGATAAGACCAAAGAACCTCCCCATGTCACATCATAATCAAAATAGCAAACAAAGAGGTGAAAAAGAGCATTTTAAATGTATCATGAGCAAAAGGCGAGGTCACTCTCAGAGGTAAACCAATAAAAATCACTCTAGACTTCTCATCCCAAATTCCAAAAGCTCAGAGGCCTTCAAAACAAGATTGATATATCCAGCAAAGCTATCTTTCAAAATAGATGGAGAAGTAAAAATCTTCCAAGAGGTAGAAACTAAACAAATTCACATTATGAGAACACTTAAATAACACACACACACACACACACACACACACTCTCTCCCCCCCCCACAGGAAGAGAAGGGAAAAATTCTATTTGAAGAACAACTAAGTAAAGGAGAACTAATACTGCATAAATAAAAAATATTACTCAAAATGACAGGAAATAAAAATCACCTCCCTATAAGAACACCTACGATAAGTGGTCTAACTCCCCAATTAAAAGAGACTAAGCCAGATATGGTACTATAATCCTAGTACTTGGAAAGCTAAGACAAATGGACCATAGGTTCAAAGCCAACCTCAACAACTCAGCAAGGCAGTCTACAACTTTATGAGACTGTTTCTAAATAAAAAATAAAATAGGGTTGGGAGTGTCACTCAAAGGTAGAATAACGATAGGTCCCATCCCCAGCACTACCAAAAAAAAAAACAAAAACAAAAACAAAAACATAAAAGACTAGCCAGGTGTGGTGGTGAACACTCAAAAATCCCACTACTTGAGAAACTAGGATAAGAAGACCTTAGGTTCAAGACCAGCTTCAGCAACTTAGTGAGAAACTGTTTCAAAGTAAAAAATAATATGGGGCTGGGGTGTAATTTGGAGGAAGAATAGCAACTGTGTTCAATCCTCAGTCCCCTCTGTCCCCACATACACACACATGAAGACAAAGCCTGGCAAAGTGGATTAAAAAAAAATCCAATTATGTACTGCTTGCAAAAAACTCACCTTACAACCAAAGATATCCACAGGATAAAAGTGAAAGGATGGAAAACGATATTCCATGCAAATAAAGACCAAAAGCAAGAAAGGCTATTCATATCTGACAAAGCAAACCTCAAACCAAAATTTATCAGAAGGGATGAAGATATTCATTTCTTACTGCTAAAGAACAATTCAACAAAAAGATATGATGATAATAAACATTTATGCCTCAACATCAGTGTAGCCACTTACAAAAAACAAACACTACTTGGTATTAATATTCAGACCTCAATACAATACCAGGAGACTTCACATCTCTCTCTCATCCAGACAAAAAATCAGTAAAATATTCTTCAGAACTAAAATATACTAAAAGCCAAACTGACCAAACACATCTCCAGAATACTTCATCCAACAACAGTTGAATTCACACTCTTTTCGGCTGCTCATGGAATCTTCTCCAAGATAGACCATAATTATAGGCCCAAAAGCAAGTATCAGCATATAAAAAAGTGATATAATTCCTTGCATCTTTCAGATCATGATGTACTGAAAGTAGAAATCAACAGCAAGGAGATAAAGAGGAATTACATAAATATGTGGAGACTGAGTAACACACTTTTGAATAAGGACTAGATTACAGAAGAAATAAGGAGAAAAACTTAAAACTTCCTAGAATCAAATGAAAATAGAGACACAACTCCCCATAATTTCCAGGGTACTCTGAAGCTGATTTTAAGAAGAAAAGAAAGACAGACTCTAAATAAATAACCTAATAATGCAGTCAAGGCTCTAGAAAAACAGGAATAAACTAACTGCAAAGTCAGCAGAAGGCAGGAAATAACTAAAAAGCTGAGCAGAAATAATAAAATAGTTAAAAAATATAGTGGATCAATAAAACAAAAACTTTTTTTGAGTTGATAAGACCAATAAATCCTTAGAGAACCTAACTAAATGAGAGAATTGACCCAAATCACTAAAAGATGAAAAAGATGACACCACAAAAGGCATAGAAATCAAAAGATCATTACAAGTTTTTCTCTTTTTTTTTTTTTTTTTGATACTGGGGACTGAACCCAAGGACAATCTATTTCTGAGCTATACTCCCAACCCTTTTTCTATTTTTAATTTTGAAATGCGTCTTATTAAGTTGTTAAGGCTGGCGTCAAACCGGTGATCCTCCTGTCTCAGCCTCTCAAGAACTGGGATTATAGGTGTGTGCCACCTAGACACCCAGCTCATTAAAAACTATTATGAAAACTTAACACTCCAATAAACTGGAAAGCCTGAAGAAATGGACAAATTTCTTGACACATACAACCTACCTAAATTGAATCAAGAAGATATAAAAAACCAAAACATACCAATAACAAGCAGACACTCAGGTAGCAATAAAGGACTTTCCAACAAAGTCCAGGACCAGATGGATTCCCAGTTGAACTCTACAAAATCTTTAAAGTAGTACTAAGCCTGATGCTCCTCAAATTATTCAATGAAATAGAAAAAAATAGAATCCTTCCAAACTCATTCTATAATGCCGGTATCAATCTTAATATCAACAACAAACAAAGGTACCTCAAGGGGGGAAAAAAAAAAGAGACCAATATCCTAATGAATATAATTGCAAAAATTCTTTTCTTTTTCATCGTGGGCGTTTAACCTAGGGGCATTCTACCTCTTTGTTACATCCCCAGCCTTAAGTTATTTTTATTTTGAAACAGGGCCTCACTAGGTTTAGAGTCTCACTATTTGCTAAGGCTGTCCTTGAACCTGTGATCCTCCTGGTCATCCTCCTGTCTCAGCCTCCCAAGTACTGGGATTATAGGCATGTACCACCATAACCAAATAAAAAAAAAATTTTTTTTTTGAGATACTGGAAATTGCGTCCAGGGGCATTCTACCTCTGAGCTACAAACCCAGTCCTATTTTTTCTTTATTTTGAAACAGGGTCTCATATAAGTTGTAGAGGGCCTCACTAAGTAGCTGAGTGTGGCTGCAAACCTGCAATCCTGTCTCATCCTCCCAAGTACCAGGATTACAAGTGTGTGCCATCACACCCGGCTCAAAAATTCTTAATACTAGTTAATTCATATTCAAAACCACATCAGGAAGATTTTACACCACAACCAAGTTGGTTTCATTCCAGCAATGCAAGGCTGGTTCAACATCTACAAGTCAATAAATGTAATGTTACATAAATAGAACCAAGACAAAAATCACATGATCATCTAAATGAATATAGAAAAAGCACTGACAAAATCCAGCCACCCATTCATGCTAGAAACATTAGAGAAGGCCAGGCATGGTGACACACGCTTGTAATTCCAGTACTTGGGAGGCTGAGACAGGAAGATTGCAAGTTTATGGCCAGCCTCATCAACCTCATGATGCCCCCCACAACTTAGTGAGACCTTGTTTCAATACAAAGCATAAAAAATAGGACTGGGGGTATAGGTCAAAGGTAGAATGCCCTGAGTTCAATCCCCAGTAGCCCTACCCACCCACACAAAATAATGTAATGGGACTGGGGAAGGTAGAAAGAAGGGAAATAGTTCAAATAATGCTATGTCCATATATAAAGGTATCACTATCAATCTCACTAACATTTACAGAGAAGGAGGGGACCAGGTTGGGATCAAGAGAGATACACACCAAGTACTATGTAGATGTATGTTTCTATCATTTGGAACCTTATTATGATGTAATAACTACAGTGTACAACTTTGAACCTATGATATTTAATTATGATGTACTAAGAAAAGTATAAATATTTTCTTGGTACTGGGAACTGAATCCAGAGGCATTCTATCTCCCAGCTACACCCACAGCCCTATTTTATTTTTTATTTTCAAACAGGATCTTACTAAGTTGTGGAGGGCCTTGCAAATTACTAAGGCTGGCCGCAAACCTGTGATCCTCCTGTCTCAGCCTCCTAAGAACTAGGATTATAAGCATGTGTAACCACGCCTGGCTCCAAAAGTATTTTTTTTAAGAGATAGGAAGGCCATTAAAATGTGCTGAAGTCATCAATGCCAATTAAAAAACAAATAAACAAACAAAACCTGGGATCTTACTATGTTGCCCAGTCTGGCCTTGAACTCCTGGGTCCAATAATTCTCCCACCTCAACCTCCCAAGTATATGGGACGATAGGCACACATCACTATGTGTATCTGGAAATAAATCCATCTAAATAGGGAAAGGTGATTTATTTATAATACTAGGGGGAAAAAAACAACCTGATGCATGAATTACCTTTTAAAAAAATTTATAAAACATCCTAAATAGGAATTGTTCAAGAAGTGAGATCACTCAAAATACCAGCCAACCACAGTTTTATTCAAGCAAATTATTCAAAAATTGTACAGAGAGCCAGGCGTGGTGGGACACGCTTGTAATCCCTGCGCTTGGGAGGCTGAGACAGGAGGATCACGCGGTTCAAAACCAGCCTCAGCTGGCTTGAGACCCTGTTTCCAAATAAAATATAAAATAGGTCTGGGAGTGTAGCCTGGAGGTAGAAGGCCCCTGGGTTCCATCCCCAGTACCACCTAAAGAAAAAAAAAATTGTACAGTGAATAACTTTGTACATGTTTCTGTTTTTGTTAAAGAGGTTCTCTAGGTCAGAGAGGAGTAGGACAGCTAAACTGCAGAGTATAATCATTCGGTACACTCTTTTCAAGGATGGAAACAACAGTCTTTCCATGCTTTCATACAATATGACTTTGTGACACCTGCCATCAAAAGGTGGAGCTGGCCTTGTCACTTGCTTTGCTCAATAAAACAAAGAAGCCACACTGTGCCAGTTCATTGCCCAGGCCTGAAGAGACCTTGCAACTTCTGTGTCTTGAACTACTGCCCTCAGACTGCCACATAAGGAAGACATTCTGGGCCATGGGAAGATAAGAGGTCACATGGCAGAGAACCAGTAACCAGCATAAACTGAAGAACACTGAGGGATGCCACCGTAAACCTTCCAGAGCCAATCTCCCAGAGGAATGCAGCCACATCAATCAGCCAGGGTGAAATACGCAGAGAAGCCAACAGCACAATCCACATAACAAGGAGAATTAAATCTCAACATGCTTGGTCCTAACTGACACAAGTCAACTCTACTTGGTACTGCCAAACTGTTCCCAAAGAAATTACCAACTTAAATTCCCAACAGCAGAGTAAGAGATTCCGATTCCAAAATAGAAAACATACTATGGTACATATTATGCACAGTTATATATTTACAGAAAGTACAAATACATGCATAGTAAGTTGAGAACGTAAGAAGGTTGAGTACTTAATATTTTATTTCTTGATACTGACTTGGTTTTTGTTTGAGGGGGATGTGTGTGTGGTTGCTGGGGACTAAACACAGGGTGCTGTGCATATTAGGCAAGTGCTCTACCACTGAGCCTCACTCCCCAGATTTTATTTAAGAAAAAGATTTAGCTATGGGAAAAGACCTACTCTAGTGGTAGAGTGCTTTCCTAGCATGAACCCAATTGAACCCTGGGCTCAATTGTCAACAGTGTGAAAGAGAAAGGGAGGGAAAGGAAGAGGAATGGCAGGGAGGAAGGACTGATGGACAAATAAAGAAGAGGAGGCAGCAAGGAGGGAGAGAAAATATGGAACAAACATCGCGTAACATTAATACCTATTAAATATGGATAGTGGGAGCTGGCATGGTGGCGTACGCTTGTAATCCCAGCATTTGGGAGGCTGAAACTGGAGGATCACGGTTCGCGGACAGCCTCAGCTACTCAGTGAGGCCCTCCACAACTTAGTGAGACCCTGTTTTAAAATAAAGAATAAAAAATTGGGCAGGGGATGTGACTCGGAGGTCAAATGCCCCTGGGTTCCATCCCCAGATTCCCACCCCCAAAAAAATCTGTATAGTGGGTACATGGATGTCTGTTATGCTGTAATATTTAATTTTTTCCATCTGAAATATTTCAAAATTAAGTATTTCTAAAATTGTTACAAGTTAAAACTAACAAATTTATTTTAAAAATAAAATTTTCAGAAGCTATCAAATGAGATAATGAAAGGACATAATCTAACCACTGAATTAATCATTTAATAATTCTAATTGTGTAATGTTGCAGATAGGAGTTTGGCCTACACCTGCAGTAACTCCAAAAATCTATTTCAGGAAGCTGCTTTTATAACAAATTCCTGGTAAACTGTTGTGGCCCTATCTCCTGCCATCCTGCCATCTGGCTCTGCACTCCAGGGGACCTGGGTCACCTCACCTGAGCTGCTCCAACAAGTGCTGCCCCTTGCACTTTCCTTCGGCTACATTGGTCTTCGCTACCTCCCTATCTCTGGCTTCCACCAGATAATACCCTTGCATTTACTGAATCTACTTTAACACAAACACTAATCATAGGACTTTAAAACCTTCATTTTATCAGAGAACTCAAAAGTACCTTTAAACCTTTTCTAAGTGACTAGTTTTGGGGAAAATTGAGGTTTTATATTATTTTATACAACTGGGTCTGTTAAGATATATTTGATGGCACATTTTTATACCCTTTTCCAAAAAATGCAGGTAATTAAATACTTGTTACAATTCTTTCTGATGATATTGTTAAATTATCTAAATGTAACTTCTTCAAAGACTGTAATATTATGAACTATTACAGTAGATGTCACTATCATACCGTTTAGAGTGCTGGAAAATCTTCCTTATTCAACAGATTTCTAAATGATTTCAAAATATGGGAAAGAAGACCCAATTTCTCACCTATAAATAATATGTCCCCTATCTACTTTACTGACCTTTTATCACAATAAAAAAGAATCATGTTATGATAAACATTAAGCAAAACAGTAGTCCAGAAATGTCCAAGGAAATTAAAATTAGTGCTCTACCTTTCAACTGGAGTCCTCTCTTGTTGGGAGATGAGGAGGAAAGGAAATATTTCGGACTGTGTACACACTTCTCATAGAATCTCTTAATTAATTCTTACAACAATTCTATGGTTACTCTATGGTTACAACTCTATGCTATACTCAGAGGTTAGTAATTTACCTAAGGTCACACAACTGGTGGATGGGATGCAAATCTAGCTGTGTTGGACTCTAAAGGCCATGATTGTGCTAGGCTATGAAAGAATGCTCTGCAGTCCAGAGTCCTGCCATTTGCAGAGAAATCCATATGAAAGCTCAAATCCCCTTCACCGGGGTTACTTTCAGGCTCAGAGCACCTCGGAGGTCTGATGAAATTTACATAACGGGATCTAGCTTTCTTTTCACCCAGAAGCATCACAATTTCTAAAACAGTCCATTGCTCAGCATGGACTGTTCCTTAAAAAAAAAAAACTATCCTACTTCCTTAAAAAAAAAAAAAAAAAAAAAAAACAGGAGCCGGGCGTGGTGGCGTACCCTTGTAATCCCTGCGCTTGGGAGGCTGAGACAGGAGGATCGCACAGGTTCGAAGCCAGCCTCAGCTACTTAGTGAGGCTCTCAGCAACTTTAGTGAGACCCTGTTTCCAAATAAAATATAAAATGGGTCTGGGAGTACAGCCCGGAGGTAGAAAGCCTCTGGGTTCTACCCCTAGTACCACCCCCCCAAAAAAAAAGAAAAAAAAAAAAACAGCAGTTACTCCATACAGAAAGAGCCTCATCCCAAAAAATTAGTGATTCAAGGCATGGTAGGATAGGATAAATAAAAATAATAGGTAAAAAGGAGGCAAACTAGAAAGAGGAAAATATAGTTTTAAAATCTAGGAACTTCATCATCTTACCCTACAGGGTTTGTTCTTTCTTAGGCAAAAGCCCTAATAGGCCACTTTTAATCTTTATGGCTATCTGGCTTATACTTTCTTAGGCAAAGGTCCTCAATAGGCTCATACTTTTAAATCATAACAGCCTATCATCCCACTTGAAATTCCTGAGATGCTTGGTAAACAAAGGATCCCAAAAAGTCTGACCACTGGTTGAGCCAGGCATCACCCTGTACCCACCAATAAAATGGCAGGAACCTAAGGATTTAAAAAAGGGACCTGGACTGGAGCCCCCATCCCTGCTATGTATCCCCCACCCATCCCAGCATGGGGTATCCTATGAAAGAAGGGCTGTAAAACCCCCAAGTTGTTCTCTCTCTTGAGGTGGCCTGTGTTCTGCCTTGAACCTGTATCCTGTACTTTCTTGAATAAACCTCTGTCTTTGTTTGGCACAGGCTGAAATTCTTTTTTGCCACAGAAACCAAGGACCCCGCTGACAGAGTTCCTGAAGTGAGAAATGAACCTGTCTCCCCCTGACAAAGGGACCTATCTGCCAGAAAGAACACAACTTTGCGGAGTTTCACAGTAGTTGAAACCCTAACTCTACCCATTATGAATTCTCCCATCTGCAAAGTGGAAATTCTACAATTTCCTCAAACAGTGGTTAAAAAGAATGAATAAAATAATGTACTCAGAACTTCCCAGAGGTGACTATATTGGCCGTGTCCCCAACCCACCCTCCCTTCCAAGCTCTCCCCTCGTGCCCCAGGCAGGAAATATCCTGTTGACTTAAAAATGCCACTACTGCACACTTCTCACACTCTTCTTCCCCCTTCTGGGCCCCCGGGGTACTGGAGACGGAACCCAGGGTCTCCTTCCTGCAAAGCACACAATCCACTGCTGGTGCTCCTGCCCATCCTTCCCTCATTTTTATAAACTATTTTCCTTTCCACTTGACTGAAAAGTCCTGGAAGGCCAGAATCACAGCTCCTCTGTGAAACCCTAAACACAAAACACAATCCTGGGCAATAGAAAAGACTTAGTAAATGCTTGCCGAATTAATAAGTAGTATTAATAATGAGTGATAATGATTCAATCATTCAAAATATCTGATTAGAGAAAAAAATACAGGCCAAGAAAAATATTCAAATCTTGTTTTAAAGGTGTTTTGGTTTTGAAAGTCCTTCAGAAAACAAATTCCACAAATTAAAATATTCTAAAGCTGAAGGTTCTTAAGCCTTTAAAAAATTATTTCAAGGCCAGGTGTGGTGGCACACGCTTGTAATCCCTGCACTTGGGAGGCAGAGATAAGAGGATCGTGCAGGTTTGAAGCCAGCCTTGCTAGCTTAAGAGACTCTGTTTCCAAATATATATATATATATATATATATGGAAATTATATATATTATATATATAATTACATTATATATAATGTAATATATAATGTACATATATGTATAATGTATATATAATCTAATATATAATGTAATGTGTATATAATGTAATATATAATGTAATATATAATGTATATATAATGTAATATATAATACAATATATATAATATAATGTAATATATAATGTATATATAATGTAATATATAATACAATATATATAATATAATGTAATATATAATGTAATATATATAATGTAATATATATAATGTAATAGCATTATATATATATATACACACACACACACACACACACACACACACACACACACACACACACATATATATATATATGTCTGGGAGTGTAACCCAGAGGTAGAAGGGTTTCCAGGAACCCCAGTACCACCACCACAAAAAAAAAAAAAATCATTTCAAGGATACAGTCAAATTACTCAAGGATAGTGGGGAAAAACAAAAAACAAAAAATGAAGGCTTAAGAAAGAAACTATCTGTACCTCAGGCAAAGCCCATGGCCTCTGTTCTTCTATCCTAGTCACAATCTACTTTAGTAGCTAAGGATGACCAAGGACCATCCATAACAATAGTGTCTACACATCTTTTGCTAAAATCTGATGTGTTCTTTTCTTCTGTTTTTAGGTAATGCCTGCTGTCACATAACGGCAAAAAATTTATTCTTGAAATTTAAGAACCATTTAAATAATCTTAGTTCTTTCTACAGAAGAGTAGGTGTACTTTGGGGGGTTAGAAAATAAAAATCATATTACCAAACACATTTCCCAAGAAATAAAAAATCAACTAGAAGTCACTAGTTATCCACTCACCAGGAACCTGGACACCTTTGCCAACTGCTTCAAATGACTTCTATTTTTAGGTGATTATTTCCCTTTGTTTAATCTGATATACTGGAAATGGGGCATGAGGTAGGTAAATCATATGTTAAATAGAGAAAAAAATTATCAAATAGGCACATTAACAAAACATTGGAATGGTCACAAGTCAGATCCAAGTCTACATCCCTCTCTTGTGTGTGTATAAAATGTGTGCTTCTCTCCTGATGATTTTCTACTTTAAGCAATTCCAGGACAATGTTGGACATGCCAAACTGTATCTCCAGCCCACGGTTTCCTGCAACAAACAGAATTGTAACCAACCAGGATTAACAACTGACCACCTTTCCACACTAATGTCTCAAAATACCTAAAACCCAACACTTCTAGTCAACTCAGCAACCGTTCATCCAACCAGGTCCCATCTCCAGTATTCCCCGAGCTAGCACAAGTATACCCTTGCAACACTAGACTCTTAGAGCTGTCAAATGCTGGCCTTTTCCACTTGACTGGTCCAGACTCTCTCTCTGGAATGTGCCCCTCTGTTCTAGTCCCTTTTCCACCCTGAGGAAGCAGCCCTTTCCAGATCCTTTCTCTCAACTTAATTTGACCCTATTCTCTGGAATGTAACCTTTTTATCACTGTCTTTTTTTTTAAACACCGTGTCCCCACTTCCCTAAAAAACCTTTTATGTTCCCCTAAAAGAAACTGTCAAATATTCTCAATGTAGCAGCCAATACTGATGGGACACTTCCTATCTACCAGCACCAAAGCACTTCCCATGTATTAAAAACTCATTAAGTAGTTAAAACAACCTTATCAGTTGGGTAGTAATCATAAAGAAACAAAGGTACCTTAGATAACATATGTTATATACTATGGGTAGAATTACATATAACCAATACATGTTACACACACACACACACACACACACACACACACACACACGTATGTTATATCCTATGGGTAGAATTACATATTCTTGTAGAATGTTCTTTTCAGTTTTCCCCTAGAGGACACATCTTTACTGTCTATCTTGTAAATAAATTGCCTGAGAGGGTAAGTGGAAAACATGGTAGATTTTGCTCACTACTATCCTCTCAGTACCTGGCCTAGAGGCTGGCATGATAGAATTTCAAAAAGTACTGGTTGCATATTCTTGAATGAATAAATAATTGTGAAGAAGCTGGGCATGGTGGTACACGCTTGTAATCCCAGCATTCAAGAGACAGACAGGAGTGTCACAGTTCGCGGCCAGCCTTGGCTACTTAGTGAGGTCCTTTGCAACTCAGTGAGACCATTTCAAAATAAAGAATAAAAAAAAAAAAAATAGGGCTGGGGGTATAGCTCAAGGTACAATGTCCCCTGGGTTACATCCCCAGTACTGCAAAAAAAAAAAAAAAGTAATAATAATTGTGAAGATTAAATGAGATAACAAAGTTATTTGGTTCCCTTTGCTACCCATTTTATTTTTTGAGCCAACTTACTGAAATACAATTTATATAAAATAAAATGCATCCATCATAAGTTTGATGAGTTTTTTACACATGTATACACCTATGTAGCTATTAACAAAACCAATATTTAGCAAGCACAGTGGCACACATTTATAATCCCAGCTACTTAGGAGGCTGAGGAAGGAAGATCACAGGGTCAAGACAAACCTGAGCAACTTAACAAGATCCTGTCTCAAAAATAAAAAGTGATAGCTGGGCATGGTGGTGCACACTTGTAATCCCAGTATTTGGGAAGCTGAGACAGGAGGATCATGGTTTGCCCATGGGCTCAGCTACTACTTAGTGAGGCCCTTTGCAACTCAGTGTGATCCTGTTTCAAAATAAAGAATAAAAAACTAGGACTGGGGGTGTAGCTTGGAGGTAGAATGTCCCTGGGTTCCATCCCCAGTGCCACAAAAAAATAAATAATTAAAAGAGTTGGGAGTGTAGGTCAGTGGTGGAGAGCTTGCTTGGCATGTGTAAGGCCTAGATTCAATACCTAGTATGGGGGAAAAAAAACCCTCCAAACTTTCCCTCACATCTAGCCCCATCAATCTCTCCCCACTGCCAGCCCTGGACAAATGCTGGTCTGTTTTCTGTCACCAGAGTGTTATGTGATCTAGAATTTCACTGCTAATGGAAGAATATCATGCACTCTTCTGTAGCTGGCTTCTTTTGCATGTCCGTGATATTTGTCCATATTGTGTGTATCAGTTCTGCTTAGTACGCCATTCTGTGACTATGGCATATTCAACTACTGATGAATTCTTGGATCATTACTGATTTGGGGCCATCAGGCCAAGCGTGGTGGCACATACTTGTAACCCCAGGATTTGGGAGGCTGAGACAGGAGGATCGTAGTCAGCCTCATCAACTAGCAACTTGGAAGGCCCTCTGCAATTTAGTGAGACCCTGTTTCAAAATAAAGAATAAAATAAAGCTGGGGGTCTAGCTCACAGGTAGAATGCCTCTAGTACCACCAAAAAAAAAAAAAAAAAATGACATCCTCTACAAAGCTTTTTGTGAAAATATATTTTCATTTCTCTAAACTTCCTGAGCTGAAATTTCTGAGTAATTACAGCATAACTTTAAGCTGACAAATTATTTTTTCAGAGTAAATATAACATTTTATTTATTTTTATTTTTGGTGATAGAGATTGAACCCAGAGGTATTCTATCTCTGAGCTATACCCCCAGTCCTATTTTATATTTATTTTGAAACAGTGTCTCGCTAGGTTGATGAGCATCTCACTTACTTGCTGAGGTTGTTCTTGAACCTGCGATCCTCCAGTTTCAGCCTCCCAAGTACTGGGATTACAGATGTGCACCACCACACCCAACTAAATATAACATTTTATTTCTATTAGCAAGCTCGTTATTCCACATGTGCATGAAAATGGTTCTCAGTCTTTATCTGTAGTCATTCCAATGAGGTATCTAGTATTTTCACAACGCAGTTTCATAATAACTAATAAAGTTCAAGATCTCCTCATATTTTATCAGCCATTTGTATATCTTCTTTTGTATATTTTCTTAAGTCTGTTGTATAATTTAAAAAATGAGTTGACCTATTACTGAATTGTAAAATTTTTTGTATATTGAAACTTTCGGGAGGGGGGCGGGTCTGGTAATGGAACCCAGGGGCATTCGACCTCCGAGCTACACCCCCTACCCTATTTTTTATTCTTTATTTTGAAACGGGACCTAACTAAGTTGCGGAGGGCCTCACTAAGTAGTAGCTGAGGCTGTCTGCGAACCACGATCCTCCGGTCTCAGCCTCCCGAATGCTGGGATTACAAGTGTGTGCCACCATGCCCGGCCTGAAACAATTCTTTTATAACACACACACATCCAGAGTCACCTTTATACCTCTACAACAAATGCCTGAAACAACCAACTTAAATAGAGAAAATGTTCTTTGGAGATTCCACTCTATGACTGGTTGTTTCCACTGCTTTTAAGACTATGGCAAAGCAGGACATCATGGTGGGAACATCACTCAGCTCATGAGGAAGGGCCAAGGGTCCCATAATTCTGTTCACAGGCATGCCCACAAAAACCCAAAACCCTCACACAGGCTCCTCTTCTTAGACTTCCCCCCACTTCCCAACAGCACCGCTCTGGGGACCAAGCCTTTCCACGTGGACCTTTAGGAAACACTTATCCAAAATACAGACACACATTTACATATTTTCTCTCAGTCTGTGGCTTGCCTTTTCTGAATGGTGCTTCTGAATACAAGTTTTCAATTCTTCCAATGTCCAATGTATCAACTATTTAATAATATATGCTTTGCGTGGTATATGAAAAATTTGCCTACCCCAATGTCATATATATATATATATATATATATATATATATATATATATATATCCTGCTTGTAATTTTTGTTGGCTTCTTGGATCTATATACATAGCTTTCATCAAATTTGGAAAATTTTCAGCCATTGTTTGATTCAAATTTTTTTGTGCTCCTCCTCTCAAGACAAAATCACTTGTTATCTCACAGGTCACCGAAGCTTCCATTCCTTCTTTTCAGTTGTTTTTCCTACTATGCACTAGTTTCGACAGTCTCACATTCTATGCTCTATTTTGCTGGCCTTTCCTTAAGAGTATCTAATCTACTGTTCATCTCATCCAGTGAATACTTCACTTCAGATACATTTTTTTCTGCTCTATAAATTCTATTTTTTTTGGGGGGGGTACTGGGGAAGGAACCCAGAGGCAGGCTACCTCTGAATAACACCCCCAGCCCTATTTTTTATTTTATATTTTGAAACAGGGTCTCACTGAGTTGCAAAGGCTGTCCTTGAACCGCGATCCTCCTGTCTCAGCCTCCCAAAAGCTGCGCCACCACACCTGCTATAAATGCTATTTTAATAAGATCTTTCATTTATTTTTTCACTATGCTCCTGTACTCTGTTAAATCAGTGAGTTTATTTATAATCCACAATGTTACACTGCTGATCACTGGATTTTGTTGTCTTCCTTTAAGAGTGGTGTACTTTGTTCTGGAAAGCAGTTGTTACACGAGGATCAGTTTGACCTAGTAAAGGCTTGTCTTTACACTGTTAGATGGGTCTAAGGCTTTACTCATTTGGCTTTGTTACTGACCTTCTGGTGATTTTACTGACTGGCCCAGTCCTTTGAGCTCTGGTAACTGTTCAGTTTAAGACTCTAGTCATTCGTTGCTGTTTCTGCACAGAGCTCTCTACAGCTCTCGGATGTTTTAGATGTCTACCTCAATCCCTGTCTGCTGACCTGAGCTGCAATTTCCAGCCATATAATATGCCTTCCTCAACCCTAATCTTCTAAAGTCAGTAAAACCATCATGATCATCTTGGGTTTTCCCTTCCAAACCCATTGTACATTGTTTAGAGAGAGCTGGAGAAAATATAAAGCTCACTTCATTTGCTTCCTTACTTGCAGTGCCTATAACGCCTAGTCCACTTTGGAGGCAGTTTTTTCATGTATCTAGTCCAAGTTTGTAGTTGTTTTTGACAGGAAAGCACATCTGGTGCCAGTGATTCCACTGTAATCAGAAACTGAAGTCTCAGCCAATTTTGTTGTGCATATAATTCATGAGTTTGGGGTTTTGCTCTCTAATTGCTCTATTTCTGGGTGAGAATTCAGGCCCAGCCTCCTAGCCTCTCTCAGGCCTGTGTTTTATGTTTAATAGGAAACAGGATTAGCCAGGCATGGTGGCAAAGGCTTGTAATCCCAGTACTTGGGAGGCTGAGACAGGAGGATCACAGGTTCGAAGCCAGGCTCAGCAACTTAGTGAGGCTCTCAGTAACTTAAGGAAACCCTGTTTTCAAATAAGAAATAAAATAGGTTTGAGGGTATAGCTCAGAGATAGAAGGTGCATGGATTCCATTGCCAGCACCACACACACACACACACACACACACACACACACACACACACAAAATTTTAAACAGGACTAATAACAAGAAGCACCACATAATTTAACAAGTCTAGGGGTGTAAATCAGTGGTAAGAGCGCTTGACTAGCATATGCAAGGCTCTGTGTTTGATCCCTAGTACCATCACCAACTACAGCAGAAACCTAGACCAAAAGACTGAAGTAAAACTGTTTCTAAAGAATGAAGCAAAACAATGAATATGTATTGCTTTGGTAATAAGCAGAGACATGTCCATTTTTATTAAAAAACAAGAATAACCAAGATAGGTTACAAGTGCAGGTCACAATCTCAGTGTTTTGGAGACTGAGAAAGGAGGATCACAAGGTTCGAGATAAGTATCAGGAACTTAGTAAAAATCTCAACAACTTAGCAAAACCCTGTTTCAAAATAAAAAATAAAAGCTGGGCGTGGTGGTGCAGGCTTGTAATTCCAGTACCTAGGAGGCTGAGAAGGAAGGATCCAAGTCTGCAACCAGCCTCAGCTACTTAGTGAGGCCTTCCACAACTTGGTGAGACCCTGTTTCAAGAATAAAAATAATTGAGCTGGGGGTGTAGCTCAGAGGTAGAATGCCCCCGGGGTTCAATCCCCGGCACCAGAAAAATAAATAAATAAATAAATAAATAAATAAATAAATAAATAAAAGGACTGGGGGTGTACTGGAAGGAGACCGCCCCAGGGTTCAATGCCCAGTACCAGAAAGCAAAACAAAACAAAACACAGATGCAGCCTGAATAAATGTCTCCCACATTCATATATGTGCCATGAAGATGCAAATATATGGCAAGCTATCTTAACTGGTAAACAGAAATTCATTTAAAATCTTCAATGAAGCTATAAAAACTTGCTACATTAATAAAATATCTAAAACGCATTTTAAGCTGGGCACAGTGGCACGCACTTGAGAGAGTGCTACAGGTTCCAGGAGAGTCTCAGCAAGTAGTGAGACTCTCCTAAATCTAGCGAGACCTTGTTTCAAAATAAAAACAGGGTTGGGGATGTGGCTCAGAGGAAGAATGACCCTGAGTTCATTCCCCAGTATCATAAATAAACAAACAGATAAAACTTTTCTGTGTGTGTGTTGAGGGTTGAATGAAGAGGCATTCTGCCCTATTTTACTTATTTTGAAACAGGGCCTCACTAAGTTGAGGAGGGCCTCACTAAGTTTCTGAGGCTGGCCCCAAACCTGTGATCCTCCTGTCTCAGCCTTCCAAGTACTGGGATTACAAGCAAGTGCCACCAGGCCCAGTTACAAAACACATTTTAGATAGATTACTTTATCACTATCTAAAATAATTATCTTATGAGAACCCAAGAAATTTCTGTAGATTTAATTTAAAAAAAAAAAAGATGGACAGTTTCTGGAAGGCAATTTGGCAACATTATTTTGGGCAAAAGCCACAAAAACATGCCCAGCTATACCAACTTTAAGAAATAAATTACTACATGTAAACACAGTAAACAATATCCTTATTAGTGCCATGTCCTCATACTTGAATATGCTAAAAAGTACAAACTATTAAGTGTCATCATGACAACCGTGGATACAAAACAGAAGGGTTAGTAGGAGCTGCACTGAGCTGAGTGGAGGCGCATGCCTGTAATCCCACTACTTGGGAGGCTGAGACAGAAGGGCTGATTACCAGTTTGAGGCCACCTTCAGCAATTTAGGGAGGCTCTCAACAATTTAGTGAGACCCTATTTCAAAATTTAAAAACTGATAAAAATAGGGCTGAAATTGTAGCTCTGAGATACAATAATGCCCCTGGGTTCAAATTTCAGCATCACACAAAAAAATTCTGGGTTTACATGAAGCATAAGATCAAGGTTGGTCAACAATCTTTTTATCTCACTGAGAACTGTATCCAGGAAAAAAAAACCCAAATGCCAGATTCAGGACGCACAAGGTAAAGGCCAGAGCACTCTACTGAGAACACGAAGCCTTGGGTCTCAGCCCAGTTCCTCCCTATCATTGCCTGCAGAAATGTCTGCACTTGAAAAATGAGAGAACTAGACTACACTATCCAAGAGCTTCCTCTACTATACGCATTCCCTGCGTCTATTCAGGGTGAAGCCCACGACTTTACTTTTCTCCATTTATTTTTAAATGCTTCAGGTAAATCAGATGATCAGCCAGGTTTCAGAACAATTATATCAAAACAAGGCATTTCCATGATTATATACTAAGTGCAACAATTCTATTAAAGAAATAGCAACATTTCATAATAAAAGATGGCTAAATGTCTTATCATCAGGAACCACACAGAATTATTAATTCTGTAATACATAAATGATCTTTGCTATATGTAGAAACCACAAATATATACAATGTAAATACACTTATAACCCACGTTTTGTATACTTTGATGGCAACTAACAAACTAAAAAATAAGTTCATAGCAATATATGGAATCAAGTGCAGAACAGAATGGAATCTGGGCAAACTCTTGCTCAAGAACGTACTGTTCAGCCAGTGTGGTGACCCACACCAGTAATCCAGCTATTCAGGAGGCTGAGGCAGGAAGATCTCAAGTTCAAGAACAGCCTGAGCAATGTAGTGAGATCCTGTCTCAAATTTTAAAAATAAAAAATATAACCAGGCATGGTAGCACACACTTATAATTCCAGTACTTGGAAGGCTAAGGCCTTCCAAGGATCACAGGTTGGAGAACAGCCTCAGCAATCAGTGAGACTCTCATCAACCTAGAGAAACCTTGTTTCCAAATGAGAAATAGAATCTGGCAGGCAGTGTAGCTCCAAGGTAGAATGCCTCTGGGTTCAACCCTCAATACCACAAAACAGTGAATAAAAATTTAAAATATATTTTAAAAGAACGTACTAATTTTACTTATGAAGGCCAAATTACAAGGGATTTTAAATGCCATCCATACAATAAGAGGTGACTTTGTGACCAGTGTTTCCTCTCCAAATGGCAGAAGGCTGAGTAACTCACAAAATCATATGCCCCTAGTGCTGCTGCTTCTTAGGAATAAAACTCAACCGTAGCTGGGCATGGTGGCTTGTAATTTCAGTACTTGGGAGGCTGAGACAGGAGGATTGCAGGTTCAAAGCCAGCCTCCGCAACTTAGTAAGGTTCTCAGCAACCTAGTGAGACCCTGTTTCCAAATAAGATATAAAACTGGACTGGGGGTGTAGCTTGAAGGTACAATGTCCCTGGGTTCAATACCCCAGTACCAAATAAATAAATAAATAAACACACACACACACATACACACACACACACACACACACACACACACACACACTCACCAAGTGATATGTACACGTTTGAATGTTTGAATCTCACTATGATGTATAATTACACTGCACCAATAAAAGTAAAAAAAAGAAAAAAGAAAGAAAATTCGAATCTGCCTGTCTTCACTGTCATCACCACAATCCTTGTCTGAGTTTTTGCCTTATCCTTATAATCTTCCTGAAGTCTACCCAGGTTGACCCTGGGCCTGCCCTGGAGCTTCTCCACTTTGCCTCTGGCTCAGCCCTTTTTTTTTTTTTTTTTTTTTGGTGGTACTGGGGTTCCTGGAAGCCCTTCTACCTCCGGGCTACACTCCCAGACCTACTTTTACATTTTCATTTTTTGGAAACAGGGTCTCCTAAGCCAGCGCGCGCGGCTGGCTTCGAACCTGCGCGATCCTCCTGTCTCCGCCTCCCAAGCGCGGGGATTACAAGCGTGCGCCACCACACCCGGCTGGCTCAGCCCATTTTGCACAGAACTTCTCTTCACCTATTTAAACCCATTCAAGTTTCCCTTAGAAAAATCTTTTCCCCACATAAGTCCATCCATGCACTGAACCCATTAATATACTCCTAACGACTCCTCTCTCAATGGTATGTCCATTTTATTTATTTATTATTTATCTATTTTTGCATAACTGGGGATTGAACCCAGGGGCATTCTATCTCTGATCTACACCCCTAGCTCTATTATTCTTTATTTTTAAACAGGGCCTCACTTAGTAACTGAGGCTGGCCACAAACCCGCAATCCTCCTGTCTCCGCCTCCCAAGTACTGGGATCACAAGCATGTGCCACCACGCCTAGCTGGTTATGTCCATTTAAATCCACGTAGTTGCGCACGCTTGTAATCCCAGCATTTGGGAGGCTGAGACCAGAGGATCACGGTTCCCGGCCAGCCTCAGCTACTTAGTGAGGCCCTTTGCAACTCAGTGAGACCTGGTTTCAAAATACAGAATAAAAAATAGAGGTGGGGGTGTAGCTCGGAGGTGGAATGTCCCTGGGTTCCATCCCCAATACCACAAAAATAAATGAATAAATCCACATAGTTAACAGCATTAAGGCAGACATCTACTTTGTGTTTTGCCACACATCTCTTACTTAACTGTTAATTGCTTTCACTTTAGGTTATATAATTAATCTTATATGTTTTAGGTGCTTACTGTGGTAAACTCTGAGAAGTAAAACAAGTAAAATGCAGTCCCTGTCCTCAAACAGCTCACGATGATGGGGGAAGTCTGTGTAGGTAGGCAAGACTCTGTACCTGTGGGAGAGGGAGACTTCATGCAGCCACCAAGAGGAAAAATGGCAGAATGCAGTGGAAGCACAGGGAGAAACACTGGTTAAAACTTAAAAAAACACTTTTGTCTGGCTGCAATAAAGACCCCCCCCCCTATACTGGGGATTGAACCCAGGGCATCCCCAGTCCCATTTTTATTCTTTATTTGAAACAGGGTCTCACTAAGTTGCTGAAGCTAGCTACAAACCTGTGATCCTCCTGCCTCAGCCTCCCAAGTACTGGGATCACAAGCACATGCCACCATGCCCGGCTTGGATACTGCTTTTTTTTTTAAGAAAGTAGTAGCAGGACATGGTGGCACACCCTTGTAATCCCAGCATTTGGGGGCTGAGACAAGAGGATCGCAGTTCCCAAACAGCCTCAGCTACTACTTAGTGAGGCCCTTTGCAACTCAGTGAGACCCTGTTTCAAAATAACTAATAAAAAATAGGGCTGGGGGTGTAGCTCGGAGGTCGAATGCCCCTCCCTGGCTTCCATTCCCAGACCCGAAAAAAAAAAAAAGTAGTATTAGTGGGCATGATGGCACATGCTTGAAACCCCCAGTACTTGGGAGGCTAAAATGGGAGAATCCCAGGTTTGGGACTAGCCTCAGCTACAGAGTGAGGCCCTCTGCAACTTAGTAAGACCCTGTTTCAAAATAAAAAATAAAAAATAGCACTGGCTGGGGGGTGTAGCTCAGAGGAAGAATGCCCCTGGGTTCCATCCCCAGTACTACCAAAAAAAAAAAAAAAAAAAAATAGTATTAATTCTTTTTCAAAATGGACAATAGAAAAGTGAGTAGGAGAAAGAAAAGGTAAACCTGGGTCCACTTCTAGAAGTTTGAAGGCTGTGAATTATTTTACTACCACAACTAATATAAAAGCAATAATGGCCAGGCGTAGTGGAGCATGCTTATAATCCCAGTACTTGGGAGGCTGAGACAGGAGGATAGCACAGGTTTGTAGCCAGCCTCAGCTACTTAGTGAGGCTCTCAGCAACTTGGTGAGACTCTGTTTCCAAATAAAATATAAAATAGGCCTGGGAGGAGGTAGAAAGCCCCAGGTTCCATCCCCAGTACCAAAAAAAAAAAAAAAAAAGGAATAAAAAAATAGGGCTGGGGGTATAGGTTGAAGGTAGAATGCCCCTGGGTTCAATCCAGTACTGGAAGAAAAAAAAGCAAGAATGCAGTAACTTACACAGCAATACCAAAGGTAGGGTGCAAGCACTGCTTCTGTGAATGGAAAGTATGAACCAAGACAGGAGGAACCACAGAAAACAACACCCCAAAACATGCCCCAACACTAAAATGATTGCAATTCTTTCAAGGAACCAATACTGTAGTGTCTGAAATGCAGTCATCTTTCATAGTCAATTAAATTCCACAACTAATTAAGCCTACATGTAATCTATATGCAAAACAACTTCCTTTTCAGTCAACCCTCCATATCCACAGGTTCCACATCTGAGAATTCAATCAACCAAAAATTAAAATACTAAGTGAAAAAATATTTGTCTGCTAAATATATGCAGATTATTTTTCCTTACCATTATTCCCTAAACTATATGATAGAACAACTATTTACATACCATTTTTATTGTATTACCTAGTATAGATAATCCAGAGATTATTTAAAGTATATGGGAAAGCATGTATAGGTTATATACAAATTCTAAAGGCCTTGAGCATCCTTGCATTTTGGTATCCACCAGGGAGGCTGAAAGAGGTTCTGGAACCAAGACTCCTCAGACACCAAGGGAAAGCTTTAGCAAGTTTAATAAGGCAGCTTATTTCAACAAGCACAAGGAAAAAGCATACCTTAGATATCAGTGAAGTATCACATGGCCTTCCAAACATGCACTGCAACTTTTAATGGAATTGGTAGGTATGAAACATTTAACACAAACCACATCCTACCCTAAAAATTAGAAATACTATATATGTAAAAACAACTGTTTCCTCTTTCCTCTTGAATATAAAAACTGTATCCTTCAAAACTGAATGTAAAAACTGTATTCTTCAAAACTGAAGTTAACTGGGGTTGTGGGACAGATTGCTCATAATATAACTTGTTTAAATGTTTCCAATAACTGAAAAGATTTTACCTTTCAATGATATTTTCTGATTCATACAGAATAAGTTATTTTCTTCTGTGTTTTTTTTTTTTTTTTTTGTTGTTGTTGTTTTTGTTTTGGTGGTACTGGGGATGGGACCCAGGGGCTTTCTACCTCCGGGTTATATTCCCAAACCTATTTTATATTTTATTTGTAAACAGGGTCTCACTAAGTAGCTGAGGCTGGCTTTGTACCTATGTGGTCCTCCTGTCTCAGCCTCCCAAGTACTGGGATTACAAGCATGCGCCACCACATCCGGCTCTCATATAGAATGAGATTTTTTTTTTTTTTTTTGGTGGTACTGGGGGTGGAACCCAGGGCCTTTTTCTACCTCCGGGCTATACTCGCAGACTTATTTTTTATACTTTATTTGGAAACAGGGTCTTACTAAGTTGCTGAGAGCCTCACTAAGCAGCTAAGGCTGGCTTTGAACCTGTCCGATCCTCATATCTCAGCCTCTCAAGTGCTGGGATTACAAGTGTGCGCCACCACGCCCGGCTAGAATGAGATTTTAAAACTGTCAGAACACACATCTTCATTAAACAAATCTTAACTTTTGTATGCTGTTTTCAACTAATACTTACAAATGCTCTATATCCTACTAAAAACTACCTGAATACCATTTCATAGATATAAATATGAAAGAAAATGAAATCTTTAGTAGGATTTATGAACTACTATCTTTTCATTCTAGTTGATAAAACCAATTTGCAAAAGGAAAGCCTTACTTTCACCCAAATGCCTATTATAAAAACTGGACTTGTGATCTAGCTCAGTGGTAGAGCACTTGCCTGGCACGGGTAAAGCCCTAGGTTCAAAATCCAGTACTGCAAAGAAAAAAAAAATTTGGAAATATGTTGGAGGGCAAGTTGTGAACTAGTAACACAAAATACAGAGCCAGCCGGGCATGGTGGTGCATGCTTGTAATCCCAGTACTTGGGAGGCTGAGACAGGAGACTTAACAGGCTCGGGGCCAGCCTCAGCAACTTATGAGGCCCTCCACGACTTAGTGAGATCCTGTTTCAAAATAAAAAATAGGGCTTAGAGGTGTAGCTCAGAGGTAGAATCCCCCTGGAATCCATCCCCAGTACCACCAAAAAAAATAAATAAATAAATACAATGTCAGAAAGTTTCTAGTAATTTCTGGCAGAACTGGCTACAGTGCCGGGCCCAGGCAGTAAGCACTGTAGTACACTATGACTCAAAGTCATCATCCAAACTCCTCAGCTCTCAGACAACCCCCACTGTACAGGCAGCTCAGCAGTGATCCAGGGAGGAGACAATTTCTTCCATGCTGGGGGATTTCCCGAATTTACATTCATGACTCCAGAAATGTTACTTCCCTTTTAGTCATAATCCTTACTAAACCCTAATACCACACTCTGCTAAAGCAAAGTGCTGATGTCGCTGTTATCGTGTATTCTTGCCTGAAATGTTTCAAGCTAAAGATCTGAGTTAGTTTTCTCCAGCTTGAGATTCTGTTAGATGGTAAAAACAACCCCTTACTGACTATGTCATACCAATGCAGTACCCAGTGATAAGCACTCTATATGCTAAGTAATTTTGTTAATTCCTTCAAAGTAGATGGTATCACCAGCCCTACTCACAGATGACTACAGCTAAATGAATTTACTTGCCCAATCTCACACATCTAGTGACAGTACTGGGACTGAAGGGAAATTATTTGAGTTATTCCTGAAGCCTTTGGAACAAAAAGTATCAGAATATTATTTCTGTAGTTTTACACTAAAGGAGTTATATTAAAACTTCAAGAATTAAGTCTATTTAATATTACTATTAACTTCTATGTCTTCAATATTTAATATTTCTTCAACAAATATATGATAATACTATATGCATGTTTTGCAACCAAATGGTACCCCTCTCCTCCAGAAGTTTAGAAATGTATAGAAGCATTTCAGATTGTCCCAATGTGAGAAACACTAGTCAGGCATTTGATGGATGAAACCATGGGATAGAACCAGGTGTGGTGGCACAAGCTTGTAATCCCAGCATTTGGGAGGCTGATCACAGTTCAAGGACAGCCTCAGCTACTTAGTGAGGCCCTTTGCGACTTAGTGAGTCCTGGTTTCAAAATAAAGAATAAAAAATAGGGCTGGGGTATAGCTTGGAGGTAGAATGCCCCTAGGTTCCATCCCCAGTACCAAAAAAAAAAAAAAAAAAAAAAAAAAAAAAAAACAAAATAAAACATGGAACAGTCCTGTCAAAAATGCCAATGGTACCCATGCAGAAATACTGAACTAAGGCTGACTCAAGAAGAAAATCTTCCATGGTAAAGTTAATCCACCTACTAATTAGCTTAAATTACCAAATTTATTTTCATTTTATTTTGCTTAAAATACCTTAGAAAGTATATCAACAGCTATAAAACACCACTTTCACAGTCACGTGGCATTTTATTTTCAAATACACACAGTGATAACCCCTCATTTTAGATATCTAGCTAGTGTTACATCTTTTATCCCAATGTAACCAAAATACCTCACTTCCTGCCTACCTGGCTCATTTTAAACTCAGTAAGTAGTACATGTGCACAATGGTATATTAGATTTCCCACTGGGAAAGAATTTTGTTTCATTACCAAACTATAATTTTTTTCTTTTTTTTTTCTTTTTTTTGCAGTACTGGGGATAGAACCCAGGGGTCTTCTACCTCTAAGCTATACCCTAAGATTTATTTACTTATTTATTTATTTATTTATTTATTTATTTATTTATTTTTGAAACAGGGTCTCACTAAGTTACTGAGACTGGCTTCAAACCTGTCTCAGCCTGCCAAGTACTGGGATTATAAGCATGCACCACTCTCAGCAAAAATGTAATTTGAAAGTTCTAGTTCTGTGGATCACTAGTCCTGGTTTACTGCCTGAGCTCTTTCCAAGGGTACCATGCTAATGGTTTCTACTATGTCTTAAAACACTGATGAAATGGAAGTCTAAAATGAATTAACTTATAACTAAAATGCATATAATTCCACATCTTAAAGGTGAAAAAGATGCATCCTATAGTTAGAATAGAGTATGTGCAAAAACAAGATTTAACTAGTAGGTAGTTAGTCAAAACTGTTGCTACTAAGAGTCAAGTTCAAAAGGAAGACTTACTGCTAAAAGACTGGTGGATTGCAAGGAGACCAAGTTTACCCTGGCATTCCAGTTTTGCTCCTTGCCCAATGGAATTATTTCACAAGTTGTGGAAATAATTAGAGAATCAGAAATCTGAAGCCCAGAAGTGTCTTTCTATGCTGTAAATGAAGATTCTAAGACTTATATACAATAATAATAATAATAATAATAATAATAATAATAATAAATAATGAGTTTTCCTGCCCAGTTTTTTGTGTTTTTTTTTGTTTTTTTTTGTTTTGTTTTTTTTGTAGGAATGGAACCCAGGGGCATTTTACCTCCAAACCCCCAGCCCTATTTTACTCTTTTATTTTGAAACAGGGTCTCATAAGTTGGAGAGGACCTCACTAAATTGCTAAGGCTGGCAGAAAACCTTTAATCCTCCTATCTCAGCCTCCCAAGTACTGGGTTACAAGTGTGAGCCACCACGCCTGGCTTCTGCCCAATTTTAAAAGAATTACACTAGCCACTTAGCTCTCAGCATTTAGTTAAGATTCCAAGTACTCTTTCTCAAGATTTTTATCTAGTCTCTGCAAGGTATACCAAAATAGGGGGGGGGGAAAAATCCCAGAATTCTGATACAACCTGGAGCTCTATCTTCAGCACTGAGATTCACTTGTTGCCTAAGAACCAGGATTGACAACCTGAACACTTCCAGCTCCCCGTGCTGCTAGTTATCTCCTGCAGCTGAATTGTAAATGGAATCACTTTGCTCAAGCTTACAGAGAAGCAGTTTCTGAAACACAGGCCACCACTGCCAATTTTCTTGAAGCAAATTTTGGTTCACCAAAAGTGCTGAACCAAAGATTACAATGCACTTCAAAAAATTCACTCTTAGCCAGGCATGGTGGCACACACTTGTAATCCCAGCATTTGGAAGGCTGAGACAGGAGGATTGCAGGTTCGAAGCTAGCCTCAGCTACTTAGTGAGGCCCTTTCCAATTCGGTGAGACCCTGTTTCAAAATAAAGAATTAAAAAAAAAAAAGGCTGGGGGTGTTACTCGGAGGTAGAATACCCCTGGGTTCCATCCTCAGTACACACACACAAAAAATTCACTCTTCTCTCTAGATGTAAACCATAGTAAATACTGGGTGGGTAATCAGCATGAATAATCTATCAATAGTCAGAAGACCGTAAAAGTTATGTCAGATTTATACGCATCATTTACTTCTCTGTTGCTAGTTCCAAAGGTTTAGATAGGTTCCTATCTACATGGTGAATAGTATTTTCAACCACCGCCCCTGAAAGACCTGTAAGAACAAAATAAACAAGAAAGGTTAATTCCTCCCTGTGACTGTATTTCAATAAAGGCTATTCTGAAGTAGCTGACATTAAAAAGACCAAAGGAACTAATTTTTACAAAGAAGTCTCCCATCAACTCCAAAATGATCCAGCCTCCTCTATGCATGTAAGGACTGCAAGACATAGTTACAACCACCCTCAGGGTAGGGGCAAATACAATAACCATTCTTTTTCTTCCCTGACTCCTTCACACCTTTCAAGACAGCACAGTCAAATCATTCTCCTGAGTGGAGAGAGAAGGTGACTTCAAACCCTTCAAAGGACTGCAATGTCCCCCTTGGCTGAGCTGTCCTCCCAATACTCATTCTCTTCTGCCACCCTCCACATTCTTCACAAAATTATCTTTTCCACAGCCACATTCTGACTCACGCCACTACCATTAACCTTCCCTGGATTCTCTGCTTTTAGGATAAAAGCCCTGCTAGGCCCATCCCAGCTCTCCTTACCCCTGTGCCCTTTTCAGCCACCCAGCCCTCCTACAAAAGCTCTATTTCTCTCCATTATCGCGGGGCCTTCACAGACATGGTTCCCGCAGCCTATAATTTTCTTTTCACTAGTATCTCTACATCCCTTTCACAGATCTCCAGTCAAATCATATCCTCAGCAAAGCCTTCTCTGAATCTTATTCCATAAGGTCATATTCCTGGTAAACTCTTTCACATCATTCTCTCTTATCCCTTCCAAAGCACATCTCACACTTGCCTGATCATTAAAATCTATCTCCTCCATCTGACTGTAAGCCTTATGAAGACAGAAACCCTCTTTTCTAAGCCCTAACATCATCATATCTAGTGTATAACAAGCACTCAGTATTCAATAGTTAAGTAAATGAGAGTCATTTAAAAGTCTTTGTTACTCGACCCCAACTTTCTCACTTTCCCACAATGCAACCCACCACAAATAAAGCCTCTCGCTAGCTCCCTTGTCTTCAGGCATTCAAATCCTGGGGCTTTCCCTACCTAGAAGAGTTCTCATTTCTCTCAACTGGTTGGGATTCCACTTTCTTGCCAAGACCCAAACTCAAGTTTTCATTCCTCCAGGATGTCTTCCATAGCACCAGTTCACACGTGTCCCTGCTCACGTTTTCAAAGCACTTGGCATTCTCTTTTTGATAGTTACATATAAGTTCTCAGGACTTTAATACGTCACGTGTATGACTTTTCTTCCCAACATTAGTTCGAACTCCTAAAGCAGGACTATTTATGCCCCATTTCACTCCCAAATAGTGCTAGGTACTGAGTCCGCTGGAATACTCGATTTTCCCCTAACATACTAGATCTTTCCTCTGAAAATATTGGCTTCCCTCTTATGCCCGTTTCTCAGGTGAGTCAATGTGCCTTCTGAGACTGTTCCTGCCAAGTTCCCTTTCGAGGGTTTCTGCCTACCCTTCCCCCATGCCAATAAAAAATGGTCTGAGTTCCCTGCGTTTCTGTACTTTCCCTTGCCTAGAAGGACCCGTGTCCTCTGTGACGGTCCTGCCTGCAGTGAGGAGTCCTTGGGCCCTTTAAACTGCCATCCCCCTACTCACACACGAGCCCTACCCCCAGCGAGGGCTCTTGCGCTAGCTGGAACCTCACACACACCACCCTAGATCCTCGCCTGGGCCACTCTGTCACCTCTCGTCCCTCCATCAGACGGTGTGGCTTCGCGGTGACCCTCACCCAAGGAAAAAAGCCCCGAACCCGCCGCGCCTCCCCTTCCTGCCTGTCACTGGCTACCTCCTAAGGCTCCTTCTCTTTTTCCCTCCTTCCTCTTCCCTGAAGACAGAACCGAGGCCCACGGTGGCGGCGAACCGGCGCCGAGAAGGCTGACACAGCCGCCCGGCCAGCTCCAGCTCCGCCGCCACGGCCTCGGCCCGCGCCCGCCCCCATCTCTCCAGGCGGCGACCGCCGCGCCGGCTTCGGCCCGGCCGGGGCTCCCCTCGGGACCGCCTCGCCCACTGACCCGGCAAGGTGCCACGCGAGGAGGTGGCGGCGGCAGCAGGTGCAGAGGCAGGCAGCCTGGCAGACGTTAACGGCTCAGCGCTCCATCCCTCCCGGACGCAAGCTCCGGCCTCCGGGCTTCCTCGACCCCAGCGCCCACAGCGCATGTCACGTGCCAGCCCGGGCGGTCAGCTGACCGCGGCGCGCGCCGCTCCGCCGACGTGCGCGCCACTGCGCAGCCGCAGCCGCCGCGGAGCCGCCGGAGGGGCGGGGCCTCCGGAAGGGGCGGGGCCTCCGGGGCGGGGTCTGATCCGGGGCGGGGCGCGGGGCGTTCCAGGGTCTTGCCACCCTGCCCTTGCCATCTTTGCACTGCAGTTGTTTGGGGGTCCGAGTTGATCTCCAGCCCCTTTAGGACTCGCCAACCCAGTTCCCTGAGTAATTCCCTTAATCACTTCAGCTCGCTCATATTTTCCTTGCAGTCCAATTCTATTCCATAAATGCCCAAGGATTATTTATTGTGCGCCAGGCATTTATCCTAGTCTTTGGTTCTTTGGTTGGTTTGGTTTGGTTTGGAGATTTTTCTGCTGGAACAAATCGGGCATTTATGCTAGTCTTTGGTTTTTTATTTGTTTGGTTTGGTTTAGGGATTATCTCCTGGAGCAAATCACCTTTTAAGGACTTTGACCTCTGGGTGCAGGGGAGGATAATATGGTAAACGTCTTGCATAGTTTAAACCATGTTAGATACGGAAAACCAAGGAAAGTTTCAGGACAGACATAGACAGGAGGAAGCATCATCCTTTGGAGGGAAAATAGGTTACTATGCATATTTCATTAGCTTGGGTAGATAAGTGGTATTAGTCCCATTTATAACAGAGTTTTAGAAATGGAAGTGGATTCTGAGCTTTTCTAATTTAATCGTTTTAGACTTACAGTTGAGGGAAGTAAAGGACCCAAGGACATGGAGCTGTTTAGTACAAAGAAATAGACACACCTGGTATTAAGTCCTGGCTTTCCTTGCTAGCAATGTGACCTTACACCTCTGAACTTCTGCTTCTTCATCTGCAAAATGGTGATAATAATATATACTCGATAGGTTTAAGTGAAGTCTGCATTTAGCATAGTCCCTGGCATATAGGAGACACCTGGTAAAGGGTTAACATTACTACAGGAGCCAGGTTTCCTGACCTATCCTATTTTCTGTTGTGTGTCCCTGAAGAAATTCACTACAGAATTTTTTAGAGCCTCAGAACTAGGTCGAACACTGAGTAAAAACCCACCAACCTACCCAGTTTGGGATGAATTCCAAGAACCAGTTCTATAACCCAACTTTGGAAAAGTCAGAAATTCCAGAGACTTTATCTGGCAGGAAAAAAAAAAGAGCCTAAAGGCAACTTTTGGTTCCTTCCATGTGGTCAATAAAATGTTCTGTGATGTTGAGAATGTTATTATTGTGCTCTTCCTATCCACATGGCACCCACTGGCCATGTGAGCTTTGAGCACTTGAAACATGGCTAGTGTGTTGTAGGAACTCAATTTTAAATTTTCACTTGAATTAAAATTTAAATAGCCACATAAGGCTAGTGACAACAGCTCTGGACACTGCAGTTTTAAAGCCTGCATTTGAAACCTCTCTCTCTCTCTCCCCCTCCCTCCCTCTCTCTCTCTCTCCTCCTCCCTCCCTCCCTCCTTCTCTCTCTCTCTCTCTCCCCCTCCCTCCCTCCCTCCCTCTCTCTGTTTCTCTCTCCCCCTCCCTCTCTCCCTCCCTCTCTCTGTTTCTTTCTCTCTCTCCCTCCCTCCCTCTCTCTGTTCCTTTCTCTCTCTCTCCCTCCCTCCTTCTCTCTGTTTCTTTCTCTCTCTCTCCCTCCCTCCCTCTCTCTCTCTCTCTCTCTGTTTCTTTCTCTCTCCCTCCTCCTCCTCCTCCTCCTCCTCCTCCTCCTCCTCCTCCTCCTCCTTCTTCTTCTTCTTCTTCTTCTTCTTCTTCTTCTTCTCTCTCTCTCTCTCTCTCTCTCTCTCTCTCTCTCTCTCTCTGTCATGGTGGTATTGGGGATGAACCTAGGGGTGTTCTATCTCTGAGCTATGTCCCCAGCTCTAGTTTGTTTTTTTGTTTTGAAACAGGGTATCTCTACATTGCTGACAGGCTCACTAAATTCCAGAGGCTAGCCTCAAACCTGTCATCCTCCTGTCTCAGCCCCCCAAATACTGGGATCGCAGGCTTGTGCCACCACTCCTGGCTATTTGTTTCTTTATTCTGATGTGTGGTCCTGGAGCAGACTTCTCATCTCAGATTCTTAATTCCTAAATTCAAGTACATCTACTTCTGACCTTACTCCATTTTCTAAAGTTTTAATCACCATGTTATAGTTGGAAGACACAGTAATATAATACCCAATAAATACTAGCATTAATCATTGTTGACCTAGCATATCTCATTTTGAAACCTAATAAATGTGTTTAAAACAACCAGGACATGATTGCTTTTCATTGGTTTATAATAGTAAGAGAATGCGTTTATACAAAGACAGAGGAAGCTCACTTTCCTATATTGTTCATAGGCACATGCTAGGTATCTAAGCAGCATGTCACACCTTTTTCCTCTACTTCCAATTATCTAAATATTACCCATCTAAAAGCACATTCTAAGCTTACAGCTCTCATAAGATCACAGAGCAAGGCATGGTAGTGCATGCCTATAATCCCGGCTACTTAGGAGACTTGCAGGAGGATTGTTAAGTATGAGGCCAGCCTGGGCAACTTAGAGAGACTCTGTCTCGAAAGATGCAATGAGGTTTATTTTTCCCCTTGCAACTTCCTTAAGAAAAAATGTAATTTTAATTTATTTATTTTAATAAATTTTAATTTATTTTTACTTTATTAAAATACTGAATTTATTTATTTGATGGTAGTACTGGGGTTCCTGGAAGCCCTTCTACCTCCGGATTCTTGGAAGGATTCTTGACCTTTTGATGTTGTTATTGCTAGTTTTGAGTCTTTACATTCTGGCTTGATTTTTGTGTGTTTTTGGTTGAGTTGTATACCTATCTCACATAGATTTTTTTTCCCTAGAGCTTGTTCTTTGTTTTTTTCCTCAGCAAAATTCATAATCATCTTCCTCATCAGCAGAAAATTTTACTTTTTTACTTGAAGATGCTACCACTTCTAGTGGCAGATCGGTTTCCACATATACTTAAGAGTTCCACATCCTCCTTTTCATCTTCTAACTCTGTATCTTCAGCTACTAAGTGTTGTCCACTCATGTGCATGGGCCCTGTACTATATTTCAAACTAGGGCCACAGGTGGTGTTATTTTTAAAAACCCCAAGGGAAACCAAAGGATGTACAGACTACTCCACAGTTGTCAGAATTACTCTATATACATTTGTATGTATTTTTGTGATACTGGGGATGAACCCAGGGCCATTTTACCTCTGAGCTATACTCCCAGCCCTATTTCATTTTTTAGTTTGAAACAGGATCTCACTAAGTTACTGAGGGCCTTGCTAAGTGGCTGAGGCTGGCCTTGAACCTATTATCCTCCTGTCTCAGCCTTCCAAGTACTGGGATTACAGGCTTTCAACACCACACAGTAATGCTGGACCCAGCATTACTTTAATTGGACTGCGTTCACAATTCATTGCCTCTGCTTCAACAATGTGAGATTCAAGCTTTGTCTCATCCTGAACTCACCATAAAGATAAGTGGTGCCCATTTTCATTGTTATCCACCATGGAGTGGTAATCTTTGTTGGCCTTTAGTTTATAATGGAAAAGATGGTCTGGAGCCTCAGGAGATTCATGTAGATATCCATCAGGGTGATGGCTTGTGCTTAGGGTGATGGGACAGAGAGAATGAAGATAAAACACCATGTTCCAGAAAACAGCCTCACTGGATAAAATCACACTAGCAATAAAAAATTTAAAGTGGGGAAATATTTAAAACAAATAGAACAATAGAATCATAATGTTTTTCTCCATTCCACTATAATATTAAAAATATCCTTAAAGTTAGTATTAGTATTCTCCTTAGGAAAGGCAGTGCCCTTGTTTAGGGAAGTGCCTTTATGAACTGTAGGGAAGAAGATAAAAACTGAGAGCTTGGGTAAATGGAGATAAAGAAACCCAAAAGATAACCAAACTAGTCACTAGTGGAAATGAATAGTAATTGTGAGATAAAGGTGTAAGAGGAAAGGAAGGAAAGAAAGATGAGAAAGATGAAACCAGCATGATCAAGGACTGTACAAAGATGAGTGTTTAGCATGCTACTTAAGATTGGTTAAGGTGCAGTGGTGCAAATCCTTTACCATCTATCAAGACTTTTTTTTTATGTAAGTCCCTGTTTTATTTTTAAAATGTTTCAAGAAAACAAGATATTTGGATATGACTAATTATTATTACTCATGGGGGGGGGGTAAAAACCCCAAAGCATTCTCCTGAGTTGGCACCAATAATTCAAAGAAACCAAAATAAACAGAATAAGATGTATATGCAATTAACATTTTTGGAGTGGTATTGGAGATTGAACCCTGGGACATTCTACCTCCAAGCTATATCTCAGTCCTTTTTTTTTTTTTTTTTTTTTTTTTTTTTTTGGTGGTACTGGGGTTCCTGGAAGCCCTTCTACCTCCGGGCTACACTCCCAGACCTATTTTTTACATTTTCATTTTGGAAACAGGGTCTCCTAAACCAGCGCGCGCGGCTGGCTTCGAACCTGCGCGATCCTCCTGTCTCTGCCTCCCAAGCGCGGGGATTACAAGCGTGCGCCACCACGCCCGGCTATCTCAGTCCTTTTTAAATTTTTTAATTTTAAGCTGGGGATGGTGGCACACACTTGCAATCCCAGCATTTTGGGAGGCTGAGACAAGAAGGATCACGGTTCACGGACAGCCTCAGCTACAACTTAGTGAGGCCCTTTGCAACCTAGTGAGACCCTGTTTCAAAATAAAGAATAAAAGACAGGGCTGGGGGAGTCGGAGGTAGAATGCCCCTGGGTTCCATCTCCACTACTATAAATAAAATAAAATAAAATAAAACAAAACAAAACAGGGCCTCACTAGGATCCTGAGCATCTCACTAAGTTGCTGAGGCTGGTCCCGAACCTGTGATCCTCCTGTCTCAGCCTCCCAAGTGCTGAGACTACAAGTGGTAAGATTGCACCACTGCGCCCAGTTAATAGCTTAAGAGAAAGAAATATCAATCAAAATTTAAGGCCTCCTATATTTTGGCAATGAAATCAGTAAAATTCACACAAGGATATTTTGGATGGGCTTAAGGTCACATTCAGAATTAAACATAAAAGTCTCAAAGCTAGAAAGCAAAGTAGAAGCGTTCATAACCCGCTTGATTCTATCATATCCAAACAGAACTGGGTGGGAGAATGACTATCCCAACAGGTACTCATCTTCAAAACGAATACCAACAATTCATCATCAAATGCTGATACTTAATCAGCTGTTTTCTTCTCTCTCCTGCTTTGTCCTGCCACATATATGCTGGATTTTCTATTTATCAACCATGAATCCATAGAAAAAGAAATACAGAAAAAATACTATTCACAATAACCTCAAAACCAATAAAATACATAGGAATAAACCTGACCAAAGAGGTAAAAGACCTGTACAATGAAAATTATAAAACATTAAAGAAAGAAATTGAAGAAGATCTTGGAAGATGAAAATATCGCCCTTGGTCTTGGATAGGCATAATAAATATTATTTAAATGGCCATTCTAACAAAAGTAATCTACAGAACCAATGAATTCCCTATCAAAACACCAATGTCGCCGGGCGTGGTGGCACATGCTTGTAGTCTCCGCACTTGGGAGGCGGAGACAGGAGGATTGCGCAGGTTCGAAGCCAGCCGCGCAGGCTTCAGAGACCCTGTTTCCAAATATAAAGTATAAAATAGGTCTGGGAGTGTAGCCTAGATGTAGAAAGGCTTCCAGGAAATCCCAGTACCACAGAAAGAAAGAAGAAAGAAAGAAAGAAAGAAAGAAAGAAAGAAAGAAAGAAAGAAAGAAAGAAAGAAAGAAAGGAAGGAAGGAAGGAAGGAAGGAAGGAAGGAAGGAAGGAAGGAAGGAAAGAACAAGGAAGGAAGAATACCAATGTCATTCTTCATAGACCTAGAAAAATCAGCTATAAACTTCACATGGAGAAAAAGTCCTAGAATAGCCAAAGGAATTCTCAGTAATGAGAACCATGAAGGAAACATCACAATTAAAAGCATACTACAGCCGGGCGTGGTGGCGCACGCTTGTAATCCCGGCGCTTGGGAGGCGGAGACAGGAGGATCGCGCAGGTTTGAAGCCAGCCGCGCTGGCGTAAGAGACCCTGTTTCAAACAAATATATAAAAAATAGGTCTGGGAGTGTAGCCCGGAGGTAGAAGGGCTTCCAGGAACCCCAGTACCACCACCAAAAAAAAAAAAAAAACATACTACAGAGTTATAGTAATTAAAACAGCATAGTATTGGCACAAAATAGGCACACAGACCAATGGAACAGAAGACACAGAAACTAACCCATGCACTTAGAGTTAACTGTTCTTCGACAAAAGGGCCAAATACATAAGCTGGAAAAAAGACAGCTTTTTCTTCTTTTCTTTTCTTTTCTTTTCTTTTCTTTTCTTTTCTTTTCTTTTCTTTTTTGTGTGTGGTACTGGGGATGGAACCCAGGGGCATTCTACCTCCAAGCTACACCCCAGCCCTATTTTTTATTCTTTATTTTGGAACAGGGTCTCACTGAGTTGCAAAGGGCCTCACTAAGTAGCTGAGGCTAGCCATGAACCATGATCCTCCCGTCTCAGCCTCCCAAATATGGTCTATTTGATTACAAGTGTGTGCCATGACACCTGGCTTCAGCCTTTTCAATTAACAGTGCTGGAAAAACTGGCTATCTGCTTGTAGAAAAAGGAACTAAATTCTTCCTCTCACCCTGCACAGAAATCAACTCGAGATAGATCAAAGACCTGGATATTAGAATATGAAGCTGTTAGAGGAGGGCATAGTTTCAATGCTCCAACATATAGGCACAGGTAGAAACTTCCTCAGCAATACCCCTAAAGCTCAGGAAATTAAAACAAGAATTAATTACTAAGTGGAATGGCATCAAACTAAAAAGTTTCTATTCATCACAAAAGTCATCAAGAGTCTAAAGAGAAAGCCTACTGCTGGGTGTGGTGGCACATGCTTATAATATCAGCATTTGGGAGGCTGAGACAGAAGGATCACAGTTTGAGGCCAGCCTCAACTACTTAGTGAGATCCTTTGCAACTCAGTGAGACCCTGTTTCAAAATAAAGAATAAAAAATAGAGCTGGGGGTGTAGCTCGGAGGTAGAATGCCTCTGGGCTCCACACCCAATACCATAAAAAAAATAAAAACTAAAAAAAAATAAAGAGAAAGCCTACAGAATGGGAAAAGATCTTTACCAGCCTTCCCTCTGATAGAGATCTAATAATCTAGAATATACAAGAACTTTAAAAACTTTACACTAGAAAAACAAATAATCCGATCAAGAAATGGGCAACTGAATTGAATAGACATTTCACAAGAGATACAAATGGCCAATACATACATGAAAAAATGTTCAACATTATTAGCAATCAGGAAGATGCCAATCAAAACTACACTGAGATTCCATCTGACCCCAATCAGAATGGCAATCATTAAGAAGTCAAAAAAACAAATGTTGGCGAGGCAGTGGGGAAACAGGCACTCTTCCACATCGTTGGGATTGCAAACTTGTCCAGCCACTATGAAGATTAGTGTGGAGATTCCTTAGAAAACTGGGAATGGATCCACTGTATGATCCAGCTATACCATTACTGGATATCTTTCCAAACGGATTGAAACCAAGTAGCTACAGTAATATATGCATACCCACGTTCATAGCAGCACAATTCACAATAGCCAACAGATGAATGGATTACAAAATTATGAGAACTACACACAATGGAATTCTACTATGCAATAAAAAAATAAAATGACATCATTTGCAAGAAAATGAAAGGGCCTGGAGAACATTCTGTTAATCACAGAGAGTGAAGGGTCATAAGTTTTCTTTAATATGTGCAGGGTAGGGAGTAATTGGGAAGAGAGACTCCAGATGATGAGGAGAAACCTCAGGGGAGCCAGGGAGGAGATATAAGGGTAGGGGTGGAGGAAGACTGAGGTTCACTAATAGAAATACTGCCATAGACTATGTGTATACGTGTGAATATATACCCGCGTCGATCTGGGTACTCTGTATCGAGAGGGGGGGAAATGGGGAGGGGGCACCACGTGCATGTGCGGGTATGTCATTGTCACATGATTTACATTATGGTGTGAGACTATAATGCACCAATAAAAGCACCAAAGAATATTAAAATATTAAATTTAAAAGGAAAAATATGTGTGGGGGAAATGTTCACACCAAGGCTCAAATATATAAATAAAAAGTACATACATATACATATACATATACATATATACATACATACACACACACACACACACACATATATATATATATGTATATGTATATGTATGTATATATACACACACACACATATTGGTACTAGGATTTGAACCCAAGGGCATTCTACCTCCAAGCTATACCCCTCAGCCCTATTTTTCTAATTTATTTTTATTTTAATTAATTAATTAATTAATTGCAGTACTGGGGATGGAATCCAGGGGCATTCTACCTCTGAGCTACACTCCCAGCCTTATTTTTTATTCTTTATTTTGAAACAAGGTCTCACTAAGTTGCAGAGGGCCCCACTAAATAGCTGAGGCTCCCAGCGAACCATGATCCTCCTGACAGCCTCCCAAATGCTGGGATTCCAAGTGTGTGCCACCACACTCGGCTATTTTTTATTTATTTATTTTTATTTTATTATTTATTTATTTATTCATTGCAGTACCAGGGATGAAACCCAGGGGCATTATACCTCCAAGCTACACCCCCCAGCCCTATGTTTTAGTCTTTTTATTTTTGAAACAGGGTTTTACTAAGTTGCAGAGGGCCTCATTAAGTAGCTGAGGCTGGCTGCAAACCTGTGATCCTCCTGCCTCAGCCTCTCAAGTACCGGGATTACAAGCGTGCACCACCACACCTGGCACAAAACTATATTTATATGTGAATAAATAACAAAAACAAATACATGTAAGAATTCGTACTAGCAAAGACAGAAATACTCGCATACACTGCTGGTTAGAATGTTGCTGGTTCTCAGGGCTGGGGTTTTAGCTCAGCAGTAGAGGTCATGCTGAGTGTGTACACGGCCCAGGTTTCCATCCCTAGCACCAAAAGAAAGGGAAGGAAGGAAAATCCAGGTAGAGTGGCACACACCTGTAATTCCAATACTTGGGAGGTTGAGGCAGAAGGATAAAAAATTAGAGGCCATCCTCAGCAATTTAGTGAAACGCTCAGCAACCTATCAATACCTTGTTTCAAAAAGCTGTGGGTATAGCTCAAAGGTGAATACCTATGGGTTCAGTCCCTAGTTTAAAAAAAAAAAAAAAAGAAAAAGAAAGAAAAAAAGGAGAAGGAGGAGAAGGAGGAAGAGGCAGCTCAGAAGTAGAATGCCCCTGGATTCAATCCTCAGTATCAAAGAGAGGGAAAGGGAGAGAGAGAGAAGAAAAAAGAACCTCTTACACTGCTAGTCAAAATGTAAATTGATATAACATTAATGGTAAGCAATTTTACAGTACGGACAAGAAGCCCTAAAAATATTCATCCCTTTTTATCCTCTTGAGAGTAGAAATACTACAAAAGGTAGAAAAATATTTACATGAGATATGTTCATTGCATCACTAGGTTTGTTTTTATTCTAAACATTTATTAAAGATTTAATTGGAGCACTAAGTCCTTGTGAGGATAGTGTTGAAAATGGAACTGGGCATGGTGCTGCTTGCCTGTAATCTCAGTACCTGAAAGGCAGAGACAGGACGACCACAGGTTCAAGACCAGCCTCCTAGCCACTTAGCAAGATTCTTTTTCAAAACAAAAAAAGGGGCTGGAGTTATAGCTCAGAGGTGGAATGCCCCTGGGTTCAATGGAAGGAAAAAATAAGGAAGGGAGGGAGGGGGGAAGGAAGGAAGGAAGGAAGGAAGGAAGGAAGGAAGGAAGGAAGGATTTTGAATTTTTATAGTTTAATGTTCAGGGTTAACAAATAAAATATATAAAATATACTTGACAAGGTAAGCCTCAGCAATTTAGCAAAGCCCTGTTTCAAAACAAACAACAACAACATAGGACTGGAGTTGTAACTCAAAGGTAGAATGACCCTAGAGTCAATCCCCAGTACAGAAAGAAAGAAAAAGAGGAAGGAGGGAAGAAAGGGACAAGATCAACGGTTCTCTACCGGGATCATCTGGCAATGTCTAGAGAAATTCTTGGTTACCACCACCTGGAGGAGGGATGCCACTAGTATCTAAAGGGTACAAGACAAGGATGCTACTAAATATATCAATAAATTCAAATTATGTAGCAAATAAGTTTTTTTCCCTAAGGTAGTGGTGGTAATGTAGCTCAGTCTGTGTGTGTGCGAGACCCTGAAATGAGTCATCAGATCCCTCCGTTCCTTTCTTCTGTTCCTGGTATTCTTTGTCTCCAAACAGTAGAAATTGTCATCTTTATCCTTATCTCCATGGAAATGTTATGAAATCTCAGGAGCAGCAGATGTTCACAGAAATAGGAAGATGGTATTTTTATAAAAGTAGTTCTGCCCTCCACCTTCCCTTCAGGATCTTCTTCCCATTATTACTGCTTTCTGATTTACTCAGCTCAGCTTCGAATGACACCGTGGAGAGACTTTAAAGACCCTCTGTTCTGTCATGACAAAGAGTTGCCTATGGACTGGCTCTATTTAATTTTCATCCTATTTACACAAATAGCCCCAAACTGAGAGCATGGGAAGGTATTAGTAAATATATCAATTTAGAAAACATGATATATTAAGTAATGATAAACTGCATATCTTTATGTTATTACAGTAATTCCTGAATTTACATACATGTACCAAATAGTTAATACTACAAAAAATGTCAGTAGAAACAAAGAAAACTTACTTTAAGGGATGCTGTAGTTTGGATCTCATACATCTTCAAAGGTTTACATGTGCTCGGCGTGGTGGCACGCACTTGTAATCCCAGTACTTGGGAGGCTACAAGAGGAGGATTGCAGGTTCAAGGACAGCCTTAGCAAGCACTGATATGGCAGATGTGTGCTACCACGCCCAGCTAATCTTCATAATTATTGGGCTCTACCACCAAGCTACAGCCCAACCCTTTTTATTTTTTATTTTGATGCAGGGTCTTGGTAGGTTGCTGAGAGTCTTATTACACTGCTGAGGCTATCCGATAACCTACAATCCTCCTGTCTCAGCCTCCCAAGTACAGGGATTACAGGTGTGCACCACCACATCTGGTTTCTTTTTTATAATTTGACATATCTAGGGTATTGGTTACAGTGACAGAGAGCTGACTCCCACAGTCAGGTTAAGCAGAGAGGCCAGAGGAGTGAGAAAACTCACCAGAAGCCAAGACAGTGTAGGCAGAGGGGTGGATATTACTGGGAGTGGTAGCTCCATGGATTACTTGAATTTCTGCTTTTATTCTGGCTGCTGCCCTTTTCAAAAATGTTTGTATGACAGTGTCAGAAATCAGAGATAGTATTTCCCTCCAGAATGAAAGTCAGATAAGCTTTTTTAATTTTTCAAATATTTGTTTTAGGATTCTTATAGATTTATAAAAAAAATTACAAAGAGAGCAGAGAATTCGCATATATCCTGCATTCAGTTTCCAATATTACTGCTATCTAACATGAGCATAGTACATGTGTTTGGGTAAAGTGCTAGACTAACCAGTTGGGAAGATTCAGATTCCCTAAGCTCAGGGTTCCTCTCCTGTAACGCAACCCACCACAAGGCCAGGCATCCACCTACCATCCATCCATATCAGCGCCAGAGGGCCCAAAGGCCAGGGCAGCTGCCACACATACACTGATGCTCATGTTTCTGCCAGGCCATCCCTAGTAAAATGCCTTTTCTCTGACCCAAGGGATCTGTGTTTTATACCAGCATGCATTAGAATCTGGCAAACTAACTTGCTAGCTTGCAAGCAGGGTAAAGCTTCCAAACCCTTCACAATGTTTGATAACCACTCAAATCCCCACAAGCAACAAGTCCCCCAGATGACTGTAAGCTTTCTGAAGGCATGGAAAAAATTCCTGTTTAACAAGTATATATTGAACTGAACTGAACTAAACACTGGCTAATAATTTAACAACTGTGTGGAATGAATTTGAGGCCAGAGGTCAGACAAGTAGATAGAAAATAAAACAGGGCAGAGAGAAGAAAAGAGACAGCAAAAAAGAAAGGAAAAAAGGAAAAGAAAGAAAAAAGAAAACGGTCCCCTCCTAGCTGTGGTGAGAGACTCAGCTGTGGCGAGCCGCCATTAGAAGATGGCGCCGGCTTCCTGCCTCTGAACTTGATTGACACATGGCTGTGCAGGAAGCAACTCCATATTTGGAGGCTAAGGTTATGTAACGCATGACGTGGTGGTGGCCTGACGAGCATGAGCCAATGAGTGAGTGAGACGTGGCAGGGAGTGATTGGGAGGGTTAATGTTTATAATCCCCTGCGCAAGGCAGATCTTTGCCAGGCCATGCCATTCTGCCATTCCGCCATTACTAGTATCCTGAATAAACGGCTTGCAAGAAGAGCTTCGTGTCGTGTCTTAATCGCTGGTCGAGGGACGCGACACTCAGCCAGCCAGGCAGGGTGGTGCATGCGTGTAATCCCAATACTTGGGAGGATGAGGAAGGAGGATCAAAAGTTCAAAGCCACCTTCAGCAATTTAGTGAGACTGTCAGCAACTTAGCGAGACCGAGACCCTGTATCCAAATAATAAAAAGGGCTGGAGGTATATCTTGGAGGTAAAATGCCCCCCAGGTTCAATCCCCAGTACCACATATACACAAAAGAGACTTCCAACCTACTACACTGAAGTTTTAGGTTTTGAACATGATACAATCCTTTGCAGCTTCCCTAAGCTGTGGTGCAAAGCTCAAAATTAACGTACATGAAAATGGGTCTCCGGGCATGGTGGCGCATGCTTGTAATCCCAGCGTTTGGGAGGCTGAGATTGGAGGGTTGCAGTTCGTGTACAGTCTCAAGCTATTTAGTGAGGCTCTTTGCAGCTTAGTGAGACCCTGTTTCAAAAAATATAGAATAAAAATAAAATAGGGCTGGGGTATAGCTCAGAGGTAGAATGTCCCTGAGTTCCATTCCCAGTACTGCAAAAAAAAAAAAAAAAATAGTGAATGGGGGTGGGCAGTTAAAAGCCCACCATGCCGCAAGGGCTTTCCTTCTCCTCGGGACACTTCTCTCTCCCTCAACTCTCTACTCCACTCCTGGACCCTCCTGTGGAATTTATTCAATAATTTTTTTTTTTTTTTTTTTTTTTTTTTTTTTGCGGGTCTGAGGAAGGAACCCAGGGGCATTCGACCTCCGAGCTACACCCCCTGCCCTAATTTTTATTATTTATTTTGAAACCAGGTCTCACTGAGTTGCAAAGGGCCTCACTAAGTAGCTGAGGCTGTCCGCAAACCGCGATCCTCCAGTCTCAGCCTCCCAAATGCTAGAATTACAAGCGTGCACCACCACGCCTGGCTTCAATAAATCTTTTCATGGCTATTTAATGGTATATTCTGGGTGAAATCTTTCTTTCAGGGGACAAGAACCCGAGGAAACATGGCCCTATAATAAGACTTATTTTTGCATTGAACTTGGTCATATCAATCAGTCTTTGCTTATCAATTGAAAAAAAAATAGAACATGCTATCCAGGACTGTGGATCCCATGGTTGTAGGGGTGAAGATGAGAAAAACAAAGTGTCATGGGAGTTGGAGAGGTAAGAACTATCTACAAGGTATGACATATATCTAGACCAATTAATACAACCTTGACAGATTGTGAGAATATACATAAGTCTTTTATCAAAAGATTAGCTTAATTAAGAAACCACTATTTTGTAACCTTGTATAAGCTCCCATCATTTTGAAAAATTAACATGTCTTTAAAAATTGCAAATGCCGCTGGGCATGGTGGCACACGGTTGTAATCCCCGTGCTTGGGAGGCGGAGAGAGGAGGATCGCGCAGGTTTGAAGCCAGTCGCGCTGGCTAAGAGACCCTGTTTCCAAATAAAAAGTATAAAATAGGTCTGGGAGTGTAGCCCGGAGGTAGAAGGGCTTCCAGGAACCCCAGTACCACAAAAAAAAAAAAAAAAAAAAAAAAAAATTACAAATGCCAAAACCTCCCTCAGCATCCCATTCTAGAAGAATTAGCCAACTGCATTAAGGCTAAGAAACCATGCACCCACCAACAGGAGTACATATGGTGCAGAAATTTATGTTAGAAATATAAAAACTGGGCAGGCTTCTGCCCAATGTGCTTGTGAAGAGATAGAATGGAAATAGGCAGATAGGGAAGAGGCCTCGGTAGAAAAAAAATTAATTTCCTGAGGAGTGAGGGGCCAAGGTTCAGAAATAAGAAGGACCAAAGCTTCACAAAACCATCTGGTTACTAATCAACAAACCCAGGAGACATCACTGGAGCAAGTCTGACACTCCTACTGAAAGGAGACTCTTCAAAGGACATGCAAATTCTGAGAGCTGCTTCCCAGAATTCCCCGAATCCCAAACTCACCACAACCAACAGAGGACATGCAGACATCTATAAAACCTTAGACCAGCCACCAGGACGGTTTTTTCCTCTCGGGGAACCCCTCCCCTTTGGGGAGCTTTTCTCTCTCGCAGGTCGCATTAGCTTTGAGAGATGGCAGAGTGCAATTGAGGGCACGTGGCTCGGGATACACTCAGGTAGTGACCCGAAGGCCTCTGCTGGACATCAAGGCCGACCAGGGCCCCTAGGGGTGACCTGCACCTCTTTTCTGGCAGATCCTGTGGACTCTGTGAGAAAACAGCTTGCAACTGAAGGCATTCGGCTCTGGATACTCTAAAGTATTGTCCTGAAGGCAGCTGCTGAACCCCAGAGTTCCGACAGCCCCTTTGGGGTGTTCGGCCACTTTTCCCTATTCCCTGTTGCTTCCAATAAACCATTTACTCCCCTTCTTGCGGTCTGCAGTTGTCATTCTTTGCTCACCGTAGACAAGAACTCGGTAAGGAAATGCCGAGTTTCTTCTCAAGAAACCCCCCGTTTCACTTGCACACCTGACTTCCCTGTTAGCAAGACTGTGTGTGTGTGTGTGTGTGTGTGTGTGTGTGTGTGTGTGTATGTGTGTTACTGGGCACTGAACCCAGGGATGTTCTACCTCTGAGCTACACCCCCAGTCTTATTATATTTTATTTTTTATTTTTGTTTTTGAAACAGGACCTCACTGAGTTGCAAAGGACCTTACTAAATTGCTGAAGTTGGCCGTGAACCTGTGATAATCGTGTGATAAACATATACCACCATGCCCAGTGAAAATCCTTATTTTAGATTCTAAGCCCCACATCCTGCATGTCTCTTGGAGGTAAAATGCCCTAGGGTTTTATCCTCAGTACTGCAAACAAATAAAATAAGGATCCTCAAAGGGGAGAGCACGACTGTATTCTGAAAATTAAAAATCATAGTATAGTATCACTTTGAATGAAGGTGGGGTAGAAGATGAGTAGACACAGCGTGTTTAATACAAATTATAGAAATTAATACTTGATGGACATTCTTGGCATGACTGCTTCTCTGGGGGCACAAGGGTTTTCTGATTATAGAGAGGGAGCATGGGCTCAAGAAAGGGGCACTGATCGTGCCAGGCGTCAGGTGGCCTGACTCTGCCAACTTGCTAATGTGTACGATGTTCAGTTTTCTCAGCTGGGCTTGTTAGGAGGATTCAGTAAGATAAGGTGCACGATGCATTTAAGCAAACACCTGGCCCAAAACGACTCACAAAAAACTAGCTATAATGATCAGTGCCATTCTTAGGAACGCAATTGGAATACAAAGGAGGGAACTGAATCTCACAAAAGTGGTGGCCAAGTTACCAGAACAGAGGCCTGGCTCAGTTAAGTCTAAGAGTGATTATCATAAATCTCAGCATGGCTGAGCGTGGCGTGCACACTTGTAATTCCAGGACTTGGGAGGCCAAGACAGGAGGATCAGAGGCCCTTTGCAACTCAGTGAGATCCTGTTTCAAAATAAAGAATAAAAAATAGGGCTGGGGGTGTAGCTCGGAGGTAGAATGCCACTTGTTTCATCCCTGGTACCACAAAAAAAAAAAGAAAAGAAAAGAAAAGAAAAGAAAAGAAAAGAAAAGAGAATAAAAATATAGAAAAAAAGAACTTCCGGGAAGATGGCGACCGAGAAAAGCGGGGCTTAAGAGCCCCGCTAACAACCAATCTCCATTACCCCAAAATCAGTGCCTTTCATAGCCAGAAAATACCATCACCAGGCTCCAGAGAGAAAGCGGACTGAGAACAGAGCTCAGAGCCACAGAGGAGATACACCGGCCTCATGCCCGAGGACACGGCAGCAGCGCCATACTGCCGGCGGCAGCGGCGATTTCACCGGACGGCTACAGCAAGCCGAGGTGAGCCGCTGCGGAACAGCCAGGCGGGACATCTAAAGCTCCCAGTGGCTGAGCTCAGATCACGCTGCAGGGATTCAGAGTGGAAATCAAAACCAAGAAGAAATACGCCAGCCTCATGACCGAGGGCGTGGCAGCAGCGCCATATTGCCACCAGCGGCAGCAGCAGCGAATTCACCAAGTCCAGTACGGCTACATCTGCGTACTCAAGAACAGTGAGTCATATTGTGGGCCACAGAGGAGAAATCCCAGTACTGTACTCCCTGGGACTTGACCCAGTGGGGGAGTGGCAGTGGCAGAGATATGACACCATAGGAGAACGTGCAACCTGGCACCCCCCACAGTCTAAAGCAGCCTCTATCGACTCTCTGGGTCGGAGACTCTGTGATACAACCCAGTAAAGGAGTAGTGGGGTCTGAGATACTACTGACTCGAGATCCAGAACACCTTAAGTGAAGTCATAGTGACCCAAGGGAACAACCCAGAGAAGGCACAAACTTCCAAAATCATGGGAAAGAAGAATAATACTGGAGCAATGAATGGCCACAACCTCACAACATCAGAACCCGATAAAACAGAAATTCAGAGATTTCTAGAAGATCAAATCAGGAAAATAACTGTAGAAATAATACAGGTGCTTCGAAAAGAACTCAGAGAGAGCCAAAAGAGATAAAGGATGCAATTAATGAAGTAAAGGCCTCAATTCAAAGCACAAACAACCGATTAGACCACATAGAGAACAGAATCTCGCTCTTAGAAGATGATCATTCCAAAAATGAACGCATAGTTTCTAATCTAGAAAAAAATATCCAACAGCAGGAATCTGATATTGAAGAAATATGGGCCCATTTTAAGAGAGCTAACCTAAGAATAATTGGAATAGAGGAGGGAAAAGAAAGTGAAACCAAAGGGATCAACAATCTCTTCAAGGAAGTAACAGCAGAAAATTTTCCAAACATAGCAAGAGGTCGATACACAGGTCCAGGAAACTTATAGAACTCCCTTTAGACAGGATAGGAGAAGAGGATCCCCACGCCACATAATTGTCAAAATGACCAATGTGGAAGCCAAGCAGAGAATCTTAAAGGCAACAAAAACAAAGGGCCAAGTGACATTCAGAGGCAAACCAATTAGAATCACTCCAGACTTCCCAAACCAAGTCATGAGAGCCAGAAGGGCTTGGAGTAACATATTCCAAACTCTGAAAGAAAACAACTTCCAGCCAAAAATCTCCTACCCAGCAAAACTTTCTATCAAATTAGATGGAGAAATAAGAAGCTTCCATGACAAACAGAAACTGAAGGAATTTATGTCTTCAAAACCAGCACTAGAGAAAATACTCAAAGAGATTAACTACAAAGAAGAAATAGGTAACTACACACACCAGAACCAGAGAAACATGACTTTCCATCCAACAGACAACTAAGATTGGTTATCTGTGGAGATTCATTATTTATGTTAGTCTTATACCTATCTCTAAATTGTATTGTTTGCCTTTATTGTTAATTTTTAGGATTTCTAGTTGGAATATTAATATACCTTCAGATATAGCATTTGGAAATATTTTATCCCATTCTATTAGTAACTTTAAACTCTGTTTACATTGTCTTTGGATATACAATATTTTTTTTTATTTTTTAGGGAGTTTGTATACTCTTCTGTTGCCTGTGCCATTGAAATCATATCCAAGAAATCACTGCCAATTTCAATGTTGTGAGGTTTTATGACCCAGATTTTCTCCTAAAAGTTTATAGTCTTAAGATTTATATTTAGGTCTTTTATCTATTTTGAGTTAATATTTGTTTATGGGATTAGGTAAGGGTCCAATTTTATTCTTTTCCATGTAATTATTATTTTTCAACAATATTTAGTTAAAAGATTATTATTTCTACCATCAAATGTTCATGGAAACCTTGTCAAAAATAACTTGACAATATAGGGAAGAGTTTAGCTCTAGGCTTGTATTTAACTCCAATGGTTTATATATCGGCCTTTAGAACAGTACTACACTGTTTCAATTATTGTAGCTTTATATGGTTTGAAATCAGAAAATATATATCTTCTAGCTTTGTTCTTTTTCAAGATCGTTGTGGGTATCTAGAGTCCATATTCCATATTAGGATAGAATTTTTTTCTGAAAAATAAATATATAAATATATGATAGTTTCACCAAAAAAAAATAGAAAAAAAAATATTCTCTGGTAAGAAAGAAAGTAAAAAGAAATATTGAAATGTTATCTTTAAGTTATCAAAAGCTTGGTATCAGACAAATGAAACTTTTATGTGAGATTATCATTTTTAATTTTGGATAAATTGCTATAATACTAGATGTCAACCACTAAGCCAAGCATGGGAGGGAGGGATGGGGAGAAAATGGGGTGGGGATCGGGTGGGGGCTGACTGGGTGATGTGTGCATGTATGTCTACAAAAGTTTGTATCCCACTATGATGTATGAATACAGTGCACCAATAAAAAATTTAAAAAAACAGAATAAAATAGAAAAAGAATAAAAATAGAAAAATAAAACAGAAAAAGAATAAAATAGAAAAATAAAAAAATAGAAAAATAAAAAAATAGAAAAATAAATAGGGCTGGACATATAACTCAAAGATGCCCTGGGGTTCAAACCAAAAGAAGAAGAAGAAAAAAAAAAACCATCTCAGCACAGCTAGCTAGAGGGCCTCACTACGCTGCTTGGGCCATCTAGATAAGCCTCAGTAAGAGAATGTGCAAGTCCTGACCCTCCAGGGAAAACCTGCTGCAGCAGGATCAAGTTGTGTCCAAAAGCTACGTGAACAATCACACGCCACCTGTTTTCTCTTAACACGCACGCTTTTTTTTTTAAACTTTAGCCTTTAAAAGCTAAATGCCAGATTGCACTAACATAACCCCTGACATTCAGTGACCTAAAAATATCAACTTACGGACCATCTAGATATACCCGATACTTTACACAAGCATATGCGATGACCTATAACCTTTAAATCCCACAAAAGTAAATCCAGTTTTATGACACTAGCAAATTCATCTTTGTTTTTTTTTCTCTCTCTCTTTGGTGGCACTGAGGATTGAATTCAAGAGCATTCTACATTGAGTTACACCCCCAGCTCTATCTTATTTATTTATTTATTTATTAGTTTTGCTGTACTGGGTATGGAACCCATAGGCATTCTATCTCTGAGCTACACCTCCAGCCCTATTTTTTATTCTTTACTTATTTATTATTATTATTGTTGTTGTTATTGTTATTTTGGTGGTACTGGGGTTCCTAGAAACCCTTCTCCCTCGGGCTACACTCCCAGACCTAGTTTATACTTTTTTTTATTTGGAAACAGGGTCTCGTAAGCCAGCATAGCTGGCTTTGAACCTGCACAATCCTCCTGTATCCGCCTCCCAAGCGTGGGGATTACAAGCGTGCACCACCACACCTGGCTTTATTCTTTATTTTGAAACAGGGTCTGGCTGAGTTGCAAAGGACCTCACTAAGTAGCTGAGGCTGTCCGTGAACAGCGATCCTCCTGTCTCAGCCTCCCAAATGCTGGGGAAAGTGTATGCCACCACACTCGGCTATTCTATTTTGAAACAGGGTCTCACTAAGTTGCTGAGGCTAGCCACATACCTGTGAGCCTCCCAAGTACTGGGATGACAAGTAGGCACCACCATGCCCAGCTTTTATTATTTATTTTGAAACAGGATCTCATTAAGTTGCTAAGAGGCTTCATATGTTGCAGAGGCTGACCTTGAACCTGTGATCCTTCTGTCTCAGCCTGGGAAGAACAGGTGTGCACCACCACGCCTGGCTCATCATTACATTAAAAAAAAAAAAAACAATTCCTTGGGTTCACTATTTACTAGCTATATTGTCCTGAGAAAATATCAAGTATCTAACATAGTAAATGTGATTAATGTTAGCATCTCAAAAGTTTTGAGGTTTGAGATAATGGAGGGGAGATTGCTTTGAAAAATCATAGTTGCTATATAGTTTTAATTATGATTATGATGATAAAATATATTTCCCAGCTGAGCATATTGCTGTGTGTTTTCTTTTTTGTTGTTGTTTTGTTTTGGTGTGGGGTGTTTTTTGGTACTGGGGATCGAACCCAGGAACATTCTACTTGCAAGCTACACCCTAACCCTTTTTATTTTTTATTTGAAACAGGGTCTTGCTAAATTGCTAATGGTCTCCATAAGTTTCTGGGGCTGGCCTCAAACCTGTAATCTTTCCATCTCAAAAGGCCTCAATCCTGTGGTCCTCCTGACTCAGCCTCCCAAATACTGGGATTACAGGTGTGTGCCACCATACCTAACCACAGCTCTTACTTAACTGTCAAGTGAAGAAATAAACTGGGTGTGATGGCACACACCTGTAATCCCAGTACCTGGGAGGCCGAGATGGGAGGATCACAGGTTTGCAGCCAGCCTCAACAATTTAGTGAGAGCCTCAGCGACTTAGCAAAACCCTGTTTCAAAATAAAAAGAATTGGGCGTATAACTCAGAGGTAGACTGCCTTTGGGTTCAATCCTCCATACTGAGTAAAGATAAGGATGATAATGATAGCTGTGGTAAACTAAGGTTTCTTTTTAATAAATACAAATCTTATGATCAAGGAGGAATTTTTAGTCTCTCTACACCTAAAGTTTGCTGGGCACAATAAGCTATAAAGAAATCGATGCAATAAATTGGTATTGGGAAAGGATAAATATGAGCAGATGTTTTCCATTCACCATCCAAAAGTGACCGGAAGCCAGCTGTGGCGGCACATGTCTCTAATCTCAGTATTTGCAAAGCTGAAACGGGAGGATCACAGGTTCAAAGACAGTCTCAGCAATGTAGCAAGACCCTGTTTCAAAACAAAAAATAATAAAGGCTGAGGTGTAGCTCAGAGGTAGAATGCCCCAGTAACACACACACACACACACACACACACACACACACACACACACACACACTGTGACCTGATAACTTTATATGTTTGTGTTCTAAAATAAAACAAAAACCTTCAAATTGGAAACACTGTCTAATTGTTAAGTCATAATTCAAATTTTCCTCATTGAACAATAATTTTAGATCCAGCAGGGAAAAGCCACACAACCTTTTGTACATGTGGTCAGTGATAAAGAAATAAAAAAAAAAAAGACTAAACAAGCCAGGTGTGGTGGCTCACACTTGTAATCCCAGCATTTGGGAGGCGGAGACAGGAGGATTGCAGTTTACGGACAGCCTCAGCTACTGAGTGAGGCTCTGTAACTTAGTGAGATCTTGTTTCAAAATAAAGACTAAAAACTAGGGCTGGGGGTGTGGCTCGAGGCAAAATGCCCCTGGGTTCCATCCCCAATACCTGAAAAAAAAAAAAACCCTAAACATGATTTTGTAGATCCAAGCAACCTCTTTACAAATATCAGAAGGTAAACTACTCCTTCTTTAATTTGATGATTCATTAAATTATTGGGGGGCGTATTTCTCTGTCATGGTTTGAATGTCCCCTCCAATACTCATGCTGAAATTTGATAGCCTTTGTGACAGTGTTGAGAAGTGGGCCCTTTCATTAGGTGGTCATCTAGGCTCCCAGTGATGGGGAATGTGCCAGTATTGGAAAATTGCTTTGATATTAATTTCAAAACGTAAAATGTAGTCAGAGCCTGGGTGCTGCGCACTCAGACAAGGAAGGGAGACAGTTACCAAAAGTGATCAGCAAGTACACAAAAGAGTTGTAGCCCAGGGCCTTCATATTTTAAAGACAAGTTTACATAATAAATAACTTCTAGCAGATAGGCTAAAACTCCCCAAGGACCAGGAGGATGGTACAGGCCTTCCTCAAAGAGGGCAGATACCATGGGACTTTGTTAAACAAGTCTTGATCTTAAAAAAGACTTGCACCAGAGATGAGGGACTTGTCCACACTTGCATCAGGGCAGGAAAAAGGCTTTTGGTCAAGCAGAGAGTAAATCCTCATAACCATATCAAAATGCTTACACTGGAGATGATGGGCGGGCCCACACCTGGTCAGGAGCAGATAGAAAGACTACTGCTTAAACAAGATTGGAAATAATGAATCTATAAAAACTGTTCTATGTTAAAAAAAAAACCTTAGTGTCTAATTTTCAAGGCACTCCACTATGTCCCTATGATGTAGTGTTTTAATAATTCTTTTTCTTTTCTTTTCTTTTCTTTTTTTTTTTGTGGGTCTGGGGGTGGAACCCAGGGGAATTAGACCTCTGAGCTACACCCCCTGCCATATTTTTTATTCTATATTTTGAAACAGGGCCTCACTAAGTAGCTGAGGCTGTCCGCAAACCTCGATCCTCCAGTCTCAGCCTCCTGAATGCTGGGATTACAAGTGTGCGCCACCACCCCCAGCTGTGCTTTAATAAGTCTGTCCCTTCTTTCTGCCTTGTAATAATAAAAACTGCTTAAGCTTGCAGCAATATAGTTCTGGCTATTTTTTTCTAAATTAGCTAAGAACAAGAACCCATGGGCGGCTCGACATCTCACTCCATTACAGTTCTGGCACCATTACACCAGTAAGCCCGCGAAGGAACGCTTCAAATCACAGAAACTAGATCTCTCTTAATCAGACACAGTCCTTTGGGTTTCCTTCCTTTAGCTAAACTTAACTTTATAGTAGCTGGCTCTTTGCCTTCCCTCTACCTCCATCTTCGGAAAATGAACCTATGTTCCAAGAACCACATCAAAATATTCAATTTTTCTATCACCTCATGTAGAAGTTATTCATGAAAGGAATGACAATTACAACTACTAGCTGCCATTCCTTCAGTGTGGCTCTGTGCCAGCCACTGCAAAGTCTCTTCTATAAGATGTGAATGAAAAAAATCTATCTAGTGGAATTACTGTGAGAAGCCAATGAGCCGATCTACATAAAGAGCTAAGCCCAGCCCCTAAGGTATATGGAAAGTGCCTGATAAAAATTGGTTGAATTGCTGCTGATTATGCCGCCAAAGTGTCACAATGATATTTTGCTCACAGTTAAAATGCCCTGTCTTGGTCACCTGAAAAGAGGATGAGACAAGGAAGTGATTTGGAAAAGGAGAGGAAACCTTCAGCATCCCTTGGAATGACTTTCTGAGCCTTAGGCAAATAAAAATGTTTTTGTTCCAAATTATATCTATTGTCTGGTGATATGCTTGTTTGTTTCCATTATGTGTGTTTTTCATGAAGCCTTTCACTTCCTTGTTCTGGAAACCTAAACACAGAACTCAAGACAGCATTAAAGAAAAAAAGAAGTTCTGATGTGATCCGTGGTATGAAATCATACGGGAGACTAAAGAGCGAGCTTTTTTGGTAGGCAGGGGCTCTTCATCCGTTTCCATTTCTTGTAAGCTAAACAACAAAGTTTCCCCCTAGTGCTGAATTTGTTCTTGCTGTTTCTCCAACCCAACTGTGATTTAAGAGAGTTATTCCACAGGAATGTTAAATACGTGGTTTTCCTGCTAAATTGGTGACAACCCTTCCAGGGCTCCAGTGCTGAGAAATTAGCAATTTAAATCTCCCTTTGCACTGTGCCAAGGATTTACCTCTCAGAGCTTAAAAAACAAAACAAAACAAAACTGCTCTCCATTACACCAAGGTTAGAATGTTATTATTTACATAATAAATATTAGTTAATAAATAAATATCTCACTCTTTATAAATATGGACAAAAACTGAAGTTAGGAGTCAGATCTACTCACTTAAAAAGATCCCTCTAGCTCAAGGAACCTGGGGTTTGGAAAAAATGGCAGCATATAGCCATGAAGGACAAGAAGTAAAATTCCATGCTGTGGAAAGTGCACCTGCCCCTGCGCTAGGATTGCAGTCTTCATTGTGGGGGAAGTGAAGTATGAATTAGCATGTCAATGACAGCTGAGTAATTCCTTGGAAAATTACAGCATTTTCTTCTATTCTCAACATTCCTATATAGATAAGACCCCTTAGTTATGTTTGATTTCCAAGTTATCCATCTAATCACCAAGGCCTGGAAGTAAGTTTTTATGGCATCATTAAAAAAAAAAAGAAGACATGGGGTCGGGTGTGGTGGCGCAGGCTTGTAGTAATCCCCATACTTGGGAGGCAGAGACAGGAGGATCGTTCAGGTTCGAAGCCAGCCGCGCTGGCTTAAGAGACCCTGTTTCCAAATAAAAATATAAAATAGGTCTGGGAGTGTAGCTCAGAGGCAGAAGGGTTTCCAGGAACCCCAGTACCACCATAAAAAAAAAAAATAAAATAAAATAGAAGAAGAAGAAGACATGTATTTGAAAGCAGCTCAGCAAGGCAAATTTATTTTTTTCAAAAAGGGATCCTGCCACCAGTAAGGCCAGGTGTGCAGGAACAGCATGGAGGGAACTCATTGGAAACTTGTTATTTTCAGCAGGGGCTTCTCTGCTCTGCTTCTATTGGTGGTAACACAGCCTTACACTTTTTATGTCATTGGCTGAAAAAGATGCCAAGGGAGGGGTTGGCACTCACAATTTCCAGGAAATGCCATCTTTACAATAATACAAGTGCACGCAAAGTTATACAATGCCAGTTCTACAACATGGAGCCTTAGTCAAACTATTCCTTTGACAGAAAAGATATAATTATTTCTCACAGGCTGATGCAGGCTTCATCCTCAATCACTTTTTATTCATAGAAGGTGGTAGTTTGCAGCCTGGTGTGGTGGCGCACGCTTGTAATCTCAGTACCTGGGAGGCTGAGACAGCAGGATCGGGCTTCATGGACAGCTTCAGCTACTTAGTGAGGCCCTTTGCAACTCAATGAAACCCTGTTTCAAAATAAAGAATAAAAAATGGGGCTTGGGGCCGGGCGTGGTGGCGCATGGTTGTAATCACCGAGTTTGGGAGGCGGAGACGGGAGGATCACGCAGTTTCGAAGCCAGCTGTGCTGGCTTAAGAGACCCTGTTTCAAAAAAAAAAAAAAAAAAAAAAGTATAAAATAGGTCTGGGAGCGTAACCCAGAGGTAGAAGGGTTTCTAGGAACCCCAGTACCACCAAAAAAAAAAAAAAAAAAAAAAAATGCGGCTTGGGTATAGCATGCAGGCAGAATGCCCCTGGGTTCAATCTCTTGTGCCACACACACACACACACAAAAAAAGTGACAGTTTATTTGCTTGTTGTATTTTGGTAACAGGTTGTCTTTATCTTTCTGATGTATGTCCTTCCAGGGGTACAAATATTCTGCACATTGCGATTCTCTAGATGCAATGCCCACCCAGTCCTGTTGACCACATCCACTTTTATCTCTTTCCCTCATAAAATTTCACCTTTCTGATGCCGGGCGTGGTGGCACACCCTTGTAATCCCAGCGCTTGGGAGGCAGAGACAGGAGGATCGTGCAGGTTCGAAGCCAGCCGTTCTGGCTTAAGAGACCCTGTTTCCAAATAAAATTCACCTTTCTGAAGCCAGGTATGGTGGCACACACTTGTAATCCCAGTACTTGGGAAGCTGAGACAGGAGGATCTAGGTTTGCAGACAACCTCAGCTACTTAGTGAGCCCATCCCCAACTTAGTGAGACCCTGTTTCAAAATAAAGAATAAAAAATCTGGCTGGGAGTATAGCTCAGAGGCAGAATGCTTCTGGGTTTAATCCCCAGCAACACACACACACACATACACACACACAATTCACCTTTTTCTCATGCCCATCCTTCCAGGTCTCATGGGTAGAAGAAGCTCATCTGCTCACTTGATAGAAAGTTAAAGAAAAGCTATTATTTACATGAACTTTTTCTATGGTCTCCAATTCCTTAATCATTATTTTTTCTTCCCTCTTCAGAATAATGTTGTTGTTGTTGTTGTTGTTGTTGTTGTTGTTGAAGGTTTTTTGTTTTTTGGTGGTACTGGGGTTCCTAGAAGCCCTTCTACCTCCGGGCTACACTCCCAGACCTATTTTTACATTTTTATTTGGAAACAGGGTCTCCTAAGCCAGTAGGTGCGGCTGGCTTTGAACCTGCGCGATCCTCCTGTCTCTGCCTCCCAAGCGCGGGGATTACAAGCGTGCACCACCACGCCTGGCTGTTTGGGGAGATTTTAAAGATTGAATCTATGGGTATTCTACCTCTGAACTACACCCCCAGCCCCATTTATTTTTTGTTTGGAAACAGGGTCTTGCTAAGTTGCTAAGGGTTTCAATAAGTTGCTGAGTATTTTGAAACAGGGCCTCAGTAAGCTCTTGAAGGTCAAACTAAGTTGCTGAGGCTGATCTCTCTCTCTCTCTCTCTCTCTCTCTCTCTCTCTCTCTCTCTCTCTCTCTCTCTGAGCTGAGGATTGAACCCAGGACATTCTATCTCAGAGCTATACCCCCAGATCTTATTAATTTTTTATTTTGAAATAGTGTATCACTATGTTTCTAAGGCTGGCCTTGAACCTGTGATCCTTCTATCTCAGCCTCCTAAGTGCTGGGACTGCCAGTACTGGGTACCACCACGCCTGGCTTGATGAATTGTGGGAATTCTAGGCATTGTAGCTGGGTATGGAGGATCTTATATGTAAATGGATGTGTGGTGGCTCTTTCAGCTATAAGTCTCTGACAGTTGCCTACCACTTTGCCTGGCAATTAGTAAATAATCAAACATTTTTGGAAGTGTCTCTCCTTGGGTGTTTCCTGCGCTTTCTCATCCATTTCCACCTCCTCCAGGCATCATACCCCCACCGCCATCCTCTTCAGGACTCACAGGCCAGGCCCCCTTCTTCCCCTCCACCTGTCCATCTTGTACCTGTTCCACTCCCTCCACTTTAGTTCTTCTCCCCAACACACCCCCTGTTCCCCTAGGAAGCTCTGGGAGCTTGCCTGGCCAGGATCACCAGTCTGTCATCAAATGCTCAAAAAACCCTTCAGTGGTCTAGTCCATGTGGGATACAGAAAAATGCTATTTCTCTCACTGCAGTTATCATCAGAGTTGAGAAATAACTTTTTCACTCTGGAGTCAGAAGTATCAGTGATAGACACCAAGCAAGCTAATGGCTGCAGCCTCCTGTGTACCAACCCGGCCTTCTTCTGGAATTAAGTGCCAGACTTCACAAACACACACACACACACACACACACACACACACACACACGCATGCACACACACTCATGCTCCCTGAGAGAAAGAGGTTATTTTCCATGTCTTACAAGGATACATTGTCTGCCTCCCCTGTTATTGAGCCTCATATCTGTAGTGGGTCCAGGATGCTAACAAAGCTTCCCTGATGATAAATCCATAGGGCAGATGCACAAAAAAGGGTGTTTGCAATAATAATTATTTCAGATTTTTTTCTTGGATTATCCAGAAGCAGATTCTGAGACAAAGAGAATTTGGATGAAAATAGCTTATTAGGCAGCATTCCTGGGGAAAACTATGAGGGCAATAAGAAAGCCGGGCTGCGGAAGGACCTTCTGGTCTGGGCCTCTGGCCCCGACCCTGGGCGGGTGGGCAGGCGCTGGCGGGTCACCCTTCGGCGACTCCCTCTCCACCCGGAAGGACCCTGTGGTCTGGGCCTCTGGCCCTGACCCTGGGTGGCTGAGCAGGTGCTGGCGAGACACCCTTCGGTGACCCCCCCTTCTCCCCTTCCACCCGGAAGGACCCTGTGGTCCGGGCCTCTGGCCCCGACCCTGGGCGGGTGGACAGGAGCTGGCAGGGCACCCCTAGGCAACCCCCTCTCCACCTGTAAGGACCCTGTGGTCTAGGCCTCTGGCCCCGACCCTGGGCAGGTGTGCAGGCGCTGGCGGGGCACCCCTAGGCGACCCCTCCCCACCCGGAAAGACCCTGTAAAAAAGGAAATGAAAAAGAAAAAGGGAAAATAACAGAGAGGGGTCAAGGAGGCTGTGGCGGATGCCAGGATACTGGAGATGCAGACAAAACTTATCCAAATGAACTGGAATTATTGAAAAAATTCCCCACTTAGGAGGACTGCTTCTTCTCTACATTGTTAAGAATCTTGGACATCACCTGTAAGGAGAGAGACTTTAGTGGAGACCAAGGAGAAAGGCAGTGCTGAAAGCGGTCTCCGCGTTGGCGGGGGAGACTTGTATCCAAGACAAGCAGAAATCAGAGCCTAGCAACCTTATTTTTTTTTTTTTTTTGGAGAAATTATACCAAAGGTCAAATGCTACCGTCCCGCATGCTTAGGAACACTGGACAACATTCAGAGTGAAAAAAGAGCTTGGGAAAGATTTGAAATGGTGGAGACAGTGGCAATGGCAGTGGCCAGTACTCAGGGGAGGCAGAGAGCTGATGCATTACACCTGGAACCTTTGAAGTAATGACACCAGAGGCAAAATGCTACCACCACGCACCCTTGAGAACGTGGGACAAATGGTTGGGCGAAGAGGGTGCTCGGATTAAAGCCTGTCGAAGGGTGAGGCTGGCGACGGACACAGCAAAGCTGGGATTGAAGCCTGTTGTGAGGCAAGGCCGGTGCTGGAGCCTCCGAGGCTGGGATTGGAGCCTGCCGAGTGGTTAGGCTGGTGCTGGGGCCAGTGAAGCTGGGATCGGATCATGCCGTGAGGCAAGGCCAGTGCGGGAGCCTTCGATGCCGGGATCGGAGCCTGCCAAGGGGTTAGGCCAGTGCCAGGGCCAACAAGGCCAGGATTGGAGCCTCCTGTGAGGCAAGGCTGGTGCTGGGGCCTTAGAGGCCGGGAACAGAGCCTGCCAAGGGGTTAGGCTGGTGCCAGGGCCAGCAAGGCCGGGATTGGAGCTTACCGTGAGGCAAGGCCAGTGCTGGGGACTCTGAGGCTGGAATTGGAGCCTGCCGAGGGGTTAGGCCGGTGCCGGGGCCAACAGCCGGCATCGGAGCCTTCCGTGAGGCAAGGCCGCTATTGAGGCCTCTGAGGCCAGGACTGAAGCCTGCCGAGGGGTTAGGCTGGTGCTGGGGCCAGTGAGGCCGGGATCGGAGCCTGCCGCGAGGCAAGGCCGGTGCCAGGGTCTCAGAGGCCGGGATCGGAGCCTGCCAAGGGGTTAGGCCAGTGCTGGGGCCAGTGGCCAGCATCGGAGCCTTCCGTGAAGCAAGGCCACTACTGAGGCCTCCGAGGCCTGGATCGGGGCCTGCCGAGGGGTTAGGCCACCCCGGGGCCATCGGCTAGCATCGGAGCCTGCCATGAGGAAGGCCGCTACAGGGGCCTCCGTGGCCGGGATCGGAGCCAGCTGAGGAGTTAGGCTGGTGTCAGGGCCAGCGAGACCAGAATCGGGGCCTTCCATGAGGCAAGGCTGCTGCTTGAGCGAGCGAGGTCTGGATCAGTCCACCGGGTAGCCAGGCTACAACTGGGGCCGTCAAGAGTGGGATCGATATTTTCAATGTGGCATGCACAGAGAAATATCGCAGAAAATTAAAACCAGATGCTTCCCCTAATCAGCAATAACTAGGAGGAAAGGGGCAACAGGAAGTGGTCGAGCTATAGAAAGGGCCCTATAGTGAATCGATTAAGGTGACCAATCATTGGGTACGGAATAGGGGAGAATAGAGCCTCTTTAAAAAGCAGGAGGTAGCCGGGCGTGGTGGCGCACGCTTGTAATCCCCGCGCTTAGGAGGCAGAGACAGGAGGATCGCACATGTTCAAAGCCAGCCACGTGTGCTGGTTTAGGAGACCCTGTTTCCAAATAAAAATGTAAAAATAGGTCTGGGAGTGTAGCCCGGAGGTAGAAGGGCTTCCAGGAACCCAAGTATCACACACACACACACACAAAAAAAAAGCAGGAGGTACATAAACATATGTGTCAAAGTTAATCACCAAACATGGGATCAAGGGAGGGGGAGGGAATGGGATGGAGACTGGATGAGGGCTAATTGGATGATGTGTGCTTGTATATCCTCTCAAGTCTTGTATTCCAATGCACCAATAAAAATAAATTTTAAAAAAAAGAAAGCCGGGCAGGTAAGGGGCAGGGGCAAGTAAGGAGAGGGGGTAACATGGACACCCCCTTGGGTTCACTTGATGACAGAGCTGGTCGCATCTCAGAGATGTCCCAAGAGAAAAAGAAAATGGGAATGCTTGTGATCCCAAATCTGCCAACCACTAATTAAGGGCTGATGGCAGATGGGGACAGGGAGACTCCACAGGCACATGGGCTCCTCTGTACACACAGGTAAAGTGACTCCGGCATAGAAGAAGCTGTGGCTGGTGGGCAGAAAGCGCACCGACCCTCACACACAAGAATCAACTACTGTGATCTTGAAAGCGCGGTGTAGCTCAGAGACGTAGTGGCCCTGAGTTCAATCCCCAGTACCAAAGTAAGAAAAGAAAACGGAGGTGCAGCTGTGCCCTGAAAAGCAGCAACACTGTTTGCTTTGCTTTGCTTCCATCAGCAAACCAAACCCATCATTTGAGTGCGAAAGAGAAAGTGCCCTGGGGAGAACAGGCACCAACGCTGGGTTGAGGGCGTCTGGGCTTTAGTACCAGTTTTACCAGATAGGAGTAACGTGGCCTTGGGGGAATCACTTATCCCCCTGGCCCTCTCGAGTCCCCTTAGGACCTGTGGAAACTTAGAGGCAGCAGCTGCTAAGCACACACTCAGTGGTGGCTGAAATCACAGGACTGTGTCAGTCCCCATGGAATTCAGGTCCTGGCCAAGCTCCAAGCCCCCTTCCTGCTGGTCTCTCACAGCAAGGCTTCCTGTTGTTTTCCATGTTTCTATTTTCCTTCTAAAGGAATTTGCTTTTGCATATGTGATTCAGCTCTTCAGAGGGAGCGCATGACAGTCATATGAGTTTGACTTCGCATGGTATAACTGTGTATTAGTAACAAGGTTAACTAGACCACTCTGTCTTTCCAATGAGACTGGAAAAGAAAAATCACTCTTGATTTTCTTCCAGGAGACTTAAAGAGGGAAATATAAGTAACAATTCTTTATGAGTATCCATACTGTAAAAAAGAAATAGCAAAACAGAGAGCCAGGCGTTGGTGGCACACACCTGTAATCCCAGTACCTGGGATGCCTATGGGTTCATCCCTAATATCAAGAGAAAGAAAAAAAAAGAAGAAACAGTAAAAAAATTTTTCAAATATGTGTGAATAAACGACCCTTTCTTTTTCTACATCATGAATAGATTCAGATTGTTAGACCTGTATTCAAGTATTACACTATTCTACAATTGGGTTGCACCTGGGATGACTTTCATCGGTTTGTTTATGTGATACAAAGCTGGGTACGAGGAATGTGACTCCAAAGATACTGTCAATACAGATGTGTACAACACCTCCCTCAAAGATCATGCTGGCAACTCTAGCAAGCGTGGTCAGCAAATAGCCTTTGAGTGTCCGCTCAGTTCTTCTCTCAAGGTCATGGCCTTCCCAGGTCCGCCAACAAGTTAAGGAAATGTACAGCCACATCAACCTGGAAAAAACCCGACAAGCAACACTTGCTCCAGATTTCCCGCTGGTTCTCCAAGGGCTTCTTGGACCAATATCATAATTAACTTCTTCCTCAGTTATACTACTGTTTTCTCTCACATATGTTTTTTTTTCTTTTTCTTTTTCTTTTTTCTTTTTTTTTTTTTGCGATACCGGGGATGGAACCCAGGGGCATTGTACCTCCGAGCTATACCCCCAGCCCTATTTATTAGTGTTTTTTTTTTTTTTTATGGTACTAGGGATGGAACCCTTCTACCTCTGGACTACACTCCCAGACCTATTTTTTTTTTTATTGGTGCATTGTAATCATATATCACATTGGAATACAAGACTTGAGAGGATATACAAACACACATCATCCAATTAGCCCTCATCCAGTCCCCATCCCATTCCCTCCCCCTCCCTGGATCCCATGCTTGTTTGGTGATTAACTTTGATACATTTGTTTATGTACCTCCTGCATTTTAAAGAGGCTCCATCCTCCCCCATCCCGTACCCTCTGATTGGTCGCCTTAATTACTTCGCTACAGGGCCCTTTCTATAGTTTGACCTCTTCCTGTTGCCCCTTTCCTCCTAGTTATTGCTCATTAGGGGAAGCATCTGGTTTTTATTTTCTGTGATATTTCTCTGTGCATGCCGCTTTGCAAGTACCGATCCCACTCTTGACGGCCCCAGTAGTGGCCTGGCCACACGGAGGACTGATCCAGACCTCGCTGGCTCAAGCAGCGGCCTTGCCTCATGGGAGGCCCCGATTCTGCCAGGCCTATTTTTTTATATTTTATTTGGAAACAGGGTCTCTTAAACCAGCAAGGCTGGCTTCGAACCACACTATCCTCCTGTCTCCACCTCCCAAGGGCGGGGATTACAAGCGTGTACCACCATGCCCGGCTTAGTCTTTTATTTTTGAAACAGGGTCTCACTGAGTTCCAAAGAGCCTTGCTAAGTAGCTGAGGCTGTCTGCGAACTATGATCCTCCTGTCTCAGCCTCCCAAATGCTGGGATTACAAGTATGCGCCACCACGCCCAGCTCTCTCACATCCTTTTACAAGTGATGATCTCTCATAAATATCTTGCACTCCACACTTCCAGAGACTAACCTGCAACAGTTGATGCTGGGTAGGAACCAAGTAAGCGGGCAATAGGTGAGGTGTGGAAACGGATCGCATACCAAAGACTTCCCATGAGGACCCATCATTGGTGGCAAATGGAGTCCAGACACTGCTGATTCAGGTGGCCATAAAATGCTGTTTCCCTGGAGTGAATTGGAAGCATATATCTGTTGCAACAGAAACACTAGCAGGTAAAATATATGAGGCATTTGAGACTTTGAAGATATAGCTAGCTATAAGGATAAAAGAATTGAGTGTCTAATTGCTGTGTCACCAATGCGCTACCTCAAGGTAAGTAAGGTGCAGCTGAGAGCGACAGCCAGCTACAGCATCCAGAAAGCTTGCTTGGTACATACACAAGGCCTTTAGCTCTGCAAGGGCAGCACACAAAAAGTTTAAGACTGAGCCGGGTGTGGTGGCACACTCTTGTAATCCCTGCGCTTGGGAGGCTGAGACAGGAGGATCGCATGGGTTCGAAGCCAGCCTCAGCTACTTAGTGAGGCTCTTGGCTACTTAGTGAGACCCTGTTTCCAAATAAAATATAAAATAGGTCTGGGAGTATAGCTTGGAGGTAGAAAGCCTCGAATTCTACCCCCAGTACCACAAAAAAAAAAAAAAAAAAGTTTAAGACTGATAGCTCAAGTGGCTGCAAATAAAAAGGGGGGAGGAGTTTCTGTGCTAAAGTCAGGGCCCAGATTAGAAAAACTTTAGCCCCAACAGATAGAATGGAGACATCTCTTGCAGATGTTCCCAACAATTTGGACATTTCAGACTCTGACGCTTCTAAGCCATCAGCTGTGCTAGGACCTGATGGCGCATGAGTGGAGGGGTGATGGTGACAGAGTCTAGGGCCACACATACTTCCAGTGGCACATGAAGGCAGTCCTTACCTGCATAGCAATGGAAATTGTAAAAATGATAGTGTCATCATTGTATTTGCCATTTCTGGCTCTCTGGAAAAATTGAATGAACAAATGCTATCCTATTTTTCCTTTTTTTTTTTTTTTTTTTGTAGTACTAGGGATTGAACCCAAGTGCATTCTACCTTTGAGCTACATCATCAACCCTATTTTTAATTCTTAATTTTGAAACAGGGTCTACTAAATTGTGGAGGGCCTCACTGAGTAGCTGAGGCTGGCCATGAACCTGCAATCCTCCTGTTTCAGCCTCCCAAGTACTGGGATTACAATCATGTGCCATCATACCTGGCTGAACAAATGGTATTCTAAAATTAAGTTGGCTAAACTAATGAAATCCAATGGAGGAAAAAAAGTTTTTTTTTTTTTTTTTTGTTTTTTTTTTTTTTTTTTTGTATTGGGGATTGAACCCAGGAGCATTCTACCTCTCAGTTACATCCACAGCCAACCCCTTTTATTTTTTATTTTTTTGGTTCTGGGAATCAAACTGAAGGTTTGTGGATGCAAGGTATTCTTTACCACTAAGATACATTCCAGCCCTCTTTTTAAATATTATTTTGAAAGAGGGTCTCACTAAGTTCTCCCAGGATGGCCTAGAATGTGCAATCCTCCTCCTTCCTGAGTAGCTTGGATTATAGGTTTGTGCCGCCATGGCCAGTATACCTCAAAAATTTTACCACTGGCTTTATTGGTGATTAGATCTACCCTGCTGAAAAGCACAGGTTGACATCTCAGGAAATAATAGTGGAAGAACTGTGCCCTCAAAGATAGAAATTCATGTAGCTCCCATACTTATAACCTCTGATATGACTCAGTTTTGCCCGGTCTTGATACATAATGCCAAAGCATATTTCCACCATGAAAAAGATGTTTTCTGTGACCTACCAATTGACGACAAGATTTTTCATGACCTAGAACCAGAAAATTGGGTCTTTTAGAAAAAATATAAAAAGATCTCAACAAGGCCCTTGAGCCTCATCAGAAGGGATTATACCAAGTCGTCATCACTCACACTGCAGCAAGTTTCAGGGCCCAGAGTCTTGGATTCATGTTCTTCAGCTCAATAAATTTCCTACAAACTCTCAGAACTGTATTACAGCTAGTGATCTCCAGGAAAAGTTGACAAGGGAGGTCTCTCCCCAGAAGCACATGGCATTGTGAATAGTAGAAGCTTTCCCAAGACTATAAATTGAGGACCTCCTCTTCATATCATGAAGCCTCATCCCTGTTTCTCTCCTGTTTCTTGTTCTTCCCTTCTGTCTGTGCATGGTATGAAAATCCATAATTAGGATCTCATAGACAATAGTTTCTTTCTTTGTGTGTATTTGTGTGTGGTTTTGAAGATTGAACTCAGAGACATTCGACCTCTGAGCTACATTCCCAACTCTTTTTTATTTATTTATTTTTATTTTGAAAAGACTCTCACTAAGTTGCTAGATGTTCTTATCCTAATATGAATGTGGCCATCTATTTAGATTGTTAAATATCTATACCCAATTATTTCTTATCCTTTTATTTATTTTTTTATTTTTATTTTGGTGGTACTGGGGGTGGAACCCAGAGGCTTTCTACCTCCGGGCTATACTCCCAGACCTTTTTTATATTTTATTTGGAAACAGGGTCTCACTAATTTGCTGAGAGCCTCACTAAGTAGCTGAGGCTGGCTTCGAACCCGTGTGATCCTCCTGTCTCAGCCTCCCAAGCATAGGGATTACAAGCGTGCGCCACCACGCCTGGCTTTCTTATCCTTGTTTTTAATGTAACTTTAACCATGGAATGGGATGACCAGGCCTGCAGACTATTTTGGAAGGATGCTACACAGAAGAAAAAAAAAAAACAATTTAAATAAAAATATTTGCATCCGGGTGTAGTAGCACAAATCTATAATCCTAATATTTGGAAGGCTGAGACTGGAGAATTATAGGTTGGAGACCAGCCTCAACAACTTAGTGGGACTCTCAGCCACCTAGCAAGACCCTGTTTCAAAAAATAATAATAATAATAAGCTGGGCATGGTAGCGTGCACACCTGTAATCTCAGTACTTGGGAAGCTCAGACAGGAGGATTTCAGGTTCAAAGAAAACCTCAGCAAGTAGTGAGACTCTCAGGAACCTAGTGAGATCCTGTTTCAAAATGAAAATAAAATAGGGCTGGGGCTGTAGCTTAGCGGTATAACACTTGCCTAGCCTGTGCAAGGCCCTAGCAATCTCTAGTACTGCAAAAAATGAAAAATAAATAAATAAAAAGGGCTGAGGGTATAACTCAGAGGTAGATTGTTCCTGTGTTCAATACCCAGTGCTGAAGAAGGAGAAGGAGAAGGAGAAGGAGAAGAAGAAGAAGAAGAAGAAGAAGAAGAAGAAGAAGAAGAAGAAGAAAAGGAAGGAAGGAAGGAAGGAAGGAAGGAAGGAAGGAAGGAAGGAAGGAAGGCAGACTAGAGATACTTGCAAGAGTGCCTATGTGTTTTGACATTATTACATTATTATGTAATAACTCAGCCTTAGTCTCTTGGTGAGAAACTGCCAATGTTTCTATAACAACTAATGGCTGTGTAAATGAAGTCACTTATGCGTACGCCCAGGGTACATCTTTATCTGTGGAGGATTTAACTCAGCCATATGCTTGGACCATTCCATTCCTTGATGGGTGGGGAATAAAAGGCCAATGGGGACCAGGGACTTTGATGGTCACTGTCTCTCCATAAGCAATCAGAGGATAACTATTGGTCCATTCCTCTCAATCTTCATCATAGATGAAAATGAAACTTACCAGCAGATGTCGATCCTGCTGGGTAGACCTCATTTATTAGGTCCTTTTCCTAGGGCTCGAGGTAAGTACAAATAAAACAATGGTCAGAAATCTGTCTTTGACATTAGCTACTATAGCTGGTTCCACAGCTAATGCTATATCTGCCCCCCCAAAATCTCAGAATTCTCTTATTCACATAGTTAGGTAATAGCATTGCATTGGACTATCTACTAGTTGAGTAGAAAGGAATCTGAGTGAAGGAGGACCCTTCATGGTCCTAACTAACTCCATCTGTGTATCTCTGGCCTGTTTTCTCCCTCTCTGAGGCACCTTCTCCTGTGCTTATCTCAGGTTCTAGGAATAGCAGGTCTTGTAAGCTCATGATGGGAACTGAATCCCCCCTCCCAAAGCAAAAACAATTTCTGAGGCCCCATCAGGAACCCATTAGAGGGCTGAGATAATGATCAACCAAAGTGCAGTTTGACCAAGACTGATTGCTATGCCTACCTCTTGGTTTCTGCTTTGGTCCTTCCTCTATATAACCCTAAAACTAGTGTCGGTACCCCAAGGACTGGGCTTAGGATGCTGGTCCCCTCTTCCCAGTATGGCAATACTGAATACATTTCTTTCCTACTTTACCACCACTTATATCTATAATTGGACTGTCAAGGTAGCAGGTGGCCAAATCTGGTCTGTTGGGACCCTAAGAGTTAGGCCCCCTGGCCTAGGACTATGGAAACAGGTACAATAACTAGCAGCTCATGTTGTGTCAGATAAATACCTTTGGTATTATAGAATCTCAATTATAAGAAGTTTACAAGCAGACTTTCCTTTTAACATTGTTAATTTAACATTAGAGAAGTTATAGCTGGTCACTGTGGCACACACTTGTATTCCCAGTATTTAGGAGGCTGAGACAGGAGGATTTCAGGTTTGAGTCCTGCCTCTGCAACTTAGAAAGACTCTGTTTCAAAACAAAATAAAAAGGGCTGGGAGTGCAGCTTGGTGGTCTATTACCCCTAAGTTAGGTCTCCAGAACCAAAGGAGGAAGAGGAGGAGGAGGAAGAGGAGGAGGAGGAAGAGGAGGAGGAGGAAGAGGAGGAGGAAGAGGAGGAGGAGGAGGAGGAGGAGGAGGAGGAAAAAAGTTATATGTAAATAAACTTAGCAAGAATAATTTGAACAGTGCTTACCTTCTTGTTGTATCACATATAATATAGAGAGGACATCTTTTTCATGCCTGAACTAATTGTACTCCTAGGTATAGATCAGCTTTTAACATTTTATCTTTTGTGTTTTCAATGTCATAAAAATCTATACTAGTTCATATTTTTTTCCTGAGGACTTCCATGGACCTTTATTACACGCACGCGCGCGCGCGCGCACACACACACACACACACACACACACACACACACGCACGCTTTTATTGGTGCATTGTATTCTTACATCATAATGTAGTTCAGGGATAGTGGCATACATGCCCACAGCACTTGGTGAGCTTTCCCCTGACTCCCTGCCCACTCCTTCCCCTTCCCCCTACATGATTCTGAGGTTAGCACTGGTATTCTCACATGTGTACATAACACCAATGGAAGTGTTCTCTTCATTAATTCTTCCCCTCCCCCCGTATCCCACCTCACTGCTCCACTGATGTTTCTTCTCCATTATCTGAAGTCCTTGTAATCTCTAATACTCCCAGGCTTCCACAAATGAGAGAACTCATATGACCCTTCACTCTGTGACTGGCTAATCTCACCTCACATTAAGTTCTCCAGGTCCACCCACTTTCCTAAAAATGACATAATTTTGTCATTTTGTTCTTCTTTATTGCTGAGTAGAATTCCATTGTGTGTGTATTCTATAACGATGCAATCTGTTGATGAACACCTCGGTTGCTTCCATGATTTGGATATTGTAAACTGTGCTGCTACAAATGTGGGTATGCATGTATCACTATAATATCCTGAGTTCAGTCCTCCAAGAGTTACTTTAATGTGAAGTTTTTGCCAGGTCCACTTCCTCTGAGACTTCCTTTTGGCCACACCTACTTTCTCTTTGTGTAAGCTCCTCTGGCTACACATGTAGGGTCTTTCAAGTGGTGTGTTATTGCTGGGGGTGGTGGTACACGCTTGTAATTTCAGTACTTGGGAAGCTGAGACAGGAGAATCGTAGCTTTGAAGCCAGCCTCAGCAACTGAGGTTCTCAGCAACTTAGTGAGACCCTGTTTCTAAAGGAAAAATAAAATAGGGCTGGGGGTGGAGCCCGGAGGTAGAAGGCCCCTGGGTTCCATCCCCAGACACACACACACACACACACACACACACACACACACACACACCAAATGTTGCAATGTCCACATTTCCACTGACACAATTTGTTTGAAGTTCACTTTCAGCATTATCACTTTTTGGATTTTTTGCCTAACTTTCACCTTTATGGCCAATTCCCTTTTTTGTGCATTAATTACTGTAAACTGTCATGTGACTGTTTTCACAAGGGAAACCAGACACATAACCACATGTTTTGTTGTCTTGTGTATGAACGGAACACATTTCTTCTTTTTTATGTTTTTATGTCTCACTGCTTGGCTGAAGCTGTCCTTAAGCCTGCAATCCTTTTTTCTTAGCCTCCCAAGTGCTGAAATTACAAGTGTGCACCACCACACCCAGCTCTGAACACACTTCTGTGACCAACAGACTCTGAAAGAATTAATGTGATTGGTTACTGATCATGATATGTACTTGTCATTTATGTAATGATTTTTGGACTAAAGATCTAACACTGTGGTTTTTACTTTATGCACTTGCATATAGGTAATAACACTACTTGCTGATGGTTGAATTATCCTGAGAGGACTGATTGGACTCAACTAAATCATGGTAAGTGAAATGCAGCATGCTGTAACGATGCCAGGTGAGGACTAACCATACTATTGTTTGCTTTCTTACATTTTATATTTATTTATTCATTTTGTGATATACTGGGGATTGAACCCAAGGACATTCTACCTCTGAGTTATACCACCAGTGCTATTTTATTTTTTATATTTATCTATCTATTTATTTTCATGGTATTGGGGACTGAACTCAGGGACATTTTGTCTCTGAGCTACATCCCCAGCCCTATTTTATTTTTTATTTGGAAACGGGGCCTCACTAAGTTGCAGAGAGCAGCAAGTATGAGGATTCCAAGTGTGCACCACCACACCTGGCTCTAACTGTACCTCTCATACAGATCAAGCCTGATCTACCTAGTATCACTGTCAAATATACGGTATATCTGCAGCAAAGACCAGCACTGAGCCCTTTATATGGCACCAGACTGAGATGAGACCAACTGGCCTTGTGACAGAAGTTAATCGCTTTGGCCCCCTTCTACCTGGGAGGGTCAGAGGTTTAATCCCACAGGGGCTTATTCTGAGTATAAATTTTCCTTTCCTCCCTGTACAACTTCAGCCAGCCCCACTGTCTGAGGACTCAGAGAGTATTTAACCCACCAGCATGAAATCCCACATAATATCTCGTTCAAACAAGGATCAACATATCAGGAAAAGAAGTGCAGAAATGGGTTGCGACCATGGCGTCCACTGATCATACTGCACGCTGCCCTGTTCCGAAGTTGCTGTCCTGATAGTGTGGGACGGCCTGCGGAGGACGGCTGAAGTGCCAGCTCAGGAACAAAACTCAATTAGGATGCATTCCTCCAGGCACAAGTACATTTAGCCAAAATGTCCTGGGTGGTCCTGTGGCCCCAGCAGGAAGAATAAATCTGCCCAGAAACAAGAGCAGGAGGGGGAGAAGCCCCAGTGGCCATAGCTCCCTAATGCACCGCTGAGCCATTTTCTGTTTCCTGTCCCCACATCTCTCATCTTTGAATGGTTAGCGGTCTGGGGCCCCAAAGGGGACTCACCCTTTGACAAGAATCCATTAATTTTTTTTTTTTTTTTTTTTTTTTTTGCACACACCACCCAATTAGCCCTTACCTGATCCCCAGCCCATTTCCTCCCCATCTCTCCTTCCCATGCTTGGCTTAGTGACCGACTTTGATATGTTTAAGTACAACATGTGCTTAGAGAGTTTCCCTCTTTATCCTCCCATCCCCTCAGTTAGGTCGCCTTATTTGCTCCTCTATAGGATCTCCTTCTTCATCTAGAGTTCCTCCTGTTACCCATTTCTCCCTAGCTTTTGCATATTAGGGAAAGCATCCGATTTCTTATTTTTTGTGACTGACTAATCTCACTTAGCATAATGTCCTCCAGTCCACAAAAGGCAAATCAATATGTGGGATTGCATGAAACTGAAGAGTTTCTGTACAGCAAAGGAAACTGTCAAGAATCTCTTAATCGAGAGCCAACAGAATGGAAGAAGATTTTTGCCACCTACTCCTCCGAGAGAGGACTAATATCTAGAATATACAGAGAACTCAAGAAACTCAGCACTAAGAAAACAAATAACCAAATAAAAAAATGGGCAAGTGAATTAAATAGACACTTCACGGAAGAAGAAATTCAAATGGCCAATAAATGCATGAAAAGATGTTCAACATCATTGGCAATCAGAGAGATGCGAATCTAAAGTGCCCTGAGATTTCACCTAACTCCAACTAGAATGGCAACCATTCAAAACACAAACAGATGCTGGCAAAGATGTGGAGTCCGTTACATTTTAAGCTATTGCGTTTGCCTAGGTACTTTGTGATCCTTGTGTCCAGAGGTCAGAAGGCAAGAAAAGGAGTCACTATTTTGGCAGTGGTAATCGACCCCGAGGGACCAAGGAGGGGCAAGGCTCTGGTTACACAATGGGAGGAACAGGTGCAGAACTCAGGCGCTCCACATGGCTGTGTTTTAGTATTCCTTTGTCCAAATAGGAATGCAAACGGGCAGGTATGGGACCCTGGCCTGAAAGGCATGGTTTCTGTTTTTGGTGCTCAGGGTTGAACCCAGGGGTATTCTACCTCCAAGTAACCCCAGCCCTTTTAATTAATTAATTAATTAATTTATTTATTTATTTATTTTGTGGGTCTGGGGATGAAACCCAGGGGCATTCTTCAAGCTACACCCCTGCCCTCTTTTTTATTCTTTATTTTGAAACCAGGTCTCACTGAGTTGCAGAGGGCCTCACTAAGTAGCTGAGGCTGTCCGCGAACCGCGATCCTCCAGTCTCAGCCTCCCAAATGCTGAGATTACAAGCGTGTGCCACCACGCCCGGCTCCTTTTTATATTGAAACAAGGTCTCACTAAGTTGCTGAGGGTCTTGCTAAATTGCCAAGGTTGGCCTCAAATCTGTGATCCTCCTATCTCAGCCTCCTGAGTGCTGGGATTAGAGGTATCTGCCACCACACCTGGATATCAGTGAGGAGACTTTAAGCCAAGCCACCAAGGAAGACTCTAAAGTGAAGAGATATAGCCAAGAGTGAGGGGAATTTAAAGTAAATAGTGAAAAAGGTAAATGATGAAGTCCGTGTAGCCTCAAGATCAAATGCAGAGATGGGGCAGTAGTTTGTCCCCCAAAAAGTTTGTATGTAACCAGGTACAAAGGCACATGCCTGTAATCCCAGGAACTGGGAGTCTGAAACAGGATTGAACGTTCAGGGCCAGCCTCAGAAACTTACTGAGACCCTGTTTCACAATTCAAAAATTAATAATAATACTACTAATAAAATAAAAACGGCTGGAATGTGTGGCTAAAGTAGAGCAACCTGGCACGGAGGGACATACCTGAAATCCCAGTAACACTGGAGGCTAAGACAGGAGGGTCGCGAGTTCGAGGCCAATGTGGGAAACACAGTGAGATCCTGCCTCAAAATAAAAAGCGCTGGGGCTGTAGCTCAATGATAGAGCCCCCCGGGTTTAATCCCTGGCACCACACACACACAAAGGTGTGTGAGCGCATATGTAAGAAGAGAGGCCCACAGGAATCCTGGAAAAGCTGCTTTTGAAATGTCCACAGAATGGAATCAACTGTAGTAGACAGACATGGTGGTGCACTGCCCGAGACCTCCTTTCAAGGAAGGACCCAGCCCCTTTCAACTCAACTCGGGGCACTGATGGGCAGTCCTCACCCAGGGGTGCCTCCAGGTTGGAGCCTTTATGAGGGCCTACACCATGTTTGACCCCACCCTGCTTTCCTCCCACTCCCTGGGAGTGTTGACCCCAACGTAGCACCTTATACTCCAAAGCCCAGGTGTTTGTGCCTAGAGACCCTCACCTGCAACCACGTGTGTCCGTACCCTTGAGACCTTGTTGGATAACACAACAGATCATGTAATCTTATTTGATTTTACTTAAGAAGTGAGTGTGTGTGTGTGTGTGTGTGTGTGTGTGTGTGGTAATGGGGGTGGAACCCAGGGGCTCTTCTACCTCCGGCTATACTCCCAGACCTATTTTATACTTTATTTGGAAACAGGGTCTCACTAAGTTGCTGAGAGCCTCACTAAGTAGCTGAGGCTGGCTTTGAACCTGTGCGATCCTCCTGTCTCAAGCCTCCTAAGTGCTGGGATTACAAGCGTGTGCTACCACGCCCGGCTTAGACGTGATTTTTTAAAATATTATTCTGTAGTGGTAAAGATGTTGTCACTGGAAGAAAGCAAGTTGTCCTCCCATTGTCCCCCAGTATGCCTGATCAGAGAGCTCTAGTAACCCTGATTAAAAGGATAGTTCTACTAGGTTATAAACAGGGTTGTGTATTATATGATGTGTCAAAATTCACGAAGCAATTTTATATTTACAGGCTTTCTTATTCCTCACAGTCATTCTATGCACTAGGTAGATATTTGTGTTTTCTCTTTAGAGGAAAAAAAAAAAGTTAAGATGGACTGCAAAAGTAGCTATAAATCCCAGAAGAAAAAAAAGTATCTTTCCTCTCCGAGTGTGTGTGTGTGTGTGTGTGTGTGCGTGTGTGTGTGTGTGTGTGTGTGTGTACTTGGTACTGGGGATGGAACCTAGGGGTGGTTCTAGCCTCTGAGATATACCTCCAACCTATTTTATTTTTTACTTTGAATCATGGTCTCCTAAGTTGCTGAGGGCCTCACGAAGTTTCTGAAGCTGACTTTGAACCTGTGATCTTCCTGTCTCAAACTCTCAAGTACTGAGATAACAGGTGTGCACCACAAAGCCCAGCTGGATTTAGGTATTTTTAAGTCTGATTGGAAGTTGGCAGATATCCCTCTGAATCCTGAATGGATTCAGGAAAGCTGCACAGACTGATTTTTTTTAGCCTCCTGTTCTTTCCAGAGAATCACAAAACTTAGGTCCCTTTCGCCGGGGCTAACCCACTTCGAATTCCCAGATTTCTAATTCTAGAATACACCCAGATTCCTAACTCTAGAATACAGAATGTGCCCTGTGAAAGTCCAAGGGCAAGGAATGGCCGCCACCTACCATCCCTTTCCTGACTCTCAGCACCTGCCCCATCACAGTTAGGCTTCCTCTGGGGTTGAGCACTATGGCAGTGAACACAGTGACCCAGACATTCCGTGCACAGGAGCAATTGTGCAGCCCCTGATTGCAAGCAGATAACAGGTGGGTGGGGACCGACAGAATCACTCTGCTCCACAGGAGCCAAGTCGCAACAGCAGGCCTGCTTAAAACCCAGTAGGTGAGGAAGGCAGGAATGCACTCATGGTGCTGCACTAGCGCCCAGCACCTGGCTGCAGCTGGAATTCCTTCCACCTGGTCAGCAAGCACTGAGTCCAGGGAGGAGCAGGGAGGCACAAGCACCCATCTTTCCAGGTCTGGGCAAGAGAAGCAAAGACCATCTCAATGCCCACTTGGGGAAAAAATTGCTAAAGCCTATAGTTCTGTGTGAGAGTCCCCCACATTTATTCCAGCTCTCCAGGATTTAGCTCAAAGTGACTTTATTAATCCCAAATCCCACCCAATGGTACATATCTCTTATTATTTCACCCCTGTCCTAAACAGAGTGCTTTTGACTTGCCCTTGTTTTTTTCTATGTTGAAATCATCAAGAAGTCTGAGATCTCATTACCAAGATTATAATTCAGAGAGTGAAGGGAGCAAAGGAATATTGTGTCAAAATATTTTTACATAGTGAATTTCAAAATGTGATTATTTCAGATTTTTGAGACACTAATGTATTCTTTACAACAACTTTTTTTCTGTGTGTGTGGTACTAGGAGTTGAACCCAGGGGCATTCTACCTCCAAGCTACACTCCCAGCCCTCTTTTATTCTTTTATTTTGAAACAAGACCTCACTAAGTTGCTGAGGCTGGCCATGAGCCTGCCATCCTCCTGTCTCGACCTTCCAAGTACTGGGATTACAAGCATGTGCCACCACCCCTGGCTTATGCCAAATTTAACCACAGTGATTACAAAGAGGAGAGATGATTGCTTTATCATTGACAATAAAGATCTACTCTATCTTAGCAGGGCATTGTGGCACATTCCTGTAATCCTGGTACTTAGGAGGCAAAATAAGAGGATCACAGGTTCAAGGTCAGCCTCAGTAACTGACTAAGCTCCTCAGCACCTTGGCAAGACCCTGTTTCAAAATAAAAATGAGATTACTTCCGGGAAGATGGCGACCGAGAAAAGCGGGGCTTAAGAGCCCCGCTAACAACCAGTCTCTATTACCACAAAGTCAGCGCCTTTCATAGCCAGAAAACACCATCACCAGAGAAACAAAAAAATCACCAGCCCCAGAGAGGAGGGGGTCTCATAACAGAGCTCAGAGCCACAAAGGAGATACGCTGGCCTCACGGCCGAGGACGCAGCAGCAGCGCCTTACTGCCGGCGGCAGCGGCGAGCTCACCGGACGGCTACGGCTACAGACCAACGCACTCAACAGCCCACCAGACTCCAGAGAGGAGCGGCGGACAGCGAGCCAAGGTGAGCCGCTGCGGAAGAGCCCTGAGGGATTCGGCAGATTTTTCGGCGCAGGGAGCATCTAAAGCTCCCAGTGGCTGGGCTCAGCACATGCTGCAGGGACTCAGAGCGGAGTCCAAAAACAGAGAAGAAATACACCAGCTTCACGGCCGAGGGCGTAGCAGCGGCGCCATATTGCCACCAGTGGCAGCAGCAGCAGCAGCTAATTCACTGAGTCCACTACAGCTCCATCTGTGTATTCAACAACAGTGAGTCAAATTGCTGGCCACAGAGGAGAAATCCCAGTACTGACTCCCAGGGACTTGACCCAGTGGGGGAGTGGTGGTGGCAGAGATATCACACCATAGGAGAACGCCCAACCTGGCACCTCCCATAGTCTAAAGCAGCCTCTATTGACTCCCTGGGTCTGAGACTTTGCGAAACAACCCAGTAAAGGAGTAGTGGTGACTGAGATACCACAGACTGGAGATCCAGAGCACCTTAAGTGAAGTCGTAGTGACCCAAGGGAAGAACCCAGAGAAGGCACAAACTCCCGAAATCATGGGAAAGAGGAATAACAATGGAGCAATGAATGCCCACAACCCCACAACATCAGAACCCGATAAAACAGAAATTCAGAGATTTCTAGAAGATCAAATCAGGAAAATAACTTTAGAAATAAAGAGGTGTTTTGAAAAGAATTCAGAGAGAGCCAAAAAGAGATAAAGGATGCAATTAATGAAGTAAAGGCCTCAATTCAAAGCACAAACAACCGATTAGACCACATAGAGAACAGAAGCTCGCTCTTAGAAGATGATCATTCCAAAAATGAACGCATAGTTTCTAATCTAGAAAAAAATATCTGACAGCAGGAATCTGATATTGAAGAAATATGGGCCCATTTTAAGAGAGCTAACCTAAGAATAATTGGAATAGAGGAGGGAAAAGAAGGCGAAACCAAAGGGATCAACAATCTCTTCAAGGAAGTAATAGCAGAAAATTTTCCAAACATAGAGCAAGAGGTCGATACACAGGTCCAGGAAACTTATAGAACTCCCTTTAGACAGGATCGGAGAAGAGGATCTCCACGCCACATAATTGTCAAAATGACCAATGTGGAAGCCAAGCAGAGAATCTTAAAGGCAACAAAAGCAAAGGGCCAAGTGACATTCAGAGGCAAAACAATTAGAATCACTCCAGACTTCCCAAACCAAGTCATGAGAGCCAGAAGGGCTTGGAGTAACATTCCAAACTCTGAAAGAAAACAACTTCCAGCCAAAAATTTCCTACCCAGCAAAACTTTCTATCAAATTAGATGGAGAAATAAGAAGCTTCCATGACAAACAGAAACTGAAGGAATTTATGTCTTCAAAACCAGTACTAGAGAAAATACTCAAAGAGATTAACTACAAAAAGAAATAGAAAACACACACCAGAACCAGAGAAACATGATTTTCCATCCAACAGACAAATAAGATTAGTTATCTGTGGAGATTCATTATTTATATTAGTCTTATACCTATCTCTAAATTGTATTGTTTGCCTTTATTGTTAATTTTTAGGATTTCTAGTTGGAATATTAATATACCTTCAGATATAGCATTTGGAAATATTTTATCCCATTCTATTAGTAACTTTTAACTCTGTTTACATTGTCTTTGGATATACAATATTTTATTTTTTAGGGAGTTTGTATACCCTTTTGTTGCCTGTGCCATTGAAATAATATCCAAGAAATCACTGCAAATTTCAATGTTGTGAGGTTTTATGACCCAGATTTTCTCCTAAAAGTTTATAGTCTTAAGATTTATATTTAGGTCTTTTATCTATTTTGAGTTAATATTTGTATATGGCATTAGGTAAGGGTCCAATTTCATTCTTTTTCATGTAATTATTATTTTTCAACAATATTTAGTTAAAAGATTATTATTTCCTCCACCAAATGTTCATGGAAACCTTGTCAAAAATAACTTGACAATATATGGAAGAATGTATCTCTAGGCTTTTATTTAACTCCAATGGTTTATATATCTGCCTTTAGAACAGTACTACACTGTTTCAATTATTGTAGCTTTATATGGTTTGAAATTAGAAAATATATATCTTCTAGCTTTGTTCTTTTTCGAGATTGTTTTGGGTATCTAGAGTCCATATTACATATTAGGATAGATTTTTTCTGAAAAATAAATATATAAATATATGATAGTTTCACCTAAAAAAAAAAAAGAAAAAAAAATATTCTCTGGTAAGAAAGAAAGCAAAAAGAAATATTAAAATGTTATCTTTAAGTTATCAAAAGCTTGGTATCAGACAAATGAAACTGTTAAGTGAGATTATCATTTTTAATTTTGGATAAATTGCTATAATACTAGATGTCAACCACTAAGCCAAGCATGGGAAGGAGGGATGGGGAGAGAATGGGGTGGGGATCGGGTAGGGGCTGACTGGGCGATGTGTGCATGTATGTCTACAAAAATTTGTATCCCACTATGATGTATGAATACAGTGCACCAATAAAAAATTAAAAAATAAATAAAAAATAAAAATGAAGGGCTGGGAGTATAAATTGCAGACAGAATACACCCAAGTTCAATCCCAGGGCCAAAAAAAAATAAAAAAAATAAAAAACAAAAGAACATCGACTCTATCTTAAAAGACTGGGATGTTTGAGAATCAAGAAAAGATTTATAAAGCACCTGGTGGTGTGCATGGCCATAGAAACGGGAAATCAGTTCAGTGTCACTCTTTCATATGTCCCATATTGACTCTGTGTTGCAGTTTAGAAAGACTCCTGCTCTAAAACAACCCTTCTTACAGGTTATGCAAGTAAATTCCCTAGGATTATGTTAATTTGCAAAGTCTGGTTAACTAGATCTGGGCTAAGACTTGATTTTCCTTTTTTTTTTTTTTTTTTTTTTTGGTGGTACTGGGGTTTCTGGAAGCCCTTTGACCTCCGGGCTACACTCCCAGACCTATTTTTACATTTTTATTTGGAAACAGGGTCTCCTAAGCCAGCGCGTGCGGCTGGCTTCAAACCTGCGCGATCCTCCTGTCTCTGCCTCCCAAGCGCGGGGATTACAAGCATGCGCCACCATGCCTGGCAACTTTTTTTTTTTTAAGAGAGTGGTTGTTGGGGATTGAACCCAGGCACTCCGCCACTGAGTCAAATCCTTAGCCTTGATCCCTGTTCCCTTGATTAAACCTCTTTCCCAGATTATTATAGTCCTAATTGACTAATATTGTCTCTGAAACTTGGAGTCAATCCTTTCCTCAGGACTGATAAAAGGTTGGTTTGTTAACCTAAAAAATTGGTTAAGAGCCAGGCATGGTGGCACATGCCTGTAATCTCAGTATTTGGGAGGCTGAGACAAGAGGATCACAAGTTCAAGGCCAGCCTCAGCAATTTAGTGAGGCCCTCAGCAACTTAGTGAGACCTCAGCAATTTAATGAGATTGTTCCAAAATTAAAATATAAAATAGAGCTGGACATGGTGGCGCATGCTTGTAATCCCAGTACCTGGGAGGCTGAGACAGGAGGATCTGGGTTTGCGGACAGCCGCAGCTACTTAGTGAGGCCCTTTCCAACTTAGTGAGACCCTGTTTCAAAATAGCAAATAAAAAAAAAAATAGGGCTGGATGTAACTCGGATGTAGAATACCCCTGAGTTCAATCCCTAGTACTGCAAAAAAAAAAAAAAAAAAAAAAAGTTAATGTACATGTGTTGACCAACTTTTTAAAATGTAAACCTAGTTCTTTTGTTCAAGTAAGTCTTCCCTGAGAAGTCTCCTGCTCCTTCTTTCTTACATAAGCCATCCCTATTCCATATCATTCAAACTTTATAGTCTTAAAACTTTCACAATGTCAGGCATGGTAGCACACACTTGTAATCCCAGTGCTTAGGAGGCTGAGACAGGAAGATCACAGGTTCAAAAACCATTTCCGCAAGTAGTGAGACTCTTATCAACCTAGTGAGACCCTGTTTCCAGAAGGAACCAGCCTGGCAGCATTTTTATTTTAAGCTATGGAAACTGATTTCAGACTTCTAAACTGTAAGAATTAATTCATGCCGGATGTGGTGGCACACACCCATATTCCAGCTACTCAGGATCGCAAGATTAAGGCCACCCTGGGCAAGTTAGCAGTGAGACTCTGGCTCAAAATAATATAAGACCAGGGCCAAGTGTGGGGGCACACACCAGTATTCTGAGTACTTGGAAGGCTGAGACAGGAAGATCACAGGTTCGAGGACAGCCACAGCAATACAACCTAGAAAGACCCTGTTTCAGAAAACAAAAAAATAAGAAGGGCTGGGGGTGTAGCTCAGAGTTAGAATGCCCCTGGGTCCAATCCCTCGTACCACACACACAAAAATAAATGAGTAAATAAATAAATAGGAGCCTGGTACAGTGGCACACGTCTGTAATCACATTACTTCAGAGGTTGAGACAGGAGGATTATTGGTTCAAAGGCAGGGATTCCATCTCTAATACTAAAAGCCTAAATATTTAAAAAATAAGATAATATAAGCCGGGCATGGTGGCACACGCTTGTAATCCCCGCACTTGGGAGGCTGAGACAGGAGGATCACGCAGGTTCGAAGCCAGCCTCAGCTACTTAGTGAGGCTCTCGGCAACTTAGTGAGACCCTGTTTCCAAATAAAATATAAAATAGGTCTGGGAGTATAGCCTAGAGGTAGAAAGCCTCTGGGTTCCACCCCCGGTACCACAAAAAAAAAAAAGATAATATAAAAGCTGTGTGTGATGGCACACACTTATAATCCCAGTACTTGGGAGACTGAGAGGAGGATCGCAGGTTCAAAGCCAGCTTTGGCAACTTGGCGAGGCTCCCAGCAACTCAGTGAGATCTTGTTTCCAAATGAGAAATAAAATTGGGCTGGAGCTGTAGCTCAGAGGAGAATGTTCCTGGGTTCAATTCCCAGTAACAAAAATACAAAATAAATAAGAAATAAGATAGAATGAAATAAACAGGGCTGGGTTTTAGCTCAGTGGTAAAGCATCCCTGGATTCAATCTCCAGTGCTGCAAAAAAAAAGATAAATTTCTAATATTTATGATAATGAACTAGAGCAGCCTTGGGAAACGGATGCAGTGCCTGTTTGTGACACGTCCTGACCTGAGTGTGTAGGTGTTTAAAACACTTCTACTGCAATCAATCTGGGACTGGATTTTTGTTTGGTTTGTCAGAATTTCCCCACCCACCCAGCCTGTAGACATATATATGTATGTATATAGGTATGTGTGTACATGCAGGTATTTAGGTCTATATATGGCGAGACACATAAGGAGATGTAGGTATATAAATATATGTATATGTATATTTGTATATACAGATATATAGGTATATGTATGGACATAGATATAACCTATATGTATTTGATCTTTGTGTGAAACCAGATACAGGGATATGTAGATATATATATATATATATTCCTGTATATACATATATATGTATATACATATATATGCATGTATTTAGATATAGGGATATGTAGGTATGTAAATATATGTATTTGTATGTATATACACAGATGTGTATGTACATAAGTATACATACATGTATATAGGGATATGTTGGCATGTAAAATATGCATGTGGGTGCTGTAATTTGGATGTTGAATGCCCCAGAGGCCCATATGTTAAAATGGTCCCCAATTGTGGTACCACTGAAAGGGGAAAGAGCCTTTAAAAGGAGGGGCCTGGCGGGATGTCTTTAGGTCATTGGGGGTGTGCCTTTGAAGTGGATTGTGAGATCCAGAGCCCCACCTCACTCTCTTCTGCTTCCTGGGGTATGAAGCAAGTGTTTATTTCTACCATGTGCTTCTGCCTTGCCCCAGGCCCAAAGCAGCGCGGCAAGGCAGGAGAGATCAAGGACTGAAACCTCCAAAACTGAGAGGAAGAAAAAACCTCTTCTTGTTATAAGTTGATTATCTCAGGTATTTTGCTATAGTGGTGGAAAGCTAATACTGTGTGTGTGTGTGTGTGTGTGTGTGTGTGTGTGTGTGTGAGAGAGAGAGAGAGAGAGAGAGAGAGAGAGAAGAGTGAGAAATTGTATTTTAAATGCATGTCTGACTAGAAACACTTTACTGATATCTGTGTGTGTGTGTGTGTGCGTGTGTGTATGCGTGTGTGTGTGTGTGTGTGTGTGTGTGTGTGTGTGTATGTGTGTGTTTCTGGCAGCTGAACCCAGGGACATTCTATCTTCAAACTACATCATTCCAATTTTACTTCTTATTTGGAAATGGTCTCGCTAGGTTGATGAGTCTCACTACTTGCTGAGGCTGTCCTCGAACCTGCAATCCTCCTGTTTCTGCCTCCCAAGTACTAAGATTACAGGAGTGTGCCACTGCACCTGGCTAGAAACACTTTAGTGTGTGTGTGTATGTGTGTGTGTGTGTGTGTGTGTGTGTGTGTGTGTGACTGAGGATTGAACCCAGAGGCATTCTACCTCCGAGCTATACCTCCAGTCCTGTTTCATTTTGAAACAGGGTCTCACTAAGTTGCAAAGGGCCTCACTAAGTAGCTGAGGCTGACTGTGAACCCATGACCCTCATGTCTCAGCCTCCCAAGTACTGGGATTACAAGCATGTGCCACCACGCTGGGCTCTAGAAACACTTTAAAAACAGTTTTGTTTTGTTTCCTTCAAAATACAGAGTGTTGTTGGATAATTATTGTTCAACACTGGGGAGAAGGCACTGATGATTATCTTGAAATTTCCCTGCAGTTTGTGTTATTTCTATTGATTTTTAAAGCTCATTTTCCAAACATCTGAGTAAATACACAAAATAAATACTCCTCTGAAGATATAACTATTGTCGCTGGTGTTTAAAACCAGGCCTTGGCATCTGTGCCCATTCCCACACACATCAGCAAAGCGCATATGCACGAATGGGTCATGAGCTCTGCCGAAACATCTGGCAAGCCTTGACCCTGCTAGGTGAGAGCCATACATGTGGCAGTCATGCCTCACACCTGACGCTAATCTAGGCACAGCTGCATTTGACTATATCTTACAAAAAAAAAAAAAAAGACTCAGAACTGAGCACATGAGCTCAGAAATCTCACACTTGAGACACAGGACTTTGTTTTTCTGTGATTTTTACAAGGATAGCCTAAAAGACCCAGAACTGAGCACTTGAGCTCAGAAATCTCACACTTGAGACACAGGACTTTGTTTTCCTGTGATTTAAGAGACACTAGATGACTATTCCAACAAACATTAGTATGAGGTCCAATATTTGGCATTTTCCCCCTTAGGATAATCCAACATGCATTGGACTCTGCCATAAAATAAGCATCGTCAAGACCTGAAGCTAGACGTCATCTGCTCACCTGGACCCTTCGCTGTGCTCTCCAGGCTTGACTAAGATTGTTAGTCCATGGGGTTCACTGCTAGGTATCTGTAAGCCAAGTTCTCTGGCTTACAGCTTTATAAATGTATGGAATAAAATAAACTCAACCGGGCCTGGTGGGACACTACTTGTAATCCTAGTACTTGGGAGGTTGAGACAGGAGGATCACAGATTTGTCACCAGGCTTAGCAACTTAGTGAGAAGCTATTTCAATATTAAAAATAAAAAGGGCTGGGAGTGTAGCTCAGTGGTAGAGCACTTGCCTAACATGTGTGAAGCCGTGGGTGAATTGCCAGCACTACACATATGCCATGCAAAATAAGTAAGATGAACTCTTGAGCCGGGCGTGGTGGCGCACGCTTGTAATCCCAGCGCTTGGGAGGCTGAGACAGGAGGATCACGCAGGTTCGAAGCCAGCCTCACCTGGTTTAAGAGACCCTGTTTCCAAATAAAATATAAAATAGGTCTGAGAGTGTAGCCCGGAGGTAGAAGTTCCTGGGTTCCATCCCCAGTACCACCAAAAAAAACAACAACAAAAGATGAACTCTATGCAGTGGTCACCAGTTAATTTAAGCTACTTATATTCATTTGAAAAATATTTACTCAACTGGGCATGGTGGTGCATGCCTATAATCTCAGTATTTGGAAAGCTGAAAGAGAAGACTCACAGGTTTGAAGATAGCCTCAGCAATGTAGCTAGACTTTTGGAAACCTAGAAAGACCCTGTTTTATTTAAAACAGGGTTCAACACTGGGGAGAAGGCACTGATGTTTGTTTGTTTGTTTGTTTGTTTGTTTGTTTTGTGGTGTTGGGGATTAAACCCAGGGGTATTCTACTATACTACCAGCCCTATTTTATTTTTATTTGGAAACAGGGTCTCACTAAGTTGAAGAGAGTCTCACTATTTGCTGAGGCTGTCATCAAACCTGTGATCCTCCTGTCTCAGCCTCCCAGGTACAAGCATATGCCAGCACACATGGCTACAATTTTATATAAATACATCCTTCTACTGTAGTGGATTGGTAAAATCCCTTAGATCTTCCTCTGTTTTCTTTTTTTTTTTTTCCTTATCTTTTTTGGGGGATTGAAAAGCAGGTCATTCTAAGCCGGGCGTGGTGGCACACACACGCTTGTAATCCCAGCATTTGGGAGGATGAGACCAGAAGATCACGGTTCGCGGACAGCCTCAGCTACTTAGTGAGGCTCTCTGTTACTTAGTGAGGCTCTCTGCAACTTAGTGAGAGCCTGTTTCGAAATAAAGAATAAAAAACAGGGCAGGGGGTGTAGCTCGGAGGTCAAATGTCCCTGGGCTCCATCCCCAGACCCGCAAAAAAAAAAAAAGAAAAAAGAAAAAAAGAAAAAAAGAAAAAAGAAAAGGAAAGCAGGTCATTCTACCTTCAAACTATACCCCTGACCTATTTTTTTTAATTTGGAAATAGTGTCTCACTAAGTTGCTGAGGCTAACCTTGAACCTGTGATTGTCCTGTCTCAACCTCCCCAAGTACTGGAAATACAGGCATGTACCACCATGCCCAGCTACTCTTAGACATTCTTTTCCAGAAGCCTCTCTGTGGTTCAACTCAATCCCTTTTCTTCTGTTGTCCAGAGAACCTTTGCTGGTTCTTAAGAGCTTGGCAGGGTGGTGAACACCTGTAATCCCAGTGACTCCGGAGGCTGAGGCAAGAGGATTGCAAATGTAAGACCAACCTGGGCAACTTTGCAAGAGGCTGTCGCAAAATAAAAAGGGTATAACTCAATGCTAGAGAACCCTTGGGTTTAATCCCTTGGACTGCAAAATAAATAAACAAACAAACAAATAAATAAATAAATAAATAAATTTTTTAAAGGGTTTGTGCTATCTGTGGCTTTTTTTTTTTTTTTTTTTTTTTTTTTGTGGTACTGGGGTTCCTGGAAGCCCTTCTACCTCCAGGCTACACTCCCAGACCTATTTCACATTTTTATTTGAAAACAGGGTCTCCTAAGCCAGTGCGCGCGGCTGGCTTCAAACCTGCGCGATCCTCCTGTCTCTGCCTCCCAAGTGAGGGGATTACAAGCGTGCGCCACCACGCCTGGCCTATCTGTGGCTTTTAATTCTAACTACAGAATATTCTAAATCTATTTATACATGTGTAAGCTGTGAGGTCTGGCTGTGAAACCTGGCTGGGAGAGGTTGAAAACAAAGAACTTCTGGAAAGGCAGGAAAAAGTCCATAACCATTAACCTTCCCCACAACCCCATAAATTTGCCTGGCCTGGCCTAGCCACCAGTCAGAGAAATACACGACTGCCTTGTTCTCCCTCCCTCCTAACACCCCACAAGAAGCCTCTCGTCTGTAAGGAGGGGGCCTCTGACTCTTGTGGACTCTCTCCGGTCAGTCCCCTTCCCAGGCTTGACTCCACAAAGAGTCTGTGCTGGTCGGTTGAGCTGTGTTTCTTCTTTATCCCTAAATTTTCTAACAATGCCTATACAAAGTCTCTAAGTTCAGCTGCCTCTTTATCAATAATAAATTTATGATAAGCCGGGCGTGGTGGCGCACGCTTGTAATCTCCGCGCTTGGGAGGCTGAGACAGGAGGATCACACAGGTTCAAAGCCAGCCTCGCTGACTTAAGAGACCCTGTTTCCAAATAAAATATAAAATAGGTCTGGGAGTGTAGCCCGGAGGTAGAAGGCCCCTGGGTTCCATCCCCAGTACCACAAAAAAAAAAAAAAAAATTTATGATAATTGATTAGAGTTGTTGGGATATTTGGGGGCAGAGAAAACACAGCCCCACAACAGGGAACAGGCTTTATTTAGGAAGAAAACCCAGAAGGAGGCATCTGACCTGGGAGAGCGCCCACGAGGTCAGGAGCCCACGAGGTCAAGAGCCCACCCTCTTACAGGGGCTTTGTATGGGACAAGGAAGGGGGGAGCAGGAGTAGTCGTGTAAGCCACTGGTTAGTGTGCTAGTGACCAGGTCATCTCTGGGCAGAGCAATGGTCAGGGGTGTTTGTTTTCCTTTGCTCTCAGTCCTGTTCCAGCATGAGCTCATGGCCAGACCTCACAATAAGACCTCACAGTGCCCACAATAGTAAAAACCACATGACGTTAGAATTTTAAAAGTTTCTTCTAAGCCAGGCATGGTGACGCATACTTGTAATCCCAGTATTTGGGAAGTTGAGACAGGAGGATCACAGGTTCAAAGCCAGCCTTAGCTATTTAGTGAAGCCCTCCACAATTTAGTGAGACCCTGTTTCAAAATAAAGAATAAAAAATAGTGGTGAGGGTGTAGCTCAGAGGTAGAATGCTCCTTGGCTTGATCCCTAATACCACAAAAAAAAAATTTTTTTTTTCTTCTTAGCCTGGTGTGGTATTTCATGACTGTAATCCCAGTACTTGGAAGGCTGAGATGGTAAAATAGGGAGATTGCAGGTTCAAGGTCAACCTCAGTAATGTGGTGAGATTCTCAGCAACTTAGTCCCTGTTTCAAAACAAAAAAATCACCAGGCGTGGTGGCACACGCTTGTAATCCCCGCGCTTGAGAGGCGGAGACAGGAGGATGGCGCAGGTTCGAAGCCAGCTGCGCGCGCTGGCTTAGGAGACCCTGTTTCCAAATAAAAATGTAAAAATAGGTCTGGGAGTGTAGCCCGGAGGTAGAAGGGCTTCCAGGAACCCCAGTACCACACACACACACACACACACACACACACACACACACACAATCAAAAGGAGCCGGGTGTGGTGGTGTAGGTTTATAATCCCATTGTTTGGGAGGCTACGACAGGAGGATCACAGGTTTGTGGTCAGTCTCAACTACTTAGAGACCCTGTTTCAAAAATAAAGAATAAAGATAAGGGTGGGGCTGTAGCTTGAAGGTAGAATGTCCCTGCACTCAATTCCTTATACCACAGTAAATAAATAGGATTGGAGGTGTGGGTCAGATGTAGAACACCCCTGGGCTCAATCCCCAGTACCACAGAAAAGAAATTTCTTCTTTATTAATATATATTTTTCACAGTTCAGGTTGAAAACTGATATCCCGGCAGATATGGCTTTCACTGTCCTTCTGAACTGTGGTTGAGTATTCACGGGGTTTCAAGTCACATGCTCTTTGAAGGAAGTAAAGAACCTCCAAGTTGAAAATAGTTCCAGGTACTTTAATTACCTGGAAGAATTTCCGCTATTGCTCAGAAGTTCTTGCACTCTGTGCTACTTCCTGTTCAACATCATTACAGGTTTCCTCTGAGGTTGGCATTCCTCAAATTGCCTTGATTCTCTTCCATAGTCACTACCTCAAGTTGTGAACTCCTAGTATTAAAAACTGCTTAGAACTAGGTGCGGTGGCGCACGCCTAGGATCCCAGTACTTGGGAGACTGAGTCAGGAGGATCACAGGTTCACCGCCAGCCTCAGTAACTTAGGGAAGCTTTGTTTGAAAATAAAAAATAAAGTAGGGCTGCGAGTGTAGCTTAGAGGTAGAATACTCCTGAGTTTGAGCTACAGTATTAAAAAAAAAAAAATTAAAGCCAGGCGTGGTGGCGCATGCTTGTAATCCCCGCGCTTGGGAGGCAGAGACAGGAGGATCGCACATGTTCGAAGCCAGCCTCAGCTACTTACTTAGTGAGGCTCTCGGCAACTTATTAGAGACCCTGTTTCTAATAAAATATAAAATAGGTCTGGGAGTATAGCTTAGAGGGAGGTAGAAAGCCTCCTCTGGGTTCCACCCCCAGTACCATTAAAAATAAATAAATAAATAAAAATAAAAAAAACACTTAGCTTACACTGCTAAAAAAAAGATGGGTGAGAAGAAATTAAATTCATTATGAGCTTTTCATGAGAGTCAGGGACCTTGTGTCAATCCTTCCTTCTCTGACTAGCTCGACTGGGCAGCTACGTAGGCCTCAGCTTTTGGCTATTTGCCATAGGTCCGTAATAGATCGTTCTGTTTACTTTTCTTTGTCTTCAAGAAACTTCATTATTCTCAACAAACATACTTTAAGGTCAAAAGCACAATTTTGAAAATATAATAAAGATAGCTCTTTGGGATGGCAGATTCGAATTTTCTGAGGCAAGCGATTTTTATTTATTATTTGCCCCAAATGCTACTGCTTCTGAATTTCACTCCTCGAGATTCTAAGATGTGATAGGTCAGCTTGCCAAAATTAGCCGGGTTGTTCAGCTGGTAGATATGATGGTTTTCTGCTCTGGTGCCCCAGTCGCAAGGTCCCCGTTGCTATCAAATTTGCCGTTCAGCAGTGGAGGAAAGGATGAATAAACGGGGTCGATGGCTATTGTGGAATCTTGTGCAGTGATACAAGAAACAAATGAGGACCGGAGGTGTGGCTCAGTGGAAGAGCACTTGCCTAGCATGTATGAGGCTCTGGGTTCGATCCCCAGAACTGCAAAAATAGAACGACAACAAAAGAAAGATGAGATGAATGGACAATGATTAGTTCAATTCTTTAAGATAGAGTATTGCAAACAGATATGGTAGAGCATGCCTTCTTCCTTTGGGAAGCTGAGCTGAGATGGGAGGATTACAAGTTTGAGGCCAACCTCACAATTTAGCAAGATACCCAGCAGCCTAGCAAGACCCTGTTTCAAAATGGACTGGAGTCTAGCTCAGAGATAGAATGTTCCTGGATTCAATCCCCAGTACCAAAAAATAAATACATAAACTAACTAATTAAATAAAATATGGTACCATATGAGAAAAAGTTATAAGAAAAAATAAAATTTAGCCGGGCATGGGGGTACACGCTTGTAATCCTAGTACTTGGGAGGCAGAGACAGGAGGATCCCAGGTTCAAAGCCAGCCTCCACAACCTAATGAGACTCTTAGCAACCTAGTGAGACCCTGTTTCCAAATAAAAAATAAGATTTGTCTGGGGGTATAGCTTAAAGGTAGAAAGCCCCCGGGCGTGGTGGTGCATGGTTGTAATCCCCGCGCTTGGGAGGCAGAGACGGAGGATTGTGCAGGTTCAAAGCCAGCCGCGCTGGCTTAAGAGACCCTGTTTCCAAATAAAAAGTATAAAATAGGTCTGGGAGTGTAGCCCGGAGGTAGAAGGGCTTCCAGGAAACCCAGTACCAACAACAACAAAAAAAGGTAGAATGCCCCTGGGTTCAATCCCCAGTACCACAAAAAAAGAATAAAATTTATAACACATATGTACCAAATAATATATTTTATTTGATATTTATTCCATGTTTAAGAAAATATATGGAATATTAAAACAGGAGGTACATATGGTAGTAGGGGTTAAAGTTAGGGATCGGAGAAGTTGCCTCAAAGATATGATGATATGACGATATGGTAGTATGAACTGAAGAGTGTGATGAACTCTTTCTTCTGTGTGTGTGGTGCTAGGGATTGAACCCAGGGGCATTCTATCTCTGAGCTACACCCCCTGCCCTACTTTTGTGATGGATAGTGCTGATGTTGATTGATTGATGAGTAGTCTCTCACATGAATGATAACGGTGTCAACATGGCAGCTGGGAGGCTGGGGAGGAGAGAGATATCCCTACGCCCGTCATCCCTCCACTAACATCTTGCTTTTATTGAAGGTTATAAACAAAACATGATAAGAAATTATTAATCACATGAAATAGCAAAGCAATCATGGGTGAGTAGTCAGAGATGAATCAGGGAAGGAAAGGGTAAACAAGGAGACTGTCAGGATCTTTGCTTATCAGCCAGGGTCTCTGGTTATTGGTCCCATTTGGTCCTTGGAAACTTGTCTGTGTGCAAACAGTTCCTACTTGGGTGGGCAGTTTGTGCCCCTCCCAAGCTGGACCGAAGTGACCTCAAAGTGGATGACTAAAAATGCTCCCAACATATTTTATTTTTTATTTTGAAACAGTGTCTCACTAAATTGCTGACAGCCTTGCTAAGTTGCTTCCAACCTGGGTTCCTCCTGTCTCAGCCTCCCAAGTACAGGGGTTATAGCCACCAGGCCCAGCTGATTAACTCTTTTAAGGTCTCAAAAATGTGCAAATAAATAACATCCCAAGTTAGGGGCCGGCCTGAGCAATTTAGTGATCCCATCTCAAAATAAACCAAAAAGGGCTAGAGATGGAGCTCTGTGGTTGAGCAATTGCCTAGCATGTATGAGGCCTGGGGTTCAATCCACAGTACTGAAAAGAGGGGAAAAAAGGAAAAAAGAAGGAAAGAAGAAAAAGAAAGCAAAAAAAAAAAAGAATAATAAACACGCTGGGAAATATACATTAAAGCCACAATGATATATCACTAAAACTGGCTGACTATCATTAAAAAGACCAAAGATAATGAGACCAAAGGGGAAAAGAAAGTCGTGCGTGCATTGCTGGTGGGAAAGTAAAATGGTACAACTATTATACAGAATAGTACGAAAGTCCCTCCTGTGCATCTGTCCATAGGAAACTAAACCAGTATGTTGAAGAGACATCCGTGATACCATATTTATTGCAGCACAATTCATAACAGCCAAGAAATGGAAGAAAATCTAAGCATCCATTCACTAAGGAAGGGATGTAAAAAATTCAGCAGAAGCTGGGCGTGGTGGTGCACGCTTATAATCCCCACGCTTGGGAGGCTGAGACAGGAGGATCGCACAGGTTCGAAGCCAGACTCAGCTACTTAGTGAGGCTCTCAGCAACTTAGTGAGACCCTGGTCCCAAATAAAATATAAAATGGGTCTGGGAGTATAGCCTGGAGGTAGAAAGCCTCTGGGTTCCACCCCCAGTGCCACACACACACACACACACACACACACACACACACACACAAAATTCAACAGTATTCAATAAATATTTTTCAACAACAACAAAAAAGAAATCCTGAGCTGGGCATGGTGGCACATGCTTGTAATCTCAGCATTCAGGAGGCTGAGACAGGAGGATCTGTGTTTGTGGCCAGCCTTAGCTACTTAGTGAAGCCCTTTGCAATTCTACCTTTGAGTGACACCCCCAGCCCTCCACTTTGGTGGCGGATAAAATACAGGAGGGCTGGGGGTGTCACTTAAAGGTAGAATGCCCTTGCCAGGCGTGATGGCGCACGCTTGTAATCCCAGCATTCGGGAGGCTGAGACCTGGAGGATCGCGGTTCGCGGACAGCCTCAGCTACTTAGTGAGGCCCTCTGCAACTCAGTGAGACCCAGTTCCAAAACAAAGAATAAAAAATAGGGCAGGGGGGTGTAGCTTAGAGATCAAATGCCCCTGGATTCCATCCCCAGACCCACAAAAAAATAAATAAATAAAAAATAAAAAGTAGAACGCCCCTGTGTATGATCTCACCTGCGATGTGGAATTTGAAAGCGTGATCGCAGAGAAGTTGCAAGTGGAAACTGGGGTGACCAGCGGTGGGGGAGGGAAAAGGAGGGTAGGATGAGAAGGCTGAGCGATGGTGAGAAGTCACAGTTAGAGGGCAGAAGTCCTTCTGTTCTACTGCACAGTAGGGGACGATAGAAAGCAGAATGTACTATGTATTTGTAAAAGCTAAGAGAAAGAACTTCAGTTGTATGTGTGTGTCTGTGTCTGTGTGTGTCTTTGTATGGTGCTGTGGTTTGAACCCAGGGACCTTCTACCTCTGAGCTATCTTCCCTGCCCTATTTTATTTTTTATTGGAAACAAGGACTCACTAAGTTGTTGAGGCTGGCTCCTGTTTCAGTCTCCCAAGTACTGGGATTACAGGCATGCACCACCACGCCCAGTTGGATTTTCAATGTCTTCACCAAAAAATAAATGTTTAAGGATAAATGTTTAAGGAGATAAATATATGTAATCTGATTTAAACATTAAATAATGTGTACACATATTGAAACATCACTTGGAGCTCATAATGTGACAATTTTTATATATGTTTTCTGGGGATTGAACCCAGGGCCTTGAGCCTGCTAAGCAGATGTGCTACCATGAAGCTAACATCTCAGCCCCTGTTTTTATGTATCAATTCAAAAGAAAATTTATTATTGTGGAATTTGTTTTGTTTTCATACTGAGGATGGAACCCAGGGGCATTCTACCTCTGAGCTACACCCCTAGCCCTATTTTTCAGTCCGTGTGTGTGTGTGTGTGTGTGTGTGTGTGTGTGTGTGTGTGTTACCAGGGATAGAACCCAGGGGCATTGTACCTCTGAGGTACACCCTCAGAATTTATTTTTTTTAGTCTTTTTAAATTATTTTTGAAACAGGGTCTCCCTGAGTTGTGAAAAGCCTTGCTAAGTAGCCAAGGCTGTCTGTGAATCCCAATCCTCCAGTCTCTGCCTCCTGAATGCTGGGATTACAAGTGTGCGCCACCATGCCCAGCCTTTATTCTTTATTTTTAAACAGGGTCTCACTAAGTATCTGAGGTTGGCTGCGAACCTGTGATCCTCCTGTCCCAGCCTCCAGACCTTTTTGTTTTTTTTTATTTTGAAACTTTCTTGCTAAGTTACTGAGGCTGGTCTTAGACCTGCAATCTTCCTCTCTTAGCCTCCCAAGTACTGGAATTACAGGTGTGGGCTAACACACCCTGCTTTTAATTTTTATTTTGAGACAGGATCTTGCTAAGTTATCCAGACTGGCCTCAAATTCCTGGGCTCGAGCAATCCTCCTGCTTCAGCCATCTGAGTAGCTGAGACTATAGGTGTGCACCACCATGCCTAAATAAAAACTAATATAATTTTTTAAATCATGCAATAAATAGTATTTCCAAACAGTGTTCTAAGGAACAGGAGCATTCTGAAAGTTGTCAAAGGATTTTATATGATCAGGCACACTTGTAATATTAAGCAGAAACAAATAGGTTTCTTCTTTTCCGTTCTTTTTGGAGCCTGTAATAGTCTAATCCAAGATGGGTATTTGCATCTCCCAGACTTTTTGTGTGTGTGTGTGTGGTACTGGGGGTGGAACCAGAGGCTTTCTACCTCCGGGCTATACTCCCAGACCTATTTTCTATTTTATTTGGAAACAGGGTCTCACTAAGTTGCTGAGAGCCTCACTAAGTAGCTGAGGCTGGCTTTGAACCTGCGCGATCCTCCTGTCTCAGCCTCCCAAGCGTGGGGATTACAAGCGTGCGCCACTACGCCCGCCTTCTCCCAGACTTTTATAGCCTAGAAATTTCTCCTTTGCTAAATGTTGTTCTGCAAAACATGGAGCAGGAAATGCTGCTCTGAATACTTAACCCAATTACTTTCCTCCCTTCAGACAGTCTCCATGTTCCCCACCTGCTGGTGCCCCAAGTCTCCTGTCTTCCAGGAAGCCACCTGTGCAGCCCACAACAAACGCTATTCTGATCTCACTGCTGCAACTCTCTGCCTTTAGAGAAGGGCCAATAAGCAACCAGATCAGAATACTTTACTATTGCTACAGAAACGTTAGTATGCAGCAGGAAGATCATAAGACAGCAGGCAAACTTCATTGTATAAACGGTTGCTTTCTTAAGCACGAACCTGACAATATTTTAAAAATCTAACCTTTAACTTGTGGCTAAGGTGACTTGAATAAATTACTGGAAAAAACTTTCAGCCAGCCAATCATTTTACAGCATCTGTTCAAGTCAGGTCACATTGATATTTACGGTTCACCCTGGGAGGTGAGGGTGGATGAGTCATATTTAAGAAGCATCTGAGCAGCTACAAGAAAACAGCCTTGCTCATCATGTTTTGATGCTTTCACAAATGTAAGCAGAGGTGAGGGCAAGAAGAATGATGAGCTTCCAAGTGCAGCTTTGAGTCGGTTGAATGGTTCCTTAGCTTTGCCTACCCTGCTCATTACTAGTACTGGAGGAGGAGGAGGAGGAGGAGGAGGAGGAGGAGGAGGAGGAGGAGGAAGAGGAGGAAGAGGAGGAAGAGGAGGAAGAGGAGCAGGTGCTGTTGCTGAAATTCTATATTTCAGGCCAGGAACTATGCCCTGAAGCAAGAAGTTATCGATATTAGTAGCAAAACAGAGCCTCCACTGCCCCTCCCTGGCCTGGTCAGCTGATGCCCAGGCTCTGCCTGCTGGTGTGATGTGGACACCTGGTATGAATGTGGCAGGTGACCATTGGTACCCACTAGAAATTTACGGCAGAGTTTTAGACATTATTTATTTATTTATTTATTTATTTATTTATTTATGTGGCACTGGGAATGGAACCCACAGGCATTCTACCTCTGAGCTACATTCCCAACTCTATTTTTATTTTATTTTATTTTATATTTTATTTGGAAACAGGGTCTCACTAAGTTGCTGAAAGCCTCACTAAGTAGCTGAGGCTGGCTTTGAACCCATGTGATCCTCCTGTCTCAGCCTCCCAAGCGCGGGGATTACAAGCGTGTGCCACCATGCCCGGCTCCAACTCTATTTTTAATCTTTATTTTGAAACAGGGTCTCACTAAGTTGGGGGGCCCTCACTAAGTAGCTGAGGCTGGTTTTAAACCTGTGATCCTCCTATCTCAGCCTCCCAAGTACTGGGATTACAAGTGTGCACCACTACGCCTGGCTTATTTACTCTTTCTTTCTTTCTTTCTTTCTGTACTGTGAGGTCAGAGGCATTCTACCTCCAAGCTCCACCCCTATTTTTATTTTTATTTTGAAACTGGGTCTCATTGGGTTGATGAGAGTCTTACTACTTGCTGAGGTTGTCCTCGAACTTGCAATCTTCCTGTCTCAGCCTCCTAAGTACTGGGATTACAGATGATCACCATGCTCAGCTGAGTTTTATTTTTTTATTTTTTATTTATTTTTATTTTTTATTTTTTTGGTGGTACTGGGGTTCCCGGAAGCCCTTCTACCTCCGGGCTACACTCCCAGACCTATTTTTTGTTTGCTTGTTTGTTTGTTTGTGTGTGTGGTACTGGGGGGTGGAACCCAGGGGCTTTCTATCTCCGGGCTATACTCCCAGACCTTTTTTAAATATTTTATTTGGAAACAGGGTCTCACTAAGTTGCTGAGAGCCTCACTAAGTAGCTGAGGCTGGCTTCGAACCTGTGCGATCCTCCTGTCTCAGCCTCCCAAGCGCGGGGATTACAAGTGTGCGCCACCACGCCAGGCTTATTTTATTTTATTTTATTTGGAAACAGTGTCTCTTAAGCCAGTAAGGCTGGCTCTGAACCAGCGCGATCCTCCTGTCTCTGCCTCCCAAGCCCAGGGATTACAAGCGTGCGTCGCCACGCCTGGCTCAGCTGAGTTTTAGACATTTTTTTTTAATGGCTTAAAAAATGTAGGGCCTAAAGCCAAACCACCTGATTCAAACACTGCTTTGCAAGATAACCTCTGTAGTATTGCCAACAAATTTAACAAAAACCAATAAATGGCCAGGTGTGGTGGCGCACGCTTGTAATCCCCGCGCTTGGGAGGCTGAGACAGGAGGATCGCACAGGTTCGAAGCCAGCCTCAGCTACTTAGTGAGGCTCTCAGCAACTTAGTGAAACCCTGTTTCCAAATAAAATATTTTTAAAAAATAGGTCTGGGAGTATATCCCGGAGGTAGAAAGCCTCTGGGCTCCACCCCCAGTGCCAAAAAAAAAAAGAAAAAAAAAAACAAATGCAAATAAGATATCTGCTGTACCCTCACAAATTTACCAAGAGTGGGCACTGAAAAACACCTCTTACCAAAAATGCCTTCCTAGCCTGGTATCCACACACAGAAAATTTTGAGCTTTCTAGTCCCTCCAGCCCCTTTACATCTGTAAGCACCCTAAGGGGCTTTCTACCTCCAAGCTATACTCTCAGACCTATTTTATATTTTTGTATTTACTCAGCCATAAAGAAAAACACAATTATGTCATTGACAGGAAAATGGATGGAACTGGAGGACATTATGCTAAATGAGATTAGTCAGTCACAAAAAATAAGAAATTGGATGCTCTCTCTAATATGCGAAAGCTAGGGAGAAAATGGGTGAGAGGAGGAGCTCTAGAGGAAGAAGGGGATAGTACAGATGAGCAAATAAGGTGACCTGAGGGCATGGGAGGGGGAAGAAGAAAATTCTCTAATGTTCATGATGTATATTAACAAACATATCAAAGTCAATCGCTAAGCCAAACATGAGAAGGAGGGAGGGGGAGAGAAGGGGGAGGGAATTGGGTAAGGACCAATTGGGTGATGTGTGCATGTATGCCTCCACCATCTTGTAGTCCATTAAGATGTATGACTACAATGCACCAATAAAAAGTAAAAAACAAAACAAACAAACAACAACATCAAAAACGGCATGGTGGTGCACGCTTATAATCCCAGCATTTGGGAGACTGAGACAGGAGAATCGGGGTTCAAGGACAGCCCCAGCTATTACTTAGTGAGGCCCTTTGCAACTCCGTGAGACTCTGTTTCAGAATAAAGAATTAAAAAAAAATTAGGGCCAGGGATGTAGCTCAGAGGTAGAATGCTCCTGGATTCCATCCCCCAGTACTGGGGGGGGGGGGGAGTTAAAAAATAAATAAAAAAGAAAAACCTGGGCATGGTGGTGCACACTTGTAATCCCAGTACTTGGGAGGCTGAGACAGGAGGATCGCATAGGTTCGAAGCCATCCTCAGCTACCTAGTGAGGCACTCAGCAACTTAGTGAGACATTATTCCCAAATAAAATATAAAAAAATAGGTCTTGGAATGTAGCCTGGAGGTAGAAATCACCTGGGTTCCACCCCCAGTACCACAGAAGAATAAAAAAATTTAAAAAAGAAAAGAAAAAAGAAAAGACTCATCAGAAAGGCTTGGGAAGAGGTTCCTCATTACTTATGGTGTGAGAGGTGCTCTACGAAAGAACAGAGACAGATTAGACAAAGCACTGCAGTTTTTCCTTCTAGTTCCTACTAAAACAGTGCGGCACATGTTAAGAACCCTCTATTTATGAGCGACCTCAAAGGCCCCTGGGGTTTAATAGCTCAGTATAGATTGCAATCTTGGCCCTTAGTTCTTACCAGGGAGACCATCACAGACAGATGCTTCCAGTGTGACGCAACTGTTGTAACTGAGGCGTGAGAATTCTGTATGTAAAGCACCCAGTCCGGATGCTTAGCAGAGAGAAGTTGCTTTCTTCTCCCTGTTCCTCTGTGGGTGTTCAAGACAACTTGACAAAGAAGCACTCAGTCTTGGAGGATGAGCAGGAATCTTCTAAGCCAGGACTGGGAGATGACATCAGTGTGTTGTTGAACGCCTCACAGCCAGCAGACCACGAGGGGCAAAGAACCCTGATGGGGAGCATTTTGCCAATTTCCATGGTGTCAGCATTCCTACCGTGGCCGACTTCATGTCACCGCGGTGATGTCACTGCACACTGTTTGGAACAGGCTGTGTGCGACCTAGCAAGAGCAGCTCCAGCACCACTGCAGGGGCCGGGCGAGAGAAGCAGCAGGTGCCAAGGCGCAGAGGGCTGAGTGTGTCTGGACACTGCTTAGCGACTGTCCTGCACAGTGTGAGATGTGCAAGGAAAGACAACAAAATACAGACACACACAGCCCGAATCACCAGCTATGACCAAGAGGAGGCAGGTACCTGAGAGAAACAGATCATGAAAGAAGAACTGGGACAATAGTTTGGGAAGAGATTGCAAAAGACATTGACTTTTTGTAATTTTTTTCTCTTATGCAATTGATAGCGATCGAAACCATCCTTGTTCAAGAGGAATGACTCTAGCTGCCGTACAAAGGAATAACCTGAGGGCAGGGAGACAGGAAGTAGGGCAATTGGTTAATAAATCTTCAAAATAGTTTTGGAACGAGATCTAATCTGACAATATTTGGTATCTTTGGCCCACAACTCAGCTATTTGTTTTCTTTTTTCTTTTTTCTTTTTCTTTTCTTTTTTTTTCTTTCTTTTTTTTTTTTTTTTTTTTGTAGTACTGGGGATAAAACCCAGCAGCATCTACCTCCAAGCTATACCTCAGCCCTATTTTTTTTTTTTATTTTGAAACAGAGTCTCATTGGGTTGCAAAGGATCTCACTACGTAGCTGAGGCTGTCTGCAAACCATAATGCCCTTGTCTCAACAACTCAACTATTTCAGTACTGCTCGAGCCTATTCCACCTCAAGGAGTTCTTTACACAGACCTTTAGAAAACAACAGAAGGAAGTCAGGCACGGTGGTGCACACCTGTCATCCCAGTACTTAGGAGGCTGAAACAGGAGGATCACAGGTTCAAAGACAGACTCAGCAAGTAGTAAGATGCTGCTCATCGACCTAGCAAGACATTGCTTCATAAAAAAAATAAACCCAAGTATTACAGATTTGCACAATCGTGCTCAGCCAACACGAGTTTTTAGATTTACCTGTCTTTTAAGTATCTTAAAATGCATAACAGTTCCTCTTCTTTTTCATGTCATTTTCCTATTGAATAAAGCAAATACTTATTCCACACAAAAAATAAATAAAAATAAATAAAATAAAAGAGGGCTGGGAGTGTAGCTCAGAGGTAGAATAACCCTAGGCCTGATCTCCAGTATCACAAAAAAAGAGAGGAAGAAAGAAAGAAGAAAGGAAGGAAGGAAGGAAGGAAGGAAGGAAGAAATCAATAAGAAAAAATAATGAAAAAACTTTTAAAAATATTACTACAGCCAGGCATGGTGGCCCACACTTGTAATCCCAGGATTTGGGAGGCTGCGACAGGAGGATAACAGGTTTGTGACCAGCCTCAGCAACTTGTGAAGCCCTCTGCAACTTAATGAGACCCTGTTTCCAAATAAAGAATAAAAAAGGGCTGCAGGTATAGCTCAGAGGTAGAATTCTCCTGGGTTCCATCCCCAGTACCACTAAATAAATAAATAAATTAATTAATTAATTAATACCACCACTGCATATATACTATACAATATCCTGTATGCTTTACCAAACATAAATGTGCATGTGTGCATTTTAATAACGGTGAATTCGTTTATGAATCCCTGTTCTACAGGAGGGAGTAGCTTTCCTGCTTCTGCATGGCTTCTTATTGCTAATTCTTATTGCCTCTTGCTGAATGTCACTTTGGTCCCATTAAGTTCTCAGATCTCCTGTGTGTGCTTGGTGCTTGGTTATATAAGCGCTCACCTCTCCAACCGCAGGGGTGTTTGTTTCTGCAGCTGCGGTGCCCTGCTGCTCCCTATGCTAAGTCAGACCCTGTGGCGGGAAGTGTTGGAGTGAATATAACATCTCCCCTGGAGCTGCCACACTTCCTCCGGCCTTCCGTCTCGAAGTGACACTGGCTGCACTGCCACCTAAATGATGGCCCTGGGATCTAGGTTAGCTCACTGGTCTGAAGGTTCCCTGGCAGGTCTAGTTCCCTGGCCAATAGCAGCCGGCAGAATGGTCACAGAGCTGCTGTGGCTGTGCCGTAGGTTCCCATGATGGCTTTGTAAGTACATCTGCCCCTGCAGGACGTCCTGCAATTTATACAAGAAGTCGTACACGGGACAGTGTCTGCAGAATCCCATACTGACTCGCTCCTATTTTCTTTCCTGTTTTCCTTTCCCTTCTGTTCTGGGCATCAAAACCCAGCATTTGTTATCAAAGGCTGGGACTGTGTAGTCTAGTACCTTGAACCATTTTACCACAAGCAGATGGAGATAGCCAAGAAGCCCACCAGCACGGAATGCCAGGAAGAGTTTCATGCTCCTTCTCACCTCTCCACCTAAGCTCAGGTCCAAGAAGGCGAGGAAGCCTGCTCACTTCCTCTAAATGTCCTGCTGGTATCGCCCACCCACCTCTCCAGGCAAACTGAAACGCATTATTAAGAGTGTGGGCCTTCGTCGGCCACATGGGCTATGAAAACACAGTGACGGACTCCCTGTCCAGTGGGATCCCTGTGTGCATCTGAAAGCCAGAACGGCCAGGTCACGCTATGGGATCTTAACAGAGACACTTCTTTCTTTCATTCTTTTCTTGTTTCTTTCTTTCTTTTTCTTTCTTTCCTTCTATCTATCTTTCTTTATTTTTGGTACTGAGGATGGAACCCAGAGGTCTTCTACCTCCAGGCTATACCTCTAGACCTATTTTATATTTTATTTGGAAACAGGGTCTCATTAAGTTGCTGAGAGCCTCACTAAGTAGCTGAGTCTGGCTTCGAACCTGTGCGATCCTCCTGTCTCAGCCTCCCAAGTACTGAAATTACAAGCAATGCACAACCATGTCCAGCTCTATGAGATATTGATACTAACATTATATTTGCTATTTATGTAAGCCAGAGTGGTGGTGCATGTCTGTAATCCCATGACTTGAGAAGCTGGGACAGGAGGATCTCAAGTTCAGGCCAGCCTCAGCAACTTAGCAATACCCTGTCTCAAAATAAAAATTAAAATAAGATAAAAAGGGCTTAGGATAAAGCACAGAAATAGGATGCCCTGGGTTCAATCCCAGTACCACACACACACACACACACACACACACACACACACACACACACCGGTTAATTCTATGTCATGTGTTTTATCTGGTTGACCTAGGGTACGGACAACAAATAAAGAGGTATTTTAACCTCTTTATGCTCAAATTTCCTTATCTGAAATTTAAAAATCATGGGTCAGTGGACCTGAAGAGGTCATCTTGAGGATTAAACGAGTCCGTGCAGAGTGTTAGGCATGTGCCTGAGTGGGTATTCGATATAGTATGAGGGTATGCGTGGTCTCAGCAGTCACATAGATCAGGTTCAAACCCTTCCTCTGTCACCTACCTACATGGCGACCTTGGGTGAATCACTGTTCTCTGTGCCTCAGTATCATTATCTACAGAATGGGGATCATTCTAGTTCATATAAAGTTAGGAGGAGTGCCGGGCGTGGTGGTGCACGCTTGTAATCCCCGCGCTTGGGAGGCAGAGACAGGAGGATCGCGCAGGTTCGAAGCCAGCCGCGCGCGCTGGCTTAGGAGACCCTGTTTCCAAATAAAAATGTAAAAATAGGTCTGGGAGTGTAGCCCGGAGGTAGAAGGGCTTCCAGGAACCCCAGTACCATTAAAAAAAAAAAAAGTTGATACATGGTAATCACTTAGCACAGTGCCTGGCTCAAGGTAACAAACATGTGAGTAATGAATAATCATAAAACATTATGTAAGTCAGTCACTTCTGGAAAGGCGGGAAAATGCCCCTAACCATTGCTCTGCCTCCAGCCTCATAAAGTTACCTGTCCTGGCCTGCTGTTAAACCACCAATCAGAGAAATGCACAACTGCCTCAGTCCCCTTCCCTCCTCAGGCCCCATCAAAAGCTCCTGGTCTATAAGGAAGGGGCTCCTGATTTTTATGGACTCTCTCTCTATCTCAGTCAGTTACCTCCTCCCAGCTTTTATTCCAGAATAAAATCTGTTCCTGCTGTCGAACTGTGCTCCTTTTGACCCTATATTTTTTAACATGTGGAACCCAGGAGAACCAAGTATCGAGGTTGCCACTTTTCTGAGCATGGCCAAGCCCAGAGTTCAGGTGCTTGCTTCCTCCAAGCCTCTGTGCAGGTCTTTTTCACTGGTAGGTTCTCTCTCTTTTTCTTTTTCTCTACCCTCCCTCCCCCTTTTTTCCCCCTTCAGTACTAAGTATTGAACCCAGGGGCACTCAACCTCCAAGCTACACCTTTCATCCCCTTGCCCCCCCTTTTTTTCTTTTTTCTTTTGCAATAAGAGGAATGGAACCCAAGGACATTCTACCTCCAAGCCTCAAACCCAGCCCTATTTTTTATTCTTTATTTTGAAACAAGGTCTCACTAAGTTGCAGAGGGCCTCACTAAGTATCTGAGGCTGGCCATGAACCTGTATTCCTCCTGTCTCAGCTTCCCAAGTCCTGGGATTACAAGAGTGTGCCACCACGCCCGGCTTTTAATTTTTATTTTGAAGCAAGGTCTTGCTAAATTGCTGAGGCTGGCCTTGAACCTGAAGTCCTACTTTCTCAGCCTCCCAAGTACTGGGATGACAAGTGTGCACCACTATACATAGGTTGGTTCTTTTTCCCAAATCTTGTTGGTGATGATTAGGACATTAAGATGTTGTTCAGTATAGAACTACTGACTCAATCAATGTGAATGCACTGGAAATACAGCCTCAGATTTTAAAATAGGAACATATATATTCTCCAAAACAAGAAAACAATAATAAATTATACCAGTGATTCTCAATTTTGGTTGACTATTAGAATCACCTAAGGAAGCTGAGCATGGTGATGTATGCCTATAATCTAGTACTTCGGAAGCTAAGACAGGAGGATTACAGGTTCAAGGACAACTTCAGCAATGTGTGTGTGTGTGTGTGTGTGTGTGTGTGTGTGTGTGTGTGTGTGACCAGGGATTGAACCTAGGGACATTCTACCTCCAAGCTACCCCCCAGCCCTATCTTTTATTATTTATTTTGAAACAGGGTCTCACTAAGTTGCAGAAGGCCTCACTAAGTAGCTGAGGCTGGCTGCAAACCTGGATCCTCCTGTCTCAGCCTTGTACTGAGATTACAAGTATGCGCCACCACACCTGGCCAACTTTAGCAATTTAGTGAAGCCCTGTTTCAAAATCAAATAGGGCCAGAGGTATAGCTCAGAGAAAAAAATGTCCTGGGTTCAATCCCCAGTATGCCCCCACCCACCAAAAAAAAAAAAAATTACCTGTGAATCTTTAAAAATACCAAACAAACAAACAAAAACAAGACTCTGATTTATTTGGTCTGGGTTAGAGGGCCTGGATATCAAGAGTTTTAAAAGGTCTGTAATTGATTCTGACAGCCAAAGCTCCTGCTACTTTAAATGTAAACTGGATGCCTTGCTAATGCATGAGTTATGTGAAGTACAGAAAGCTTCAAAACTGCCTGCAGGTTAAGACCTAAATACCACTTTTTTTTTTCCTTCTGGACAGTAGATAAAACAACTCTAAAATGACTTGATGTTCTTCCAAATTACTGTGTAATTAACTATCACTGCACAAACTTCTTGTAAGGCTTTGCCAGTGACATATTCCTGCATCCTGTTGAGTGAGCAGACTGAGAGCCAATTTTCCAGTGTAGGGTAAACTTTGGTTTGTGGGAACTGATTTCTAAAATCACCAGGTGGCTGACAAAGGAAAGTACAGAGATCACAAGACTTCAGGACTGCTGGGGCTGGAGGGAACCTGAGAGCAGAGCTTTCCAAACTTCAGTGTGCATGCCATGTCCTGAGGGGTCTTGTTAATAGCAAGATGTTAACTCCAGCAGCTAGGGGATCACATTTGGACAGCAAAGCCAGGGAAAACATCTGACTTACTGAGATATTTCTTTTTTTTTTTCCTTTTCCTTTTCCTTTTTTTTTTCTTTTTTCTTCCTTTTGGTACTGGGGATTGAATCTAAAGGCATTCTATCTCTAAACCACAACCACAACCCTTTTTAGTTTTTATTCTGAAACCAGGTCTCGCAAAGTTGCTGAGGCATCTTCAAACTTTTGATCCTCCTGTTTCAGCTTCCCAAATATTAAGATTGCAAGTGTGTACCACCATGTCCAGCTAACAGAGATTTTTTTTTCAGTACTGGTAATTGAACCCAGAATTATTCTATCTCTGAGCTACACCGTCCGCTGCCGAAGCCGGCCAGCAAAAGTATGGGTTCCGAAGAGAGGAGTGAGAAAGAAAGAATTCAAACAGAATTCAACCTAAGCATGGGAGGGTCGCCAGCCTACTCCTGGGTCGATATCTCTACTGGTCGACAGCCGGGTTTATTCTCTTGTGGTTATTTATTCAGTTTCTAGCTTCAGGTTACCCCGGAATACAAGAAAGACAAGTCCAAAGTACATATAACATGGGTCAGGTCAAACAATACCCTGGTGCAACACAAACAACACAAACCTAATCTTAGCTCAGACAGAACATTAGCATCATTAGTTCTGAGAGTCTTAATTACTTTGAAACCTCCATGACCCCAAACCTTGTTGACTCTGGGTGGAAGGATAGTCAGAAATATTCTTTTAGTATAGATAAGGGGAAGACCTTAATGGCTCCCCACGGTTCCCCCTTTCTCGTTATATTCAAAGAAGACTGTGCCTGTCTTAGGTTGTTTCCTTCAGGTATCAAAGATTACCCGTCTTTGGACAACACAGAGCTATAAGCTGTACATCTTGTCTTAGGTTTCCTTGTCCCAAGGAAATCTTACCCGTCATTGACTACCAGCCTCTTAAATGGGGGTACTTTTCAAACATAAATTGTGCACTTCTGCTGAATAAAAATGTTCTCATTTTGTCCAAAACCACACTTTGTCCCGAGTCTCTAATAAACAAGGTATTGGGGATATTTTGTAAAATAGGTATTTCAGTAAGACATTTCCTCCAATTAACACTACCATTTCTACATGTTAAATCAGCTTAAAAGGGTAAACAAGTTATTGGTGGGACAACATTTTTATCTTCTTTCCCTGTGTAACCAGGGCCCCACAAGACCACACCTTTAATAGCACAGTTACTATCAGTCTTTGTGCTCGTCTGCAATACCATGGACATCAACTGCGGGCATCCTATCTTCTTGACTTTTTTAGAAAAACATAAGAGTGTACCAATTATTTGTCCAGAATAATTAAAAGTTTCTGCAATGGGTGTAAAATTCAAAGCCAGAAGTCCCAGCAATCGTGAGTTGTGACCTCCCGTTGTTCCCAAACAGCTGGATGAAGTATGGGATGAACTGGAATGTAAGTCCATGTTTCATTCATCATTGGAGCTGGGAGCATCATCAGCATTAATCCGAGAGTCTTCCATTTTTGCTTGATCCATATGTCGCACCAGCCGCTCAGGTATCCACCGTGCATTATCTTCATCCTGTGAGAAAACAGAAACATGTCCTTGTTCCCATCGGGACCTTTCCAAATTCCTGTGCAAGGATCTTTCCATTTTACTAGAGCAAAATTGTTTTTGGAGGATGGATGCCAATATCTATCTGCTGCTGTGCAACCAGTTTTTCCAGCATTCAATGGCCCATATTGAGCACGAGCCATTTTTAATTATTTTAATTGTTTGAAAGGAAAGGGTCTATGTCCTCTAATAACACCTCCTTGACCATCAGCGTCTTCAGTAACCGGGAAAACTCTGAATCCTCTAGTGTCTTCTCCGTTTTCTGGAGCCCAATTTATAGCTGCTTGAAGCAGTGATATTAAAGATAATAACCCATCTCTATGGTACCGCAGTTTCCTCAAGCTGCCCCTCTTTTTCAGTATCTAAAGTATCCTCGGCCGGGCGTGGTGGCGCATGCTTGTAATCCCCACACTTGGGAGGCTGAGACAGGAGGATCACATGGGTTTGAAGCCAGCCTCAGCTACTTAGAGAGGCTCTCAGCAACTTAGTGAGACACTGTTTTCAAATAAAAGTATAAAATAGGTCTGGGAGTATAGCCCGGAGGTAGAAAGCCTCTGGGTTCCACCCCAGTACCACCAAAAAAATAAATAAATAAAAAATAAAAATAAATAAATAAATAAATAAATAAAGTATCCTCATCTTCCTTCGGAAGTGAAGGCAAAGTGCCTTCTTTTTCTATCTTAGTTTTCCAAACACAAAGCATATCTTTTAACATATGTACAAAAGACTAATTTTTTGACCCATTGTATATTACAACTCCCACATTACTCACCGCCACCACAAGTCTTCGAGTGCACTCTTTTTCTATTCAGCGGTGTCCTTCACTGGATCCTCAGTTTCAGAATCTCCCCGTACAGGACACCACCTGCCGGAGCCAGCCAGCAAAAGTACGGGTTCCGAAAAGAGGAGTGAGGATGAAAGAATTCAAACAGAATTCAACCTAAGCATGGGAGGGTCGCCAGCCTACTCCTGGGTCGATATCTCTACTGGTCGACAACCGGGTTTATTCTCTTGTGCTTATTTATACAGTTTCTAGCTTCAGGTTACCCCGGAATACAAGAAAGACAAGTCCAAAGTACATATAACACGGGTCAGGTCAAACAATACCCTGGTGCAACACAAACAACACAAACCTAATCTTAGCTCAGACATCTAAGTAGCTGAAGCAAGCCGTGAACCTGTGATCCACTTGTCTCAGCCTCCCAAGTACTGGGATTATACGCATGCACCACCATGCCCAGCTACAGAGATATTTCTTTAAAAATATATTTTTAAATTTTTCCAATGTATAAGGTCCACCCTGGATCAAGTGAATTAGAACCGCTGGGGATGGCACCTGAGCACCAGTATTTTTTTCCAAGTTCAAGGACAGTCTCTAGTGTTCAGCCAAGACTGAGAACCAGCCATCTGAAAGATGAGGAAACTGAGATCCAGAGAGAGATGGGGTGGAAAAGCCGGCTGAGGGTCTCACATTTTGCAACTAGCACCCAGATTTCTGGCTACTGCAATCTTCTTTCTCAACTACATAGAAACAGAAAATAGACTAGTGGAGCCAGGCGTAGTGGCACACACTTGTAATCCCAGTATTTGGGAGGTTGAGACAGAAGGATCTCAGGTTCATGGCCAGATTCCACTACTTAGTGAGGCCCTCTGCAACTTAGTGAGACCCTGTTTCAAAATAAAGAATAAAAAATAGGGTTGGGGTGTAGCTCAGAGGTAGAATACCCTTGGGTTCAATCCTCAGTACTGAAGAAAAAAAAAGGTAGATTAACGGTCCACCAGGGCTTGGGGATAATGGACAACAGGAGTGACTGCTCAGGGACATGGGCTTCATTTTGAAGTGATGACAGTGTTCTAAAATTAGATGGTAGTGATGATTCACAATTCCGTGAATGTGCTCAGTGCCACTAGATTGTACACCTTAAATGGGCTAGTTATAGGCAGGCATGGTGGCGCATTCCTGTAATCCCTGTATTTGGGAGGCTGACACAGGAGGACCACAGGTCTCAGGAATAATGAGACTGTCATCAACCTAGCGAGACCCTGTTTCCAAATAAAAATAAAATAGGACTGGAGCTGTAGCTCGAAGGTAGAATACCCCAGGTTCAATCCCCAGTGAGACACACACACACACACACACACACACACACACACACACGCATGCATGCATACACGCACTCATGAGTGCTCACATGTGCACACACACACGTCGTATGGGGTGGGAATTATATCTTAATAAGACTATTGTACTTTAAAAAAGATGTATGTCACACACAGTGTAATCCCAGATACTCAGGAGGCTAAGACAGGAGGATCACAAGTTAGAGAGCAGCCTGGGCAATTTAGTAATTCCCTTTCTCAAAACAAAGAATAAATAAATAAAATGGTTGGGAGGCTAAGACAGGAGAATTGAAGGTTTGGGGCCAGCCTGGCAACTTAGCGAGGGTCTCAACAATTTAGCAAAATCCTATTTTAAAATGGTATGGTGGTACATGCCTGTAATTCTAGTAGTAGGGAGGCTGAGACAGGAGGACTGTAGGTTCAAGGGCAGCCTCAGCAAGTAGTGAAACTCGCACCCACCTAGCAAGACCCTGTGTCAAAGTGAAAATAAACTAGGGCTGGGAGTGTAGTTTGGAAGTAGAATCTCTCTGGGTTCAACCTCTAGTACTAAAAAAAAAAATACATACATGCATATATATATATATATATATATATATATATATATATATATATATATATATACAGACACACACACACACACTAAGGAAAGAAGTAAAGAAGGGAGGGAGGAAAGAAAGAAGAAAGGAAGGAAGGAAGGAAGGAAGGAAGGAAGGAAATAAGGTTGGGAATATACAGGTAGAATGTCCCTACATAAAATTTTTTAAAAATAAACTGAGCTAGGCCAGGCGTGGTGGCGCACGCTTGTAATCCCAGCATTCGGGAGGCTGAGACCGGGGGATCGCGGTTCGCGGACAGCCTCAGCTACTTAGTGAGGCTCTCTGCAAATCAGTGAGACCTAGTTTCAAAATAAAGAATAAAAAATAGGGCTGAGGCTGTAGCTCAGAGGTCAAATGCCCCTGGGTTCCATCCTAAGACCCGCAAAAAAAAAAAAAAAAAGAAAGAAAAAAAATAAAGTGAGCATGGTGGTCCATATTTGTAATCCCAGTACTTGAGAGGCAGAGACAGGAGGATTGCAGGTTCAAGGCTAGCTTCAGCAACTTAGTGAGACTCTGTTTCCAAATAAAAAATAAAATAGGGCTGGGAGTGTAGCTCAATACCCCTGGGCTCAATCCCAAATACTGGTATGTGTGTGTGTGTGTGTGTGTGTGTGTGTGTGTGTGTGTGTGTACATGTGTACAGGAATTGAACCCAGGGGTATTCTACCTCTGACCTAAACCATTTATTTATTTATTTATTTATTTATTTATTTATTTATTTATTTACTTATGGGTACTGGGAATAAAACCCAGGCACATTCTACCAATGAGCTATACCCCTAGCCCTATTTTTTATTCTTTATTTTAAAATAGGGTCTCACTAAATTATAGAAGGCCTCACTAAATAGTTGAGGCTGGTTGTGAATCTGTGAACCTCCTGTCTCAGCCTCCCAAGTACTGGGATTATAAGCATACGCCACCATGCTTGGCTTGTTTTTGTTTTGTTCCTGGGTTGCTGAGGCTGTCCTTGAACCTTCCATCCTCCTGTCTCAGCCTTCCAAGTACTGGGATTACAGGTATGTGCCACTACACCTGGCTAAAACAGTGTCTTTCTTTCTTTCTTTCTTTCTTTCTTTCTTTCTTTCTTTCTTTCTTTTTAATTTCTGAAGTACTGGGGGAAACCCAGGGTCATTCTACTTCTGAGCTACAGCCTCAGTATATATATATATATATATATATATATATATATATATATATATATATATATATATTTGGGGGGGGGTCTGAGGATGGAACCCAGGGGCATTTGACCTCTGAGAGCTACACCCCCTGCCCTATTTTTTATTCTTTATTTTGAAACAGGGTCTCACTAAGTTGCTAAGGGCCTCACTAAGTCTCTGAGGCTGTCTGCGAACCACAATCCTCCCGTGTCAGCCTCCCAAATGCTGGGATTACACGCGTGCGCCACCACGCCCGGCTTTAAGACAATGTATTTCTAATCCACCAAACTAATAATGAGACAAGGTAAAGAGATTTTGAAATTCCATAGTCTAAATCCTCCTCATGGCAAAGGGCGGAGAGGTTAGAGGTAAAATATCTCTTTAGGATCTGATTGGATCTCCCTTTTCAATTTTACCCCAAAGGGGTTTCGGATGATTCGGGCTGACTTAGATTCCGGAGCATTCCGTGGCCCGAAGGACATTTTATTCCTCCTAGTTCATTCCTAAAGTACAGCTGTAGCCAATGGCGGAAGCATTTCTCCCAGTCGCTGTACTCAGACTGATGGATAACCCACACACAATTTCAAGGCGGTTAGCCAACAGAGGATTCTTTATGCGAACTCGGCAGAACTTCCTCCACAGAATGGGAGGGTGAAAACGCACAACTGTGATTATTCTTTCCTTGCTTCAGGAACACAGGCAGTCTGAATGGACTAATGTTGGGACAGGTATTCAGAACTATTTGTTTTCCGAGAAAGGATCAAATCCCTTTCAGTATACAGGGCGATCTCCAGCCCACTGAGGTTTCATAAGAAACCAGGATATGAGCACTGAGGCGCGGCTCAGTGCTGCAGTACTGGCCTCGTGGTACTTGGGAGGCTGAGGACAGGAGGATCACAGGTCTGAGGCCTGCCTTGGCAACTTAGTGAGACTCTGTTTCCAAATTTAAAATTTTTTAAAAAGGAATGTGTGTGTAGCTCAGAGGTAGAATACCCCTGAGTTCAATCCCCAGTATGGGGGGGGGGAAGAAGAGGAGGAGGAGGAAGAGGAGGAGGAAGAGGAGAAGAAGGAGGAGGAGGAGGAGGAGGAGCATGCCTGTAATCCCAATACTTGGGAGGCTAGAACAAGAGGATCACAGGTTCGAGGACCACCTCAGCAACTTAGTGAACCTCTCATCAACTTGGCAAGACACTATTTCCAAATAAAAGATAAAATAGGGCTGAGGGTGTAGCCTGGTGGTAGAATGACTCTGGGTTTCATCCCAGAACCCCACACACATATAATCATCATCATCATCATCATAAGGCTAACACAAATAAGTAAAAAATAAAATAAAACTGGACTATAGTTCAGGGGTAGGACATACCTGGGTTCAATTCCCATTGCTACACACTCACACAAATGCAGAATCTCAGGCCCCTCCCAAGAACTACTAACTCAGAATTTGCCTTTCAAGCCCCCAGGTGATTCATAGCACCTAAAACTTGAGAACAGTAATGTGGGTCAGCTACTGTTGAAGTCGGCTGCATGTGGTAACCACTTGGAAGGCTTTTAAAAGTCCCTGTGTTTAGACCGATTAATCAGTACCTCTGAGTCCAGGCACCAGTAGCATCAGTATTTTTTAAAGTTTTCCAAATGGTCCCACTGCAGCCAAATCTGAAATTAATGGTCTAAGTCAGGCACCAGCAAAATGGTTTTTTTGTTTTTTGTTTTTTGTACTGGGGATTGAAACCAGGGGCATTCTACCTCTGAACCTACACCCTTAGGCCTTTTTTTATTTTTTGCTTTGAAACAGGATCTCTCTAGGTATGCCAGTACTTGGAAGCATGAGAATTGAGGATTACAGGTTTGAGCCAGCCTCAGCAACTTAGTGAAATTCTCAGCAACTTAGCGAGATTCTCAGCAACCTAGGGAGACTCTGTTTTAAAAAAATAAAAAAGGCTGGGGGTGTAACTGGGAGGTAGGATGTTCCTGGGTTCAATCTCCAGTACCATAAACACACACACACATACACATATAAATACATAAAATAAAATAATTGAGACAGATGCATGAAACTTACTCAGTACCAGCCACCAAATCTCAATTGACATTTTAAGCTACTGGGCTGGACAGAGCGCACCCTCTGTAAAACACAGCTTGAGTGTCCCCATAATGACGCAGGTGAATACAGAGGACCTAGCCGGCCACCATCCCATTCAACTGCTGCCTCCCTTTGGATCAGTACAACTCAGAATTAATCTAGTATTCATTTGTCGGCAGAGCATTTTATTGGTTGCTTTTAGGAATTTCATAGGAATTAGCAAAAGCTAATCTGCCCTTGAGGATTTGGAAGGACAAAGGAAATTGCAGGACTTACCCTTGCCCTCTTCTCTATCACGATGGGCTCCTTGCTGTTCCTGAAAGGTGGCTGGCATACTCTTATCTCAAGGCCTTCGCACTTGCTATTCCTTCTGTTTGGAAGGACTTTCTCCCTTAGCTCCACAAAATGAGGTTATTTTACTTTTGGGGTTGGGGTGTTTGTTCAAACATCTTTCTTCCCCAAAGGCTTTCTCTGCTTGTACCATTTAAATGGCAACTCCCCCACTGCTCGGGTGTCCTAGCAGTACGAGAACGGTATGATCAAAAGCATGTGAATATGATGCTGAAGACGGGTACCGAAGGGCTGGGCGTAGCTCAGTGGTAGAGCACACGCTTAACATGTGCAAGGCCCCAGGTTCAATCCTCCATCCTGAAGGAAAAGTGTGTGCATGTGTGTATGTGTGTGTGTGCGCATACATGCATGTGTGTGTGCACACGTGAACGTGTGTATGTGTGTGTGCGTACATGCATGTGTGTGTGCACACGTGAGCGTGTGTATGTGTGTGTGTGTAGTGGAGATGAGCACTGACTCAGGAAGTTTCTGCAAGCTAGATGGGTCTCATCAGAAAAGAGAGAGAGGGAGGGAGAGAGGAAGAAAATTGTCTTTCTGAAAATTGTTGTAGTACTGAGGATTGGATACAGGAGCATTCTACCTTCCAGTCATACTCCCAGCCCTATTTTATTTATTTTTCTTTTTCTAATGTTTCTTTTCTTTTTTATTGGTGCATTGTAGTAATACATCTTACTGGGGTACAAGATGGTAGAGGCATACGTGCACACATCACTCATTTAGCCCTTCCTTGATGCCCACCCCATTCCCTCCCCCTCCCTCCTTCTCATGTTCGGCTTAGCGATTGACTTTGATATGTATGAGTATACATCATGTACATCCGTGAATTTCCATCTTTCCCCTTCCCATCCTCCTCAGTTAGGTTGCCTTATTTGCTAATCTATGTTTCTTCTTCTTCATCTACAGTTCTTTCTAGGACCCTTTATCTCCCTAGTTTTCTCATATTAGGGAAAGCATCCAATTTTTTTACTTTTTGTGACTGACCAATCTCATTTAGCATAATGTTCTCCAGTTCCATCCATTTACCCACAAATGAGATAATTTTGTTTTTCTTTATGGTCGAGTAAAATCCCATTGTGTATATGTCCCATCTTTTTGTAATCCATTTATCTGTCGATGGACATCTTGGCTGGTTCCACAGTTTGGCAATTGTGAATTTTGCAGCTGTGAACATAGATAAGCACGCGTTAGTTTAGTGTTTGGTTTTCATTATTTTGGAAAGATACTCAGAAGTGGCCTTGCTGGATCACATGGTAGGTTCGTTCCCATTCTTCTGAGGATCCTCCATACTGTTTTCCAAAGTGGTTGCACTAATTTGCAATCCCATCAACAGTGTAGTAGATTTCCCACTTCTCCACATCCTCGCCAGCATCTGTTGTTGTGTTTTTAATCGTTGCCATTCTATTTATTTATTTATTTATTTATTTATTTATTTAGCGGTACTGGGGATGGAACCCAGGAGCATTCTACCTCCAACCTACACCCCCAGCCCTATTTTTTATTCTTTATTTTGAAACATGGTCTCACTGAGTTGCAAAGGGCCTAAGTAGATGAGGCTAACTGAGAACCATGATCCTCCTGTCTCAGCCTCCCAACTCTGCTGGGATTACAGGCATGCACTACCATCCCTGGCTATAATGATATATATATAATATATATATATTTTTTTGCGGTACTGGGGATAGAACCCAGGGGGCATTCTACCTCTGAGCTACACCCCAGCTCTACTTTTTATTCTTTTTTTTTTTTTTTTTTTGAAACAGGATCTCACTAAGTTTGGAGGGCCTCACTAAGTAGCTGAGGCTATTCACAAACCGCCATCCTCCGGTCTTAGCCTCCCAAATGCTGGGATTACAAGCGTGCGCCACCACACCCATCCTATAATTGCTATTCTAATTGGAGTTAGATGAAATCTCAGGATAGTTTTGATTTGCATCTCTGATTGCTAATGATGTTGAATATTTTTTCATACATTTATCGGCCATTTGAATTTCTTCTCTTGTGAATTGTCTATTTAGTTCATTTGTCCACTTTTTTTATTGGATTCTTTGTTTTCTTAGCATTGAGTCTTGATTTTTTTGTATGTTATAGATATTAACCCTCTATCAGAAGAAAAAGTTTCTCCCATTCTGTCGACTCTCTGTTGACACTCTTGACAGATTTTTGTTTTGTTTTGTTTTTGCTATACATAAGCTCTTCAGTTTAATGCAACCCCTCATATTTGATCCTCCTTTTAATTTCTTATACCTTTCGAGTCTTTTTTTTGTGTGTGTGTGTGGTACTGGGGTTACACTCCCAGACCTAGTTTTACATTTTTTTAAATTTGGAAACAGAGTCTCTAAAGCCCGGCCGGCGTGTGACTTCATTTGAAATCCCGCCTTCTTGTCTTCCTGCTCCCCCTGCTCCCTAACCTACCATTTGCCCTCTGGGAACATTTCCCAAAAGCGAAAGTTACAAATTACTTGCACGTGTAGCTTCATCTCAGGACCTATTCCCTAGCGAACCTGACCTAAGAGAGCAAGTCAGTCGATAAATGAAGATAAACTGCAGGAAGAAAAGAGCACTGTGATGGGGAATGACGGAGAAAGCGACTTCAGGTGAGGAGAGCGGGCGAGACCACCAAGGCGGGGACATTCCGGCCAAGAGGGAACCCAATATGGAAAAGGCCAGGGGCAGGGGTCTCAGGCAGAGGGAATGGAAGGGCCTGGGAGGGCTCGGCATTTGCACTTGGCGTGCTCTAGGGATTGTGTAAAGCCTAGTGTGGATGAATGGCAGGTAGTGATGAGACAGGGCCTGGAAGGTGAAAAGCCAACGCATGCCGGGTCTTCAGGCACTCATAAACAGTTTGTTGTTTATGGTACTAGGGACTGAGCCCAGGGGCACCACTCTACTACTGAGCTACATACACCCCCTTATGTTGAGATGAGATGTCACTAAATTGCTCAAACTGGCCTCAGACTTGTGATCCTCCTGCCTTTGCCTCCCAAGTAGTTGGGATCATCGTTGTGTATCACTGTGCTGAGCTCATGATAGAGCTGTTGGGGTGCACCACAAGCAGATGGAATTCCACTGGAGGGTTTTCAGCGGTAGCAAGATGCAATTGTATTAACATTAAACATTGTTTGCTGCCGGGAGTGGTGGAGCACGCTTGTAATCCCAGCATTCGGAGGCTGAGACCGGAGGACCGCAGTTCAAGGATAGCCTCAGCTACTTAGTAAAGCCCTTTGCAACTCAGTGAGATCCTGTTTCAAAATAAAGAATAAAAAATAGGGCCGGGGGTGTCACTCAGAGGTAGAATGCACCTGAGTTGTATCTCTAGTACTGCAAAAAAAAAAAAAAAAAAAAAATTGCTCTGGCCCCCTGGTGGAGGCACGGAGTGGAGGGAGGAAAAGCAATGAGAAATTGTAACAGTGGTCTAGTAGTCCAGTGGTCCAGTAGTCCAGTGGTCCAGTGGTCCAGTGGTCCAGTAGTCTAGTGGTCCAGTAGTCCAGTGGTCCAGTGGCCCAGTGGTCCAGTAGTCCAGTGGTCCAGTGGCCCAGTAGTTCAGTGAGAAACAGTGTGGGCTGGGTCTGTGGAGATAGAAATGGAAAGAAGAAAGGTATGTTTTGAGATAGGATTGACAGGACCTACTGATAGCAAGAGGAAGAAATTAAGAATGACTCTCAGGTTTGGGGTTTGGGTAGCTGGGTGAATATATTTCATCAAGATAGGAATAGCTGGGAAGGAACCAGGATTTGGGGACAGAGAAGCCCACATACAACTTAATGCAATTTAATTTTCACAAAAGCCCTTTAACCAACATGGAAACTGAGGCTGGGGAAGTTGAGTAGCTGGCTTCAATTTGCCGCTAGTATACAGTACTGGAGAATCTAAAGCTGACCTAAAAGCCCGGCGTGGTGGCGCATGCTCGTAATCTCGGTAGTTGGGAGGCTGAGACAGGAAGATCACGGTTCCTGGCCAGCCTCAGCAACTTGTGAGGCCCTCTGCAACTTAGTGAGACCCCATTTCAAAATAAAGAAAAAAAAATAGAGCTAGGAGAGTAGCTTGGAGATATAATGCCCCTGTGTTCAATCCCCAGTATTACAAAAAATTAAATTAAATTAAATTTAAAAAATTAAAGTAAAAATAGCCTGGCGTGGTGGCACACACTTGTAATCTCAGCATTTGGGAGGCTGAAACCAGAGAATCGTGGTTTGCGGACAGCCTCAGCTACTTAGTGAGGCCCTCCGCAACTCAGTGAGACTTTCAAAAATTAAAGAATAAAAAAAAAATAGTACTGGGGGTGTAGCTCAGAGGTAGAATGCACCTGGGTTATTTCCCCAGTACCACAAAAAAAAATTTAAAAAATAAAAATAATTTAGCTGGGCGTGGTGGAGCACGCTTGTAATTCCAGCATTTGGGAGGCTGAGACGGGAGGATTGTGGTTCGCGGACAGCCTCAGCTACTTAGTAAGGCCCTCTGCAACTCAGTGAGACCCTGTTTCAAAACAAAGAATAAAAAACTGGGCAGGGGGTGTAGCTCGGAGGTCAAATGCCTCTGGGTTCCATCCCCAGACCCGCAAACAAAAACAAAAATAAAAATAAAAATAATTAAAAAAAATAAAACTGATCTAAATGTTACCTTAGGAGCTCTGGTCTGTCACTATAGACAACCAGCCCCTCACTTGCATAGAAGTCCCTGTGTCCCCGGGAGAAAGGCTAAGCGAGGGCTCCTGATAGATGCTGGGGTTAGGGAGAAGAGCCACACGAAGACACCCCATCTCTCGGAAGGCTCATCAGAGCTCAACTTGAAAGTTATTTGAACTCCTATGAAAAGTTGGCTGAAAGAGCATCTCACAAAACCACATTCCCCATTGGGGCAGAAAAGCGATGGCTCTCCTTAACTGCAGGGGAGCAGTCATGGGGTAGGAGGTGGTGGGGACACAGACCTAGGGCTGGACTCCAACGGACTCTTTCCCAAATGTTCCTTCAGTGTCAGCACTTCCAGGCCCCTCCCACCCGTGCAGCCCTGGCTCCAGCCAGTTTCCTGAACACAACAAGCTCTTTCATGCCTTTGTCAAAGGCACAGGCTGTTCCCTCTGGGGGACTGGAGCGGAGCTCCTCTGCACCTTTACCTTCCGGCAGCTCCTCCTCTGCTGTCAGTACTTAGCTCTCCGAGGAGCTTCCCTGTGAAGTCTCCATCCCCAGGGAGTGTTAGTCACCCCTCTGTCCTGAAGGCTCTGTTGAGGCACGCGCTGTGGGCTCAACCCTCCCCATGTTACAGGCAGGGAAAATCCGAGCCTCCAGAGCAGCTGCTCCGTGCACAAAGGCGCAGGGCTGGCGCTGGGCACTAGAGCATCCTCTGTCATGTGAGCCAGATGGGGCGAGAGGGTTTCCTGATGGTCCCTCCAGACCTGGCGGGGTGAGGACCGGGATCCACAAGGATGATGGCTGTGCAGGAGGGATGAGGGCGAGCAGGGGGTCCTTACAGTCTACTTCTTTTTTTTTTTTTTTTTTTTTTTTTTTTTTGTGGTACTGGGGTTCCTGGAAGCCCTTCTAACTCCGGGCTACACTCCCAGGCCTATTTTATATTTTTGAAACAGGGTCTCTTACGCCAGCGCGGCTGGCTTCAAACCTGAGCGATCCTCCTGTCTCCGCCTCCCAAGCGCGGGGATTACAAGTGTGTGCCACCACGCCCGGCTACAGTCTACTTCTAAAATCTTCTACCGAGCTTCATGAACTGAAATTATTCCTTGATGTGTCTTTTTTCTGTTTGTTTGTGGGGTTTTGTTTGTTTTGTTTTGTTTTCAATACTTAGGATTGAACCTCGAGTCTCAAGCATGCAAGATAAGTTCTCTGCCACCCAGCTATACCCCCAGTCCAATGCATCTTTTCTCTGACACTTCAAGGAAGAACCATGGCCCTGACAAAGGGACTCTGTCTGCCTTACTTAAGAAGATTCTAAGTGTGGCTCTCAACCAAGGTATCCTGAATACCTCTTGTCTGTCTGCACCTGGTGCTGTGCTAAGCAAACTAAAGAGAACTGCCCCTTGTTTTATATCTGTCGCTGGGCTCTTGGCATTAAGAGCATCTCCCATGTATAAGCACTTCACAGTTTACAAGCTACCAAACTGCTTCAGTTTAACTTTCACACAAAATCAAGGTACTACTGCTATAACCCTGTTACAGATAAAGAAACTGAGACTCAGCCAGGTGTGATGGTGCATACCTGTAATCCCAGTACTTGGAAGGCTGAGACAGGAGAGGAGGATTGCCGGTTTGAGGCCAGCCTCAACAATTTAGTGAGGCCCTCAGCAACTTAGTGAAACCCTGTGTAAAATAGAAAATGAAATAGGGTGGCTGGGGGTGTAGCTCAGAGATGGAACGCCCCTGGATTCGTATGAGGCACTTGATAGGATGAGGCACCAGGACAGGCACCCAAGCGCCACCCACCACAAGTGCAGTATTCACCTGAAGAACCATCAGCAGCTGCTCCCCTGAGGAATACCACTGTTCTAAAACCCTGAGTAAATTCTAATTTCTTGACCTTCAGGACTCAGGAAGGCCTTTCTGACTGTGGTTTGTGCCCTGGCCAAAAACAGCATTATTATGGGGACTTGCAATTACAGGGGCAGTTTGCAGCATGCCCTAACCAAACCAGGAAGAGCTCCATCCTAGGCTGATGAACAGCTCTGCCTCCATAAAGGAGAGACGAGTCCAAAGAAAATAAACACACAGCAAATTGCTTCTTGTAGTAGGAAAGTTCCAGCGTGGGGGCATAAAAAGAAACATATCACAAGGAAGGAAGAAAATGGCGCTGGGGGAGAGGAATAGAAAGTATTGTGAAAAAGAACTAAGGAATGCGGAAATACAAGCAATCAGGATGAAACTATTAGTGAAAAGAGAAAGAAATGGGATGTAGCTCAAGAGAGAGGTCGTCTTGCAATCCCCGCGCTTGGGAGGCTGAGACAGGAGGAGCGCGCAGGTTCGAAGCCAGCCTCAGCTGCTTAGCAAGGCTCTCAGCAACTTAGTGAGACCCTGTTTCCAAATAAAATATTAAAAAATGGGTCTGGGAGTATAGCCCGGAGGTAGAAAGCCTCTGGGTTCCACCCCCAGTACCACAAAAAAAAAAAAAAAAAAAAAAAAAACAGAGAGAGAGAGAGGTCGTGAAATGTTGTTATAGTTTGGATATAGAATGTCCTCTGGAAAAGCTCATGTACTGGCAATGCACAAAATGTTCAGAAATGAAATAATCAAATCACAAGGGTCCCGATTGCATTTATCTCCATGGATAAATCCACTGATGGATTAATAGTTTGAATGGATTCACTGGGTGGTGATGTCGGCAGGTGGGGCAGGGCTGGAGGAGACAGGGTCAGTAAAGCCACAAGCCCCTTTCTCTTCCCCCAGTGCTTCCAGAGTCCATGATAAGAGAGCAGCCCCTCAGTGCACCTGCGGCACCACCACCATCGATACCTCAGAGCCGGCTCTGTGGGCTGAAACCTCTGAAACCGTGAGCCCCAAATAAACCCTCCTTCCTCTAAGCTGTGGTCGTTGGGTTTTGTTGTTGCTGTTGTTGTTGTTTGATTTTTTGGTGGTACTGGGGGTGGAACCCAGAGGCTTTCTACCTCCGGGCTATGCTCCCAGCCCTTTTTTATACTTTATTTGGAAACAGGGTCTCACTAAGTTGCTGAGAGCCTCACTGAGTAGCTGAGGCTGGCTTCGAACCCGTGCGATGCTCCTGTCTCAGCCTCCCAAGCGCAGGGATTACAAGCGTGCGCCACCACGCTTTGTTGTTTGATTTTTGTTTTTTAGTATTGGGGATTGAACCCAGGAGCATTCCTTTTTTATGTATATGTGAACTTATTTTATATACATATTTATATCACATACACATGCATCTCTCTATATTTTAATCATTTTCCATTATTTATAGTTGTTATGCTCTATAAAATCACTCTGAACACCGAATTAACAAGTATTGAACTGTTGCCTCCATGGTAAATACAGGGTTATGTTCTTGCAAGCCTCTGGTCAGAGTGTTTTGTAAGCTGATGAATATGCAGCCTTATTTTATGTGTGTTTCTATTTAAATGCACATTTCTCAATATATATGGTTGATTATTAACATAGAACTTATTGCTAGCAGCTCTGTAACTCGCATCTGAATGAAGCTTGTATGACACATACCCTCTCCATAAGCACATCACAACCTTCTTATGCTTAGGAACACTCGATAGCACTGCAATTTTAGGAGCCATTTTTTTTTTTTTTTTTTTTTTTTTTTTTTTTTTTTTTTTTTTGGTGGTACTGGGGTTCCTGGAAGCCCTTCTACCTCCGGGCTACACTCCCAGACCTATTTTTACATTTTCATTTTGGAAACAGGGTCTCCTAAGCCAGCGCGCGCAGCGGGCTTCGAACCTGAGCGATCCTCCTGTCTCCGCCTCCCAAGCGCGGGGATTACAAGCGTGCGCCACCACGCCCGGCGTTAGGAGCCATTTTAGACAACAAAAAGCACTAAATAGAACACAAAAAGGACAGTAGTTTGGGGTAGAGTGAGGAGCATTTTTTTATTTTTTGTTTTAAAACAGAATCTCACTAGGTTGCTGAGAGCCTCACTATGTTGCTGAGGGTGGTCTCGATCCTGCAACCCTCTGTCTCAGACTCTCAAATAATGGATCACAGGTGTGTGCCATCATACCTGGTGAAAATGTTGACTGAAATAAATGTCAGAAATAAATATTCATTTCAATAATATAAAAGGAAAACTAAAAGAAATTTGAGGTTCTACAATGAATGAATGTGTATTGAGTCCCATGGGGCTCATCATCATGACAAGCAAGGGAAGAGATCATAACAGCTCTATTTATTAAGTTAACACTGTGTTCCAGGCACTGTTCTGTGATTTTATTTATTTATTTATTCATCTTTATCTTTTTTTAAATTTTTGTGTGTGTGCAGTGCTGGGGCAGAATGCCAAGGGCATCTACCTCTAAGAATATCCCAAGCCCTATTTATTATCATTGGTGATGATGATGATGATAACGGGAATGAACCCAGGGATGTTCTACCTCTGAGCTACACCCCCAGCCCTATCTTATTTTTTTTTATGAAACATTTTTGAAACACGGCATCACTAAATTCCTAAGAATCTTGCAAGTTGCTGAGGCTGGCTTTGAACCTGCCATCCTCCTGTCTCAGCCTCTCAAATATTGAGATTCTTGAGTATTGAGAGTACAGGCATGTGCTACCACCCCTGGATCTGTTCTAAGATTTTATTTTATTTTATCTTATTTATTTTTGTGGGTCTGGGGATGGAACCCAGGGGCATTCGACCTCCGAGCTACACCCCCTGCCCTATTTTTTATTCTTTATTTTGAAACCGGGTCTCACTGAGTTGCAGAGGGCCTCACTAAGTAGCTGAGGCTGTCTGCAAACCGCGATCCTCTGGTATCAGCCTCCCAAATTCTGGGATTACAAGCGTGTACCCCCACGCCCGGCTTTGTTCTATGATTTTAAAAAGATATAATGTCGCTGGGCGTGGTGACGCACGCTTGTAATCCCCAGGCTTGGGAGGCTGAGACAGGAGGATCACACAGGTTTGAAGCCAGCCTCAGCTGGCTTAAGAGACCCTGTTTCCAAATAAAATATAAAATAGGTCTGGGAGTATAGCCTGGAGGTAGAAGGCCCCTGGGTTCCATCCCCAGCACCGCCGAAAAAAAAAATAATAATAATAATAAAAATATAATGTCATCTAATGTGAACAATATTCTAAACATTTCACAAATCATAAAAATGAAAAGCTAAGGCACATGCGATTTAAATATGTTCCCCAAGATCTCTTCGATAGTAACAAAGACAGGATTGAACTCAAGGTCTTGATCTGACCTCCAACCCAATGCTTTCTGACCTGCTGAAGCCTGGCCTGCCCTGACACCTCGGTGTTTACAAGGTTAGCACTCAGATTAATGTTTAAATCCATGAATTCTATGAAGCGATCCTAACAAATGTGTGTGTGTGTCTGTGTAAATGCAGGTGTGCATGTGTAAGCAGGGGGGTTCTCTGGGAAGGAATTGATAAAAACACAATTTAAACCAATATAAGCTAAAAAGGAGATTTTTGGCAGCAGACATGGGGCACTCTCAGAACAAAAGATGAATTTGACAGGGAGGTCAAGAAACAGAAAATTCTGAGAATTTAGCTCCTGGAATAAGGGATTCGAAAGCCCTCAGGAGCTCTCCCTCTGCTCAACCTACTCCTCTCCTTGGGTTGACATCATCTTCCTCTTCATGGGGTAGAGAATGACTTCTGTACTCTTAGCCTAGCAAGAACCCCACAAGTACGGAAGCTTCTTTCCCTCTTTTTCCCCAAGGTAAAAAGTTTCCATGGAAGAACTGTGCTTGGTCCATCTTAGGTCATCTACCCAACCATGGGCCATCACTGTGGCCCTAGCAGCAAAGGTCTATGATCATGCTGGTGTGTGTGTGTGTGTGTGTGTGTGTGTGTGTGTGTGTGTGTGTGTGTGTGCATGGACTGAGGATAAACTAGGCTAATAGAGGGTAAGCATCTGTACCATTAAGCTCCACTTCTAACCTTTATATTGGGCTTTGCTGGAACCTTTCCAGGAAAAAGCTGTTGTTCTGGATAGTCAAAACAATGAATGTCCATGAGAAACGAGACTACCAGCAATAAAATTACAAGCATCAGAAGAATTGCAAAAACAGCCAAGATCAAAGTGTTTGAGAACTAGGAATGTAGCTCAGTGGCAAAAAGCATTTATCTAGCATAAGTGAGGACCTGAGTACTATCCCCAGGACTGCAAAGAAAATAAAACAAACTACAACAAAACCAAAAACTAGGAGTTTGATACCTAGGATAAAATGCTCACTAAAAAAAACTGGCGTGGTGGTACACGCTTGTAATCCCAGCATTCAGGAGGCTGAGACATGGAGGATCGCGGTTTGCAGACAGCCTCAGCTGTCTATTTTTTATTCTTTATTTTGAAACCGGGTCTCACTGAGTTGCAGAGGGCCTCACTATGTAGCTGAGGCTGTCTGCAAATCGCGTGCGCCACCACGCCCAGCGACATTATATCGCGCAGGTTCAAAGCCAGCCTCAGCTACTTAGTGAGGCTCTCAGCAATTTAGTGAGACCCTGTTTCCAAATAAAATATAAAATGGGTCTGGGAGGATAGCCCGGAGGTAGAAAGCCTCTGGGTTCCACCTCCAGTGCCCCACACACACACACACACAAAAAAAAAAAAAAAAAATTCAACAGTATTCAATAAATATTTTTCAACAACAACAACAACAACAACAAAAAAGTCCCTCCTGTGCATCTGTCCATAGGAAACTAAACCAGTATGTTGAAGAGACATCCGTGATCCCATATTTATTGCAGCACAATTCATAACAGCCAAGAAATGGAAGAAAATCTAAGCATCCATTCACTAAGGAAGGGATGTAAAAAATTCAGCAGAAGCTGGGCGTGGTGGTGCACGCTTGTAATCCCCGCGCTTGGGATTACAAGCGCTTGAGACAGGAGGATCGTGCAGGTTTGAAGCCAGCCTCAGCTACTTAGTGAGGCTCTCAGCAACTTAGTGAGACCCTGTTTCCAAATAAAATATAAAATGGGTCTGGGAGTATAGCCCGAGGTAGAAAGCCTCTGAGTTCTACCTCACTCAGTTACTGAGGCTGGGTGCCAAAAAAAAAAAAAGCAATTTAAGAGATTGTATTAGTCTTTTGTTGTTGTTGCTATAATAAAATATCTAAGGCTGGGAACTTATAGCAAAAAGAGTTTTACTTGCCTCACAGTTTTGGAGGCTAAAAGGCCAAACGGCACAGTGTCCGCTCTGGTGAGGGCCCTTTGGCTGCATCTCCTCCAGGTGGATGACACCACAAGGGCAAAAGCACTTGAAAAAGAGCAATCGTAAGACAGGAAGCCAGGGAGCGGAGCGGGTAATGGGTCTTGCAGCCTCCCACTAGGCTCCACTCTTAAAGGTCCAGCACCTCAACATCACCACATTGAGGACCAAGCTTCCAGTAAATGAAACCTTAAAAGGCAAACCACGCCCCAACCCTAGCAGGGCTGGATTAGGATGCCAGCTCTGTAACCTTTTAACAGTTCTGTTTTGAAGGCATATGCATTCTGGGAGAGTTGACTAATGTAGAGTCACACTCTGAGTTTTTTTTTCCACTAAATATTAATTCATTCTGATGATAGGTTTTATTAATAATTATTGCTTAGAGCATTTACATATTTATGCCATATTTTTAGCAGAATTGTTTGCATATGTAAAGTTCTGCATTAATGCAACCAATCATCATCTATTAAGAAGTCACTGGGAGTTGAACTCTGAAGCAATCAAAGCAGATGCTCCAGCTCATCCCACGGGGCGCTCTGGTGCTGGGATAGCCCTGCAGTGTTGCCTCCCACTGAAGCAAGGAGGCTGGCCTTTGTATGCGCTCCACGGCCAGTCATTGGTCAATCTCTGCTGCCTCAGCCCCAAGAGTTGCAACCTTAGGAAAGGCAGTTCCCTTCAGCCAAGGTTAATTTCTGCCAGGTATGTGGCACATGCTTGTAATCCCTGTACTTGGGAGGCTGAGACAGAAAGATCGCAGGTTTGCACCCAGCCTCAGCAACTTAGTGAGGTCCTCTACAATGTAGAGAGACCCTATTTCAAAATAAAAGAATAAAACCGAACTGTGGGTATAGCTCAGAGGTAGAATGACCCTGGGTATTTTTGTCCTAGTACCGCACACCTCAAATTATTAATTAATTAATTAATTAATTAAATGAATATACACTTTAGGGGATAAAAGATTAATTTCGAGGATGGGTTCATCGATGAGAGTGGTGGGGTGGGGACCAAACCCAGGGCCTGTGCATGCCAAACAAGCACTCTACCATTGAGCTGCACCTGTCAGGGGGAAAACACAAAAATTCATGGGCTTCTTGGCTTATGTGGCAGAAAAGAATTTTAACATGCGCCTGTCAGAGACAAAGACAGGACTTTATTTAGAAGAGAAGATACCAGTTCAAGAGCTTCTGGGAAGTGAGATGGTACAAGCCACAGGCTTTTGAGGCTTTTACAGTTTGCTTATTTATTTATTTATTTATTTATTTATTTATTTATTTAGAGATACTGGGGATGGAATCCAGGGGCATTCTACCTCTGAGCTATACCCTCAGCCCTATATTTGTGTGTGTGTGGGGGGGGGGGAGGGTCTGGGATGAAACCCAGGGGCATTTGAACACTGAGCTATACCCTCTGCCCTATTTTTTAAATTCTTTATTTTGAAACAGGGTCTCACTAAGTTGCGGAGGACCTCACTAAGTAGCTGAGGCTGTCCAGGAACCGAGATCCTCCAGTCTCGGCCTCCTGAGTGATGGGATTACAAGCGTGCGCCACCATGCCCGGCTCCTAGCCCTATTTTTTATTCTTTATTTTGAAACAGGGTCTCACTGAGTTGCAGAGGGCCTCACTATGTAGCTGAGGCTGTCTGCAAACCATGACCTTCCTGTCTCAACCTCCCAAATGCTCGGATTACAAACCTGTGCCACCATGCCTGGTTCTTTTATAAAAACCTGCAGGAGGGGTGGTGAATTGGCTCGGACACCCCCCCCCCATGCCATTCTGGCATGGGGATGTAACTATCTTCTGTACTTCTATCTTTTTAATAAACTTCTTTAAAAAAAAAAATCCTGCAGGAGGGGCGTGGGGGGGTCATCCAGCAGGCTAGAGGTCTGGACTTGCTCTTAATTCTCAGGTTTAAAACATCACATGGATGGGTAGTGACTGGGTGGTATCTGACATTGTCCCTCCACTTGGATCCTCTGTGTACTAAGTATCTCTGAAATCTCCATTGGAGAGTGGAGCCCTTGGGATTAAGGGTGTGGCACACTGAGGCTTCTACCAAAGACAGAACACACCCTGGAGAGTGAAGTTAGAGATTATAAATTTTTCTTTTTCTTTCTTTTTTTTTTTTTTTTTTGTGGTACTGGGGGTGGAACCTAGAGGCTTTCTACCTCCGGGCTATACTCCCAGACCTATTTTATATTTTATTTGGAAACAGGGTCTCACTGAGTTGCTGAGAGCCTCACTAAGTAGCTGAGGCTGGCTTCAAACATGTGCGATCCTCCTGTCTCAGCCTCCCAAAGCACGGGGATTACACGTGTATGCCACCACACCTGGTGTATTTTTCTAGATTTTAAAACTACATTTTCAGCCGGGCGTGGTGGCACATGCTTGTAATCCCAGCACTCAGGAGGCTGAGACCGGAGGATTGCAGTTCATGGACAGCCTCAGCTACTTAGTGAGGCCCTCTGCAACTCAGTGAGACCCAGTTTTGAAATAAAGAATAAAAAATAAGGCAGGGGTTGTTGCTTGGAGGTTGAATGCCCCTGGGTTCCATCCCCAGACACACACACACACACACACACACACATACACACACACACACACACACACACACACACAAATATAGAGCAGGGGGTGTAGCTTGAAGGTCAAATGGCCCTAGGCCCCATCCCCCCACCCAAAAAAATTTAAAAAACTATATTTTCCTTTTCCTTCCCAATTCTGTCCTTTCTACTTAATATTTTATTTCTTCTATCCTAACTCACACCCAGACCCTCATCCACGAGTCTTTAATAGGCAGCTTTTTTAAGGGGTTCAAAAAGATCCTTGTCAGACCTGAGGAGATCATCTAGGGTTGCGCCTTTCAGCAAGTGTTAGTAGAAGGATGACATGGAGAGCGTCTCCACAGTGTATAAACATAGGACAGTAAAACCCACTGCTCTGGAGGAGTACCGTGACAGAATAACTGTAGTGTGGGAGAGCTGGGCCTTCTCAGTCATCCTGGCACACAGGCCCGGCCTGTTGGCGAGAACGAAGACAGCTTTGCACAGGGGAGCAGGAGCTTCAAAGGCAGGCAAGAATGCAGACCTGGAACCACTTGTACCAGTATTGGGAATAGCCTAGGAAGATTTGAGAAAGCTCTGATTATTAATATATTTCAAAAATAATTGTGTCAAAAAGACTGCAGACCTGGAGAAAGGCTTGGCTTTGGTCAGGAAGCAAACAGCTATTGAAACTTAGATTGACTTAGCTAAAAGTAATTAGCAAGTCAATAGGAGAGGAGAACTAGGCCTTTCTCTAAAGACAGATCTACATGATTAGATAAGCTAGCTATGATGGGAGGAGGGGTCGACCTTCCTGAAAGGAGACACCTTGCCACACCTTGCTGGGGGAGTACCTTACAGGGACGTTCACTACATCAGAATTACACAAACAAGATGGATGTCATGGGTATAAAAAGTCTGGTCCACATGCTGTATCTTGGAGGTGGTGAATTGGCCTGGACCACCCTCTCCCCCATGCCATTCTGGCATGGGGATGTAACTATTTTTTGTATTTCTATCTTTTTAATAAACTTTAAAAAATCTTCAACTGTCCAAGCTATGTATATTTATCCTTAGCTCAGGACAAGAACCCGCGGGTTTTTTTTTTTCTGTCTTTGGTCGTTTGGGGTTTTGTGGTGGTTTGAGGGAAAGTGTGTCCGGACTCTTAACAGGGGTCCCCGGGAACAGTTTCCCCACAACCATACTTTCCCAAATCCGTAACACCACTGAGCCCTTTTGCAGTTCTCATGCCCTCTGATAGATGAGATGGCCCTGACTGAGGTCCCCTGGTGATGGATCAAGAGAGGAGCTTAAAGCAGCAAAGGGGAACCCCTAGGAAGCCCCCCCACCATGCGGCAGTCACCTGGCATGGAAGATGGGTTTGGAGAGGAAGGATGAGCCTAGATCGTACATTAAAGAGTCAGAGAAATGTTTCTAACCCAGAACAACATTGAAGGAATAGGGTCATCTTCCCTTAGAGGCCAGTGAGGAATAAGACCGTCAAGTATGTCATCCCAGCAGACAAATGCATACTGGACTTCAAACCCAGCTTTCAGCATCAGCACCACAGAGGAGCAACAGAATCAGCCACCGTGGACTATAGGGGCCTCCTGGGGACCACGGAGATTTCCACTTCTCATTCTTGAATATAAGCTTCTGGAGTTCCCACTAACCAGCTGAAGGAAGCTACTACCAATTAATTTGACACTCAAAACAGAATTTTGTAGGCGTGTGTGTGTGTGTGTGTGTGTGTGTGTGTGTGTGTGTGTGTTGCTGGGGATTGAACCCAAGGACATTCTGTCCTCAAGCTACATCCCAGTCCTATTTTTATATTAATTAATTAATTTTTATTTTGCAGTACTGGGATCAAACCCAGGGGCATTTAACTTTTGAGCTACACCCCCATAAAAAATAGTGAGCCTGCCGGGGGTGGTGGCGCACGCTTGTAATCCCCGCGCTTGGGAGGCGGAGACAGGAGGATCGCGCAGGTTTGAAGCCAGCCGCGCGCTGGCTTAGGAGACCCTGTTTCCAAAAATGAAAATGTAAAAATAGGTCTGGGAGTGTAGCCCGGAGGTAGAAGGGCTTCCAGGAACCCCAGTACCACCAAAAAAAAAAAAAAAAAAAAATAGTGAGCCCTATTTTTAATTCTTAATTTTTGAAACTGGGTCTCACTAAGTTGCAGGGGCCTCACTAAGTAACTGAAGCTTGGCTGTGAACCTGCGATCCTATCTCAGCCTCACAAGGATTAGGATTACAAATGTGCACCATTACGCCTAGCTCTCTATTTTATTTCTTATTTGAACAGAGACTCACTAAGAAAGGTAGTAAGAGAAGCCATTTTATTGCCACTTGAATGTAGTAGAGGATGGGGTCATACAGTTACAAATAATTTCATAACAAAGCCAGGCATAGTGGCACACGCCTGTAATCCCAGTACTTGGAAGTTGAGACAAGAGGATTATAGGTTCAAGGACAGCCTCAGCAAGTAGTGAGACTCTCATCCACTTCGCAAGACCTTGTTTCAAAATAAAAATAAAACAAACTAGGGTTGGGAGTGTAGCTTGGAGGTAGAATATTTGCTCCTGGGTTCAATCCCCAGTAGTAGTAGTAGTAGTAGTAGTAATAATAATAATAATAATAATAATAATAATAATAATTCCAGAACAATGTAGAGAATGTTATGGATTGGGAGAATATGGTTTGGGGAAGCCTTTCCCCAGAAACCCCTGCTAGGGCCGCGGACATACTTACCCCCAACCCATAACAAAACCCAAAATGACCCCAAACTGGCATGAGGGGGTGACTTGAAATGAGTACACCAAAGGGCTTACACGTGGACTTGGCCTTTTATACCCATGACCTCCATCTTGTTTGGGTGACTCTGACTCTGAGGTAGTGAACTCCCTGTAAGGTACCTCCCCTTAACCCTGAAAGGTACCTCCCCCAGCAAGGTGTGGCAAGGTGTCTTCTTTCATGAAGGGCAAGGTCAAACCCTGCTCCATCCTCCCTGGATCATCATGTAGATGTCTTTAGATAAAAGCCTAGTTCTCTTAAGATCTGTCTTTAGATAAAGGCCTAGTTCTCCTCTCCTATTGACTGGTTAATTACTTTGAGCTAGGTTAATTTACATTGGAATAGCTGCCTGTTTTAGGCAGAAATCAAGTCCTTTCTTTACCCATGTCTGCCGCCATTTTGACACAACTATTTTGAAATATACCAATTATTTTCTTTTGAAATATATTAATAATCAGAGCTTTTTCAAGTCTTCCTAGGCCGTTCCCAATACTGGTACACTAAAGTCTATTTTGAAATATCTATTGTGTTTTTTGTTTCTGACTGGCTTATAACTCTTTTTCATCTATTTTCCATTTATCAGACATAACTTTTGAAATTATGACTCACATCCCTGTCACTCTAGTGAAGGAGCCTGGTTTCAAACCATGGGCTAATTTTTCAATGTAAGAGGAATGTATTGAGAATGACCAGGGAACTCTGAGCATCGGAAGACAGGAGAAAGGAGGCACCAAGGAAGGCTTGCGCTCAAAGTTTTAGGGATGGTTTGCTGAGGATGTTGCCCTGATACCGTCTCCCAGGAAACATCTAGGCAGCCAGGCACGGTGGATGTTATGGATTTGGGAAAGTATGGTTGTGGGGAAACTGTTCCCGGGGACCCCTGTTAGGGTCCCGGACATACTTTCCCTCAAACCACAACAAAACCCCAAAAGACCAAAAACAGAAAAAAAACGCGGGTTCATGTCCTAAGCTACGAATAAATATGATAGCTTAGACAGTTGCTGAAGATTTAAAGAAGTTTATTACAAGGATAGAAATACAAAAAATGGTCACAGCCCCATGCCAAAATGGCACGGTGGGGTCCGAGCCAACTCACCCCCTCCCCCCAAGATACAGCACATGGACCGGACTTATGACCTCCATCTTGTTTATGTAATTCTGACGTAGTGAACATCCCTGTAAGGTACCTCCCCCAGGAAGGTGTGGCAAGGTGTCTCCTTTCACAAAGGTGGACCCCTCCTCCCTAGCTTATCTAATCATGTAGATCTGTCTTTAGATAGAGAAAGGCCTAGTTTTCTACTATTGACTTGCTAATTACATTTAGCTAAGTCAGTCTACATTGGAATAGTTGCCTGCTTTTAGGCAGAAACCAAGGACTTGCACAGATTTACCCCTCATCCAATTTTTGAAATATATTAATAATCATAGCTTTCTCAAATCTTCCTAGGCCATTCCCAATACTGGTACAGTGGACACTGGTCAGCATGTGCTGGATTCTCCTGCCTGCACACTCATTCACGGGCACTCCTGACTCTGCCGGACACCCTAGTCATTTCCAAGTGACTGCACCTTTGTAGCCGCCCTCATGATTCAAAGTTGCAGGTGGCAGCTCCTGATTGACCTTGCTTTAAGGGCCAGAGGGAAGGGAGATAAATGATCTCTTTTATGCTAAGCCTGGGCTTCCTTAGTGAGAACGGGAGCCTTGCCTCCTCCAGTGTTTCTCCAAAGGACTTTGGAGTACTGGCCAGCTAGGGTGACAAGTGTCCATCATGGTGCAGTTTCTGTTTGTTAGCTTTGTTTTGCAGTGCTGGGGATCAAGCCCAGGGCCTCCTCCACATGTTTGGCAAGTGCTCTCTCACTGAGCTACAGCCCCAGCCCTACCATGTTGTTTAAATCCATCCTACATCCTCCTCCCACCTCAAGTCCCCACATCTGGCCTTGATGGTCCACTTGATCTGACCACACCTAACTTTTTTGTGTGTGGTACTGGGGATTGGACCCAGAGATGATATTCTATCTTTGAGATATACTCCCCAAGCCCTATTTTATTTTTCTATTTTGAATCAGGGTCTTAACTAAACTGTGGGTGGCCTCACTAAGTTGCTGAGTCTGGCCATGAACTTGTGATCTTCCGGTCTCAGCCTCCCACATACTGGGATTACATGTGCCACCACCACACCCGCTCACATCTGACCTTACCTTATGCCGGTCTTCGTGCGCATGTTCCCAACACATGGCGTTTCTGTCTGTTCCAGAACACGCCATGCTTATTCTGGCCCAGGGAATTGTTATTCTCTCAACCCAGAAGACCTTTCTCTGCTCTTCTCAAGGAACTTCCTTCTCCCTTGCAGGGCTCAGCTCCAGCATCTCTTCCTCGGTGAAACCATCCCCACGGAACTGAAACGGGGGTTTCTTGCGAGAAAACCCCGGCGAGTTCTTGTCTACGGGAGAGCGAAGAATGACACCCGCAGACCTCAGGAAGGGGAGTAAAAGGTTTATTGGAAGCAGCAGGGAATGGGGCAAGGGTGGCTGAACACCCCCAAAGGGGCTGGAACTCTGGGTCCAGCAGCTGCCTTCAGGACAATACTTGAGAGTAGCCCAAGCCGAATTGCCTTCAGGTGCAGGCTGCTTTCTTCCAGAACTCCGGGGTCCGGTAGCTGCCTTCAGGGTCACTACCCGAGTGTCGCCCAAACCAAGTGCCCATCAGTTGCAAACTACTTTCTCCCAGAGTCCATGCGATCTGCCAGAAAAGAGGTACAGGTCACCCCTAGGGGCCTGGCCAGCCATGATGTCCAGCAGAGGCCTTAAGGTCACTACTTGAGAGTCGCCCGAGTCATGTGCCTTCAGATGCACTCTGCCTTCTCTCAGGGCCAACACGACCTGCGAGAGAGAGAGAGAGAGAGAGAGAGAGAGAGAGAGAGAGAGAGAGAGAGAGAGAGAGAGAGAGAGAGAGAGAACAGCTCCCCAAAAGGGGAGGGCGTCCCGAGCGGGAAGTCCCCCCTTTTGCCATCTGACTGGCCGATGCCTGACCCCTTGCAAGTCCGTTTGTGGTTAGGGTGACTCCAAGGAGAATTTGCATAGGACATTTGCAAGTCCTTTGAAGGGTCTCCTTTCAGGAATGCCAGACTTGCTCGGTGGGTTTGTTGATTAGGAAACTCAGGATGGCCTTGTGAAGCTTTGACCTTCTTATCTCTGAACCTTTAGAGTTTCAGGTATCTGTTGTCTCTCAGGAAACTCAGGATGGCTTTGTGAAGCTCTGGTCTTCTTATCTCTGAGCCTTTGGAGTTTCAGGCATTTGTTGCCCCTCAGGGAACTCAGGAAATTAACTTTTTTCTACCAAGGCCTTTTCCCTATCTGCCTATTTCCTTTCTACCTCCTCAGAACCAAGCCTCCACCACATCCTCTTCCCTTTGCAGGGCTTGTTCACACCCGACATTTTCTCCTTGTTTTATTTCTTAAATATCTCTCTCTCTCCTCTGGAATTCAGCTTCTGTCTATGGCTGCCGTCTTCTAGCACCTGGGAAAGCGCCTGACTCAGAGCAGGTGCCATTTGTTGACTGGATAAATAGACAAATAGATGGCTAATTTTATGCATTAGAGACTTGTAGTTGATAAAAGCAATACAATGTTCTAATAAAAGCAATGGCAAATGGGATTCCAAAATGTTTTTCTTAAATAATTGACTTGTTGGAACACATCCATTGTGTGTGTGTGTGTGTGTGTGTGTGTGCGTGTATGTTACTAGGAACTGAACGCAGAGGCATTCTACCTCTGGGGGCATACACCCCCAGCCCTTTTATTATTTTTGTTTGCTTTTATTTTTCAGTTTTTGCAGAACTGAGGGCTGAACCCAGGGGCATTCTATCTCTGAACTACATCCCCAGTCCTATTTTTTTATTCTTAATTTTGAAACAGGGTCTCACCAAGTAGCTAAGGCTGTCTATGAACCTGGAATCCTCCTGTGTCCAGCCTCCCAAATACTGGGATTACAAGAGTGCACCACCACACCCGGCTTTATTTTTTGTTTTGAAGCAGAGTCTCACTACATTGCTGAGGCTGTCTCAAACTTGCTCAGCCTCCTGAGTATCATTAGGATTGCAGGTGAGAACTACCACATCCAGTTCACCCATTTCTTTTGGAGGTTTTATTAAGGCATTAGATGTTGTGGTGAAATATGTTTGGTGTGTGAGGGGAGAAGTAATTCCCCACCACCACCACCACACAAACAGAAAAACAGAAAAATACCACGGGATCTTGTCCTAAGCTAAGGATAAATATACATAGCTTGGACAGTTACTGAAGATTTAAAGAAGTTTATTAGAAAGATAGAAATACAGAAGATAGGTACAGCTCCATACCAGACTGGCATGGAGGGGTGACTCGAATGAATACACCAAAGGGATCACACGTGGACTTGACCTTTTTATACCCATGACCTCCATCTTGTTCACATAATCCTGATGTAGTAATCGTCCTGTAAAGTGTTACGGATTGGGAGAATATGGTTTGTGGAAACCGTTCCCCGGGGACCCCTGCTAGGGTCCCGGACACACTTTCCCAAACCCATAACAAAACCCAAAATGACCCCAAACAGAAGAAAAACCGTGGATTCTTGTCCTAAGCTAAGAATAAATATGCATAGCTTAGACTGCTGCTGAAGATTTAAAGTTTATGAGAAAGATAGAAATACAGAAAATAGAAATACAGCCCCATGCCAAAATGGCATGAGGGGGTGACTCGAAATGAATACACCAAAGGAATTACACATGGACTCGGCCTTTTATACCCATGACCTCCATCTTGTTTGCGTGACTCTGACATAGTGAACGTCCCTGTAAGGTACCTTTCCTCAACCCTGTAAGGTACCTCCACTAGCAAGGTGTGGTGGTGTCTCCTTTCATGAAGGGCAAGGTCCAACCCTGCCCCATCCTCCCTAGATCATCTTGTAGATCTGTCTTTAGAAAGAGGAAGCCCTTACTCTCCTCTATTGACTTGTTAATTACTTTGAGCTAGGTTAATTTACACTGGAATAGCTGCCTGTTTTAGGCAGAAACCAAGTCCTTTCTTTACCCTTGTCTGCCGCCATTTTGACACAACTATTTTGAAATATACCAATTATTTTCTTTTGAAATATATTAATAATTAGAGCTTTCCCAAATCTTCCTAGGCCATTCCAATACTGGTACATAAGGTACGTCCCCTTAACCCTGTAAGGTACCTCCCCCAGCCAGGTGTGGCATGTGTCTCCTTTCATGAAGGTCGACCCCTCCTACCATCTTAGCTAGCTTATCTAATCATGTAGATCTGTCTTTAGATAGAGACAGGCCTAGTTCTCCTCTCCTATTGACTGGTTTATTACTTTTAGCTAGGTTAATTTATATTGGAATAGTTGCCTGCTTTTAGGCAGAAACCAAGTCCTTGCACAGATTTGCCCCTCACCCAATTTTTGAAATATATTAATAATCATAGCTTTCTCAAATCTTCCTAGGCCAATCCCAATACTGGTACATTAGGGCTTTCAGGTGGGCTCTAATGAGGGCATATTGATCTTCTAGAGTAACCATGATTTCCCATCCAGGAGTTACCAACTAGTGCTCCCTCCATTTTGTGAATTAAAACAGAAAGTAGTGGCTAATTAAGAATACCACAAGAGTCAGGCATGGTGGTTCACGCTTGTAATCCCAGCATTTGGGAGGCTGAGAAAGGAGGATTGCAGTTTAAAGACAACCTCAGCTACTACTTAGTGAGGCCCTTTGCAATTCAGTGAGACCCTGTTTTATAATAAAGAATAAAAAATAGGGTTAGGGGTGTAGCTCAGAGGTAGAATGCCTCTGGGTTCCATCCCCAATACTAAAAAAAAAAAAAAAAAGAAAAAAAAGAAAAATAAATAAATAAATAATAAATAATAAAAATAAAATAGGGCTGGGATAGAACTCCAGGTATAGTGTAATCACCAGTGCCCTACACACACACACACACACACACACACACACACACACACACACAAGAATGTCACAAAAACAACCACATTCAGACTGTATGTGTCGGACACCACAGAATATAATTGCTACGGCATGGATCTGTGTGACAGACCAGAGTTTTGCTTTCACTTTTGATTCTTTTTGGCTGTGTGTTTCCATCTCTACACTGCTCTCTGTGTAGTCTGGGGCAAGTCAACCTCTCTGCTTCAATTTCCACATTTACAAAAGTAGAATAATAGCCGGGCGTGGTGGCGCACGCTTGTAATCCCCGCGCTTGCGAGGCTGAGACAGGAGGATCGCACAGGTTCGAAGCCAGCCTCAGCTACTTAGTGAGGCTTTCAGCAACTTAGTGAGACCCTGTTTTTAATAAAATATAAAAATAGGTCTGGGAGTATAGCCCGGAGGTAGAAAGCCTATGGCTTCCACCCCCTGTGTCACCAAAAAAAAAAAAAAAAAAAAAGTAGAATAATGAGAGCACCTACACTGGGTTTGGTGGCACACGCTTGTGATCCCAGCATTTGGGAGGCTAAGACAGGAGGATCACAGTTTGAGGCCAGACTCAACTATTTATTTATTTATTTATTTATTTATTTATTTATTTTAGTGGTACTGGGGGTGGAACCCAGGGGCTTTCTACCTCCAGGCTATATACTCCCAGACCTATTTTATACTTTATTTAGAAACAGGGTCTCACTAAGTTGCTGAGGACCTCATTAAGTAGCTGAGGCTGGCTTCAAACCTGTGCGATGCTCCTGTCTCAGCCTCCCAAGCATAGGAATTACAATCATGCACCACCATGCCCAGCTAGCCTCAACTATTTAGAGAGGCCCTTTGCAACTCAGTGAGACCCTGTTTCAAAATAAAGAATAAAAAATAGGGCTGAGGGTGTAGCTCAGAGACAGAATACCCCTGGGTTCTCTTCCTAGTACTACCAAAAAAAAGAAAGAAAAGAAAGAAAAAGAAAAAAAGAAAGAAGGAAAGAAAGAAAGAAAAAAAGAAAGGCAGGAAGGCAGGGGAAGGGAAGGGAAGGGAAGGGAAGGGAAGAGAAGAGAAGAGAAGAGAGAAGAAGAGAAGAGAAGAGGAAGCACCTACATCCTAAGGTTGTTGTGAGAACTAAATGAGTCAAAGTATAGAAACCAAGTAGAAGCCTGGCGTGGTGACGCACGCCCATAATCCCATTGCTTGGGAGGCTAAGACAGGAGGCCGGAAGGTTCAAGGACAGCCTCAGCAATGTAGCCAGACTCTCAGCAACCTAGCAGAACCCTACTTCAAAAAAACAAATTAAAAAAAGGGTGGGACATGGTGGCACAGGCTTTGAATTCTAGTACTTGGGAGGCTGAGACAGGAGGATTGCAGGTTCCTGGCCAGCCTCAGCTACTTAGTGACGCCCTCTGCAACCCAATAAGATCCTGTTTCAAAATATAAAGAATAAGCCGGGCATGGTGGCGCACGCTTGTAATCCCCGCGCTTGGGAGGCAGAGACAGGAGGATCACGCAGGTTCGGAGCCAGCCTCTCTGGTTTAAAAGACCCCATTTCCAAATAAAAAATATATAAAATAGGTCTGGGAGTGTAGCCCGGAGATGGGCTTCCAGGAACCCCAGTACTGCAAAAAAAAAAAAAAAAAAAAAAAAAAAAAAAATATATATATATATATATATATATATATATATATATATATATATATATTAAAAAATAGGACTGGGGTGTAGCTCAGAGGTAAATGTCCCTGGTTTCAATCTCCATAACTGCAAAAAAAAAAATAATTAAATAAATAAATAATAAAAAGGACTGGGGGTGTAGCTCAGAGAAAGATTGCCCCTGAATTCAATCTGTAGTAACACACACACACTCACACTCACACAATATTTAGCCTATAGTCAGTTTTTGTTGTTTTTGTTACTAAGGATTGAATCTAGGGGCATTCCACCACTGAGCTACATCCCCAGGCCTGCATTTATTTATTTATTTATTTATTTATTTATTGCTTATTTATTCATTCATTTGTGATACTGGGGATTGAACCCACGAGCATTCTACCTCCAAGTTACACCTCTAACCCTATTTTATTTTTACTTTGAAACAGGCTCTCACCAGGTTGATGAGCGTTTCACTACTTGCTGAAGCTGTCCTCAAACCTGTGATCCTCCTGTCTCAGCCTCCCAAATATTGGTATTATAAGTGTGTGCTACCATGCCCGGCTTTTTTATCTTTCAAATAAATCAGAAGCTGGATGTGGTGGTGCAAGCCTGTAATTTCAGTACTTGGAAGGCTGAGATAGGAGGATTGCTGGTTTGAAGCCAGCCTCAGCAACTTAGTGAGGCCTTGTTTCCAAATCAATCCATCAGACATAGGCATCCTGGGGCTTGCACAGCAGTTCCACCCTCATTGGGTACCAAAGCTCCTCTCTCCACCACTGATTAATGAAGGGTCCAAGAATTGCCCACCAACCCAAATATCGAAGGACTCACAAGAGATGTAAAATGCAAGCGAGGTTTATTGTCCCGGCTAGCCAGGGGTCGAGACCAAGACACTATAGCCGAGGTTCGACCCCTCCCCACTCCACGCTCTGAATTTTATAACCCTAGGAGGGAGTGGTTACACATGAGGGAGTGGTTACACACGTCAGAGCCCGCCAACCTTAGAATACAACCAATCAGATACAAGGACAAACAAGTACAACCAATAATTTTAAAACATGCATCCACACACGTCAGAGCCTGCTCTGCCTTTCCCACCCACCTTGGCTGGGCCAGGCTTATCTCTGCACTGAAGAACAGATTATCTCTGCACTGGAGAGCAGATTAGCCTGGCCTTGTTTGCTGATCTAGCTCAGAGATATGGGGATGGGGTCCCATTTACAAAGACCTTGGCCGGCAAGCTGGAGATTAGAGGCTTTGACCTTGTGGGTCCCCTACCCTTGTCCTTGGATGGATCTTGATTTTATTTCCAATCCTACCCTACTTCTATCTTAACTATATTTTAATACCTTATTTCTAATCCTAATATGGGAGAAGACTTCTCTAGTTAACTTCTCATATAGGGGGGAAAGCACTTCTTCCAGCCTGCTTTCCAGCACCCCTACATTTAATGAATGATTTGTATCTTCAAAGCCCAAGATGGCTGCAGAAGCTCCCGTCACCATGCCAAATTGGGGATTACCTCCTAGGAGAGTTGGTACCTGGAAGAAACCTCCCCAACAGACCCACATAGTACTTTCATTGGCTAGGACTTGTTCACCTGGCCACACTGAGCTATAAGGCTACTGGGAAATGTAGAATTTTCATGGATAGCTTACCATTCCAAATAAAATTGGCATTCAATTACTAAAGAAGAAAGGAGAAGTGAGATATTACACCTTGGGCAAATTGTGCACATCTGTAATCCCAGAACTTGGGAGACTGTAATAGGAGGATCAAAGGTTGGAAGCTAGTAATTTAGTGAGACCCTCAGCAACTTAGACCCTGTTTCAAAACAAAAAATTTAAAAAGCTGAGGGTGTAGCTCAGAGGTATTAGAATCCCCAGTACGTAAATAATAATAATGATAATAATAATAATAATAATAATAATAATAACAACAACAACAACAACAATAATAATAATAATAATAATAATATAATAAAGCCAAGTACGGTGGTACATGTTTGTAATCCCAGCATTTGGGAGGCTGAGGCAGGAGGATTAAGGTTTACCGCCAGCCTCAGCAGTTTAGTGAGGCACTCTGAAACTTAGTGAGACCCTGTTTCAAAATAAAGAATAAAAAATTGGGCTGGGGATATAGCTCAGAGGTAGAAGGCTCATGGGTTCAATCCCCACTACTGCAAAATAATTAATAATAATAATAATAACAACAACAATAACAATAACAACAATGAGGAGAAGGAGTGAAACGGGGTTTCTTGAGAAGAAACTCGGCGTTTCCTTACCGGATTCTTGTCTGCGGTGAGTGAAGAATGACACCCGCAGACCACAGGAAGGGAAGTAAATGGTTTATTGGAAGCAGCAGGGAACAGGGAAAAGTGGCCGAACACCCCAAAGGGGTTGTAGGAACTCTGGTGTCCAGCAGCTGCCTTCAGGACAATACTTGAGGGTATCCCAAGCCAAATGCCTTCAGTTGCAAGCTGCTTTCTCACAGAGTCCACAGGATCTGTCAGAAAAGAGGTGCAGGTCACCCCTAGGGGCCCTGGTCGGCCTTGATGTCCAGCGGAGGCCTTCAGGTCACTACCCCAGTGTATCCCGGGCCAAGTGCCTTCAATTGCAACCCACCTTCTCTCAAAGCTAATGCAACCTGAGAGAGAGAAAAGCTCCCTAGCGGGGAGGGGTTCCCAGAGTGGGTAACCATCCTGGTGACTGGTCTAGGGGTTTATATATCTCAGTAAGTCCTCTGTTACTTGGAGTCTGGGAGGCAGTTCTTAAAATTTGCATAGGGTATTTGCATGTCCTTGAGGGGTCTCATCTTTCAGTAGTGGTATCAGACTTGCTCCAAGGATGTCTCCTGGGTTTGTTGATTAGTAACCAGATGGTTTTGTGAAACTTTGGTCATTCTTATCTCTGAATCTTGGAAGGGCTGGTCTCTTTTTAGGAGCCTTGTAAGTTAATTAGTATTCCTTGCCCCTCAGGAAATTTTTTTCTACCAAGGCCTCTTCCCTATCTGCCTATTTCTCTTCTACCTCCTCAGGAGGAGTAACATAAAATGAAATGGGCTAAAAGAAGGAAAACCAGCCCTGCATAAAGGACTGACTTCAGAAGGAGGCCCTGGCCTGCAGGCTGATTCCTTGTTTTTCCTTTCTCTCAGCCGGCTCTATGCTGACCAGGTTCCAGGAGCATTCTACCTCTGACTACATACCCAATCCTCCTGTCTCAGCCTCCCAAGTGCTGGAAATACAAGTGTACACCACCACACCCAGCTAACGTTCCCATTTTAAACATCACACCCCTATGTTTTGCTCCTTGCAAAGGGCCACTGTGTCTGAACACGCTGTGTCCTGTTCACTGTTCTAGTCCCTCCAGTCCTGCCGCCGTCTGACTTCTGTCCAACTGTATGCAATGTTCCAGACCAGTGGCTCCTAAACATGCTGACCTTAAGACATACTCAAGCCAGGCGTAGTGGCGCACGCTCATAATCCCAGCATTTGGGAAGCTGAGACAAAAGGATCAGAGTATGCAACCAGCTTCAGCTACTTAGTGAGGCCCTTTGCAACTCAGTGAGACCCTGTTTCAAAATAAAGACTAAAATAAAATAGGCCTGGGGGGAGGGGTAGTTCGGAGGGAGAATGCCCCTGGGTTCCATCCCTAGTTCTGAAAAAAAAAAAAAAAAAAAAAAAGATTCACCTGAAGAGTTCTGCAAAAATACAGACCACGAGCTCCCACCCTGAAAATCAACCAGAGAAGTAAGGAGACAGAAAGGAAATAGGCAGATAGGGAAAAGGCCTCATAAGAAAAAAAAGGTAATTTCCTGAGTTTCCTGAGCTTCCTGAGGGGTGACAAATACCTGAAATTCCAAAGGCTCAGAGATAAGAAGGATCAGAGCTTCACAAAAGCCATCTGTTTACTAATCAAGCCTGGCATTCCTGAAAGGAGACCCTTCAAAGGACTTGCAAATACCCTATGCAAATCCTGAGAGCTGCTACCTGGAATTTCCAAAGTCATCCTAACCAAAATCGGACTTGCAAGCGGTCAGGCCTTTGCCAGTCGGATGGCAAAGAGGGGGCTTTCCCTCTCAGGACCCCCTCCCCTTTTGGGGAGCTGTTCTCTCTCGCAGGTCATGTTGGCCCTGAGAGAAGGCAGAGTGCATCTGAGGGCACGTGGCACGTGGCTCGGGCCACTCTCAAGTAGTGACCTGAAGGCCTCTGCTGGACATCATGGCTGACCAGGCCCCTAGGGGTGACCTGCACCTCTTTTGTGGCAGATCGTGTGGACTCTGGGAGAAAGTAGTTTGCAACTGATGGGCACTGCCTCTGCTGGACATCATGGCTGACCAGGCCCCTAGGGGTGACCTGCACCTCTTTTCTGCCAGATCGCGTGGACTCTGGGAGAAAGTAGTTTGCAACTGATGGCACTTGGCTTGGGTGACACTCAGGTAGTGACCCTGAAGGCAGCTACTGGACCCCGGAGTTCCAGCCCCTTTGGGGGTGTTCAGCCACCCTTTCCCCCATTCCCTGCTGCTTCCAATATACCTTTTACTTCCCTTCCTGAGGTCTGCGGGTGTCATTCTTCGCTCACAGTAGACAAGAACTCACCGAGTTTCCTCTCAAGAAACCCCCGTTTCAGAAGTTCTACATGGTCTCGGCTGAGTAAACTCATGGTTTTGTTTTTTTTTTTTCACTAAATGACTCAGCAGTGCACATGTTTTCTGCGTGCAGATGTGTGTACTTGAAACGCAAATGTGGGTGGAATGCTCCTAGAAGCCAAGCACTGTTCTGACCACTTCCAGTGGGCTAACTTTTTAAGGGCCATTATTCCCCTTTATATAGATCAGGAAACCAAAGCACAGAAAGGAAAAGCAATTTGCTCAAGGTTACACAGCTAACAAATGGAGGAGATTTGATCCTAGGTGCTCTGAGATCCTGTTTCAGCTCAGCCAATCTATTACAGATTCCCAAAATAACATACAGACTTACACATACATAGCACCTAGTAGCTACACCCCCTGCCCTATTTTTTAGTCTTTATTTTGACAAGCATGCCCTACCATGCCAGGCACAAACGATTTTGAATAAGAATATCTTGTCAGCCGGGTGTGGTGGCGCACACTTGAAATTCCAGCATTTGGGAGGCCGAGACTGGAGGATCGCGGTTCATGGACAGCCTCAGCTACTTAGTTAGGTCCTTTGCAACTTATTGCGACCCCATTTAAAAAAAAAAAAAAAAAGAATAAAGAATAAAAAACAGGGCAGGGGGTGAAGCTCCGAGGTCAAATGCCCTGGGATTCCATCCCCAGACCCATATATATATATATATATATGATAATTTTTCTTCACAAGAACATTGTGGTACAGATAAGACTACTATAAAGTTTGTTTGTTTGTTTATTTATTTATTTATTTGTGTGTGTGTGGTACTGAAGATTGAACCCAAGGGCATTCTGCCTTTGAGCTATAGCCCCAGCTCTAGTACATGGGAGGCTGAGACAGGAGGATCACAGGTTTAAGAAGTAAGTACTCAGTAAGTAGTGAGACTTGGCAACCCAGCAAGACTCTATTTCCAAACACACACAAAAAAAAGGCTGGGGGTATAGCTTGGAGGTAGAATGCCCCTGGGTTCGCGCGCGCACACACACACACACACACACACACACACACACACACACACAAAGGGATAGGAGTATAGCTCAACTATCCTCACAGCTCTATTTTATTTTTTATTATGAAACAGGGTCTCACTAATTTGTGAGAACTAAGTTGCTAAGACTGGTCTTGCACCTGTAATATTCCTGTCTCAGCCTCACAAGTACTAGGATTACAGGTATGAACTACCACACCTAACTTTATAATGTATTTAAAGGCAGCCATCAAAATGGTGTTGAAACGCTGGGCATGGTGGTGCACAGTTGTAATCCCAATACTTGGGAGGCTGAGACAAGAGTATCACAGGTTCGCAGCCATCCTCAGCAGCCAAGTGAGGTCTTCCACAACTTAGTGAGGTCCTCAGCAACTCAGTGAGGCCCTGTTTCAATAAAAAAATAAAATTAGGTTCCAGAGACTTCCGGGAAGATGGCGACCGAGAAAAGCGGGGCTTAAGAGCCCCGCTAACAACAAATCTCCATTACCACAAAATCAGCGCCTTTCAAAGCCAGAAAACAACATCACCAGAGAAACAAAAAAAATCACCAGGCTCCAGAGAGAAAGCGGACTGAGAACAGAGCCACAGAGGAGATCCTCACGCCCGAGGACGCGGCTTCCCGCCCGAGGACGCTGCAGCAGCGCCATACTGCCGGCGGCAGCGGCGAACTCACGGGACGGCCACAGCAAGCCGAGGGAGCCGCTGCGGAACAGCCAGGCAGGATTTCTCGGCGCAGAGGGCATCTAAAGCTTCCAGTGGCTGAGCTCAGCACACGCTGCAGGGATTCAGAGTGGAAATCAAAACCAAGAAAAAAAAAACGCCAGCCCCACAGCCGAGGGCATAGCAGCGGCGCCATATTGCCACCGGCAGCAACAGCCCCGAATTCACCGAATTCAGTAGAGCTACATCTGTGTACTCAAGAACAGTGAGTCAAATTGTGGGCCACAGCAGAGAAATCCCAGTACTGTACTCACTGGGACCTGACCCAGTGGGAGAGGGGCGGTGGCAGTGATATCACACCATAGGAGAACGTGCAAACTGGCACCCCCCACAGTCTAAAGCAGCCTCTATCGACTCTCTGGGTTGGAGACTCTGTGATACAACCCAGTAAAGGAGTAGTGGGGTCTGAGATACTACTGACTCGAGATCCTGAGCACCTTAAGTGAAGTCATAGTGACCCAAGGGAAGAACCCAGAGAAGGCACAAACTTCTGAAATCATGGGAAAGAGGAATAATACTGGAGCAATGAATGCTCACAACCCCACAACATCAGAACCCGATAAAACAGAAAATCAGAGATTTCTAGAAGATCAAATCAGGAAAATAACTGTAGAAATAATAGAGGTGCTTCAAAAAGAACTCAGAGAGAGCCAAAAAGAGATAAAGGATGCAATTAATGAAGTAAAGGCATCAATTCAAAGCACAAACAACCGATTAGAACACATGGAGAACAGAATCTCGCTCTTAGAAGATGATCATTCCAAAAATGAACGCATAGTTTCTAATCTAGAAAAAAATATCCAACAGCAGGAATCTGATATTGAAGAAATATGGGCCCATTTTAAGAGAGCTAACCTAAGAATAATTGGAATAGAGGAGGGAAAAGAAAGTGAAACCAAAGGGATCAACAATCTCTTCAAGGAAGTAATAGCAGAAAATTTTCCAGACATAGAGCAAGAGGTCGATACGCAGGTCCAGGAAACGTATAGAACTCCCTTTAGACAGAATAGGAGAAGAGGATCCCCACGCCACATAATTGTCAAAATGACCAATGTGGAAGCCAAGCAGAGAATCTTAAAGGCAACAAAAGCAAAGGGCCAAGTGACATTCAGAGGCAAACCAATTAGAATCACTCCAGACTTCCCAAACCAAGTTATGAGAGCCAGAAGGGCTTGGAGTAACATATTCCCAATTTTGAAAGAAAACAACTTCCAGCCAAAAATTTCCTACCCAGCAAAACTTTCTATCAAATTAGATGGAGAAATAAGAAGCTTCCATGACAAACAGAAACTGAAGGAATTTATGTCTTCAAAACCAGCACTAGAGAAAATACTCAAAGAGATTAACTACAAAGAAGAAATAGGTAACACACATCAGAACTAGAGAAACATGACTTTCCATCCAACAGACAACTAAGAATGGTTATCTGTGGAGATTCATTATTTATGTTAGTCTTTTACCTATCTCTAAAGGGTATTGTTTGCCTTTATTGTTGTTAATTTTTAGGATTTCTAGTTGGAATATTAATATACCTTCAGATATAGCATTTGGAAATATTTTATCCCATTCTATTAGTAACTTTTAACTCTGTTTACATTGTCTTTGGATATACAATTTTCTTTTATTTTTTAGGGAGTTTGTATACTCTTCTGTTGCCTGTGCCATTGAAATCATATCCAAGAAATCACTGCCAATTTCAATGTTGTGAGGTTTTATGACCCAGATTTTCTCCTAAAAGTTTATAGTCTTAAGATTTATATTTAGGTCTTTTTATCTATTTTGAGTTAATATTTGTATATGGGATTAGGTAAGGGTCCAACTTTATTCTTTTCCATGTAATTATTATGTTTCAACAATATTTAGTTAAAAGATTATTATTTCCACCACCAAATGTTCGTGGAAACCTTGTCAAAAATAACTTGACAATATAGGGAAGAATTTAGCTCTAGGCTTTTATTTAACTCCAATGGTTTATATATCTGCCTTTAGAATAGTACTACACTGTTTCAATTATTGTAGCTTTATATGGTTTGAAATCAGAAAATATACATCTTCTAGCTTTGTTCTTTTTCAAGATCATTGTGGGTACCTAGAGTCCATATTCCATATTAGGATAGATTTTTTTTCTGAAAAATAAATATATAAATATATGATAGTTTCACCTAAAAAAAAAGAAAAGAAAAAAAATATTCTCTGGTAAGAAAGAAAGCAAAAAGAAATATTGAAATGTTATCTTTAAGTCATCAAAAGCTTGGTATCAGACAAATGAAACTGTTATGTGAGATTATCATTTTTAAGTTTGGATAAATTGCTATAATACTAGATGTCAATCACTAAGCCAAGCATGGGAGGGAGGGATAGGGAGAGAATGGGGTGGGGATTGGGTGGGGGCTGACTGGGCAATGTGTGCATGTATGTCTACAAAAGTATGTATCCCACTATGATGTATGAATACAGTGCACCAATTAAAAATTTAAAAAAATTAAATTAAATTAAATTAAATTAAATTAAATTAAAAAACAAGGCTAAGGGTGTAGCTCAGAGGTAGAATGTCTCCTGGGTTTCACTCCTAGTGCCACAAAAAAAAGGGTATTGAAATTAAATTTTCATACATGCATATGTATACAGTGATGATCTTCATATGAAGAGATATATTCCACGACATATGTATGTATGTATGTATGTATGCACACTGTATAGACTTACAAAAAGTCTAAGGGGAAACACAGATAAGTGTCATAATCCTATGTGGTAATAGCATAGGACATTTCTTTTTTTAATTTTTTATTTGAAATAAATGAAGTTTGTTTAATAAATTATGTGTGTGTGTGTGTGTGTGTGTGTGTGTGTGTGTGTGGTACTGGGGATGGAACCCAGGGGCATTCTACCTCTGAGCTACATCCCTAGCTCTATTTTTTAGTCTTTATTTTGAAACAGGGTCTCACTGAGTTGCAAAGGGCCTCACTAGGTAGTAGTTGAGGTTGGCCTCGAACCACAGTCCTCCTGTCTCAACTTCTCAAATGCTGGGATTACAAGTGTGCACCACCACGCCAGGCTCCTATTTGTTTTCTTGAAGAAACCTAATTATTTACTTAAAATTTCTCATAAGCCAGGTCTGTAATCCCAGTACTTAGGAGGTTGAAATAGAAGGATCAGAGGTTTGAGACTAGCTTCAGCAACCTAGTGAGATCCTGTTTCAAAACAAAATAAAATAAAATAAAAATAGGTCTGGGGATATGGAATGCCCCTGGGTTCAATCCCAAGTAAACACACACACACACACACACACACACACACACACACACACACACACACATTGTTTTTTCTCCTATTAATGGGCTGGGGGTATAGCTGAAGGGTAAAGTATTTGCCTAGTATGTGCAATCAACACTACAGAGAAAGAAAGAAAGAAAGAAAGAAAGAAAGAAAGAAAGAAAGAAAGAAAGAAAGAAAGAAAGAAAGAAGAAAGAAAGAAAGGAAGAAAGGAAGGAAGAAAGAAAGAAAGAAAGAAAGAAAGAAAGAAAGAAAGAAAGAAGAAGAAGGAAGGATGAGATTGGTTCTTCTCTAAGACTTTCTAAAAGGAAATCCAACATACCATGGGTTCCAGGCCTGTTCACATAGTGCAAGGCTATTTTGGAGTGTTCGAGTCTAACAATGGTGGTTTAGACGCCAGCTGGCCTCAATGCTTCCCGGCTAAGGGGCAGAGGTCAGGCAGGCGACACACTCTCCGGCCTTACTCTGGGCTCTCTCTGGGGAAGTCCAGGGTGGGGCACTTTGTGTGCGATCTCACAGGTGGAGTACCTGAGAGAAGGTAATGCTTATGGTTAACAAGTCTGTCCTCATCAGAACAAAACTCAGAGTTACTACATGTCAAGCACAGCTGGGTATGGCAGCTCACACCTGTAGTCCCAGTACTTGGGAATCTGAGACAGGAAGATCACAGGTTCACAAGAGCCTCAGCAAGTAGTGAGACTCTAAGTAACCCAGCAAGATTGTTTCCAAAGACAAAATAAAAAGGGTTATAGGTGTAGCTTAGAGGTATATTGTCCCTGGGTTCAATCCCCAGAACCACAAGAAAAAAAACAAAAGCAATGGAGTATAACTAAGTGGTTTGGCACCCCTGGGTTTGACCCCCACTACCACAAATTTTTTTTTTCTAGTAATTGGAGCTTGGTACCCATTTTTAAGAAGAAACTGAAAGATGGAAAGGCTACCTTGCCCTTGGGAGCCCGCTAAAGTTGGTTTAAGGAATCGATCAATTCTAGATCAGTGCATATGGGTGTTCCCCAGGACAGGAAGCAGCCTGTTATCTCTGGAACTTTATGTTTTCCAAAACAGATTTGTCTGCAGTCCTACTCAGTTTTATCACCCTGGGATGGTTCATTTTATATGCCAGGGGTGACTAGGTATCTGGTCCAATATTATACTGGGTGTGATTGTGAAGAGGTTTCTGAATAAGATTAACATTTGAATCAACAGACTGAGAAAAACTGAGGGCCCCCTCTAATGTGGGTGGGCCTAATACAATCAGTGGAAGGTCTGAATAGGCTCAAAAGGCTGACCATTCCCCTCTAGTGAGTAAGATGGTAGTCTACTGACTGCCTTTGAGCTGGTGAGAGACGGTTTCCTTACCAGGGTTCTTGTCTACGAAGTATCAAGAATGACATTCATGGACAACAGAAAGGCAAGTAGGGAGATTATTGTAAAGAGAACAGAGAAGGGAAAAAGAGGCAGGGCAGTGGGGACCCTGGAGTCCACAGCTGCCTTCTGGACACACTTGGGAGTAGCCCAAGCCACACACCGTCAATTGCAAAGTGCTTTCTTCCAAAGTCCATGCCACCTTCTGGAAGAGAGGGGTAGGTCACCCTAGGGGCCTCGGTCGGCCTTGATGTGCAGCAGAGGGCTTCTGGTCACTACCTAGGTGTTGCCTGGGCTGAGTTCATCAAAAGAACAACAAAGACAGCCTGTGAGAGAGAAAAGCTCCCCACAGGGAGGGGTTTGCATGGTGTCTTTGCATGGTGTCTTTCTTTGAGGGGTTCCAGTCACTGTTTCCTGGACTCTCCAAGAAATCTCCTGGGATTGTTTATCAGCAGAAACAACTGGAGTTTGTGAAGCTGTGGTCACTCTCAGGAGGCTTTTGATCTCATTATCACTTTTCAATGGCTTTGGCAGTTAGTTAGCACCTATTGCCTCTCAGGAAATGAAGCTTTTCCACTCCAACCTATCTGGCCCTCCGGCCCTACCTGCCTCCTTCTTTCTACCTCCTCACTGGGACGCTTGTTTCTTCTTGTCTTTGGACTCAAACTGCAACATTGGCTTTTTCTGGGTCTCAAGCCTTTGGATTTGAACTATACCATCTGCTCTCCTGGTTTTCCAGCTTGCTAACTGTACATCTTGGTAACTGTCAGCCTCCACAATCATATGAGCCAATTCTTTGTTTATTAAATTTTATGTATTTATTATTATTTGTTGTACTGGGGATCAAACCCACAGGTGCTCCACTAATAAGTTAGTACTCCCAGCCCTTTTTATTTTGAGACGGGACCTTGCTAAGTTTCCAAGGCTGTCCTCAAACTTGCAATCCTTCTCCCTCAGCCTCCCAAGCACTGGGGTTACAGGTGTGCACCACTGTGTCTGGCATGAACCATTTTTGTTTGTTTGTTTTTGTTCTTTGTGGAACTGGGAATTGAACCAAGGGCTTTCTGATAGGTTGGGTCCCTCCCTTCCCCCCACAGGACCCTGCAGCAGGGACAGGAGGTAGAACCCTGGAAGCCAGAAGTGAAGATATTGGGAGACTCCAGGTGTCATGAGACTCCAAACATCACGAGACAGACTCCAGGCATTCGGAGAGTCTGGATGTCCTGAAAGAATCCGCATTCCCACACTGCTAGCCCCACCCTAACCCCCACACCTTAAATATTGGGGGTACTTCCGCTCCTCAGTGTGACTCTGGCTCATCGGTCCCTTCCCCCATGGTAAGCAGACCCACCCAAAGACACCGGTTGATTAAAGCAGCTTTTGATAACTAGGCTGGTGTTTACCTCCTTGAGACTCCCGCTCAATTTCAACGTTACACTTTCTACCTCTGAGCAACACCCCAGCTCTATCTTATTTATTATTTTGAAACTGGGTCTCTCTAAGTTGTTGAGGGCCTCACCAAATTTTTGAGTCTGACCTCGAACCTATGAGCCTTCTGCTTCAGCCCCAAAAATACTGGGATTGCAGGCTTGTGTCATGACGCGCAGCCAATGGTGGTTCCTCTTAAGCCTTTGCTCCCCGGTTGCACTTCATCTGGCTTCCTCCCAACCAGCCCTGACGAAATTGCCATCTGGGGAGTCACAGTGACGTTATTGTCAAAGGTAGGGTTTGCCTTATCTTCCTGAACCTTGCTCTCTTAGTCATCACGCCCAGCTCTCCAGGCTCCTTCGTTTGTGCCCATAAATGCGCTCCAATCTCCAAAGCCTTATGTCACTCTTTAACAATGGCTACATTTCTGTCATCGCAGCTTCTTCGTGCTGTAGAGTTTGGATTCTGGAACCTCAGCTCCTGGTTCTACCACTTCTGATGTATTGTCAGGTAGCGAGCTTAGAGATGAGCAGGGCAGGGGAAGAAATGGGAAAAGGATCGGGCCAGCAGTCTGGAGTGGAGGACCGCAGATTCCCGCTAAGCTGTAAGCGCTGTTTTAGACCCTCTGACCCAGGCTCCCAAGTTTCCAACTTGGCAAAACCTGTGCTGACACACTAAGCTATGGCGTGACGGCAGACCATGAGCTCCCCAAGCGCATATACATGAGGGGATGGTTTCCAGACTGAATAAAGCTCGCCAAGGGCCGAGCTTGCTGCCTTTCTCCACTTCTGGAAACAGACTCTTCCAGGCTCTTTCTCTGGAAAGTAACTTGGTTTTTTTTTTTGTTTTTTTTTTTTGCAGGTCTGGGGCTGGAACCCAGGGGCATCTGACCTCCAAGTGACACCCCCTGCCCTATTTTTTATTCTTTCTTTCTCCCTTTCTTTCTTTCTTTCTTTCTTTCTTTCTTCCTTTCTTTCTTTCTTTCTTTCTTTCTTTTTGTAGTACTGGGGTTCCTAGAAGCCCGTCTACCTCCAGGCTACACTCCCAGACCTATTTTTTATATTTTTTAAATTTGGAAACAGGGTCTCCTAAGTCAGCGCGTGCACCTGGCTTCAAACCTGCGCGATCCTCCTGTCTCCGCCTCCCAAGCGCGGGGATTACAAGCGTGCGCCACCACGCCCGGCTTATTCTTTATTTTGAAACAGGGTCTCACTAAGTTGCAGAGGGCCTCACTAAGTAGCTGAGGCTGTCCGCGAACCACCATCCTCCGGTCTCAGCCTCCCGAATGCTGGGATTGCAAGCGTGTGCCACCACACCCGTCTTGGAAAGTAACTCTTTATCAGGACCTTCCTTTAAACTGCACCCCACTTCCCTAAATAAACGTATGTTCCCCTAGGCATGCTTTCTGTTTGAAATCATTCTCTCAAGAAGCAAGGGTTGCGGGAGAGGGATCACTGCCTTACAATATTTATTTCTAGGAGAGAATATCACCCTTGAACAGTATGAACTTGAGCAAGTCTCCTGACCTTTCCAAGCTGGTTTCCTTATCTATGAAACAAAACTGTCGATAACATCTGTCTCCCCAGTGGCTGAGATAAGTCATTGCATTAATACAGGCCCTTGTCATACAAAACGGAGCCAGTAAATGTAAACTATTATTCACCTCCCTCCCATTACTCAATATGTCAGAGCCTGGTTCAAGCCCTTCCTCTCTTGAGAAATTGCTTTGCAAGCTGGGAGTGGTGACACACACTTGTAATCCCAGCATTTGGGAGGCTGAGACCAGAGGATCACAGTTCACAGACAGCTTCAGCTACTTAGTGAGGTCCTTTGCAACTCAGTGAGACCCTGTTTCAAAATAAAAAATTAAAAAATAGGGCTGGGGGTGTTGCTCAGAGGTAGAATGCCCCCAATACCAAAAAAAAAAAAAGAAAGAAAAAAGAAAAAAAGAGAAAAAAAAGAAAGAACAAAGAAAAGAAAAGAAAAAAATTTGCTTTGCGAAGGTCACCAATGACCCACTGTGAGTCTGTATATTCAGCCCTGTGTCTGCCCCTGTATTATATTTGACATTTGTGTGTGTGTGTGTGTGTGTGTGTGTGTGGGTGTGCGCGCATGCACGCGCGTGTGTGTGTTAAACCCAGAGCACTTCTACCTCCAAGCCACACCCCAGCCAGATTTTTTATTCTTTATTTTGAAACAGGGTCTTACTAGGTTGCAGAGGGTCTCACAGGTTGCTGAGGTTGGCTGCGCTGCGTACCGGGATTACAAAAGCATGCACCACCATGCCTGACTGCGTCTGACATTCTTGGTGAGACACCTTCCTACATCACCTCTTTCTCTTACCTCCTGCCAGGTGCTGCTGCACACAGCCCATCCTGGTTAAACTGAATGAGTGCATGCCGTGACACTAGGCACTCCCACAAGGGGGCTTCTCTCCTTCAGGCCTTGGCTCTCTGGGTGTGTGTGTGTGCGATGCTGTAGATGGAGCCCAGAGCCTCACATATGCCAGGCAAATGCTCTACCCTGAGCCACACCTCCAGCCTGAGCCTTCGCTCTTGCTGAAACTGGGCTATACCTGCTACATGGAAGCCCCTCCTCATGCTTGTACTTACCTCCAGAGCCTCACCCCTTCCTGCCCCCCTCCTCTCTGCTAGCCTGGTTGCCCTCCTGACATTCTTTAAAAGTATTTATTTACTTATTTGGTACTAGGGATTGAACCCAGGGCCTGGCACATGCTAGGCAAGTACTCTACCACTGAGCTACATCCCCAGACCCGTCTGCTTCTCCTTTAAGGCTCTTCTCGGACCTCACTTCCCCAGGAATCCTTCCTCAACACCCTTCTCCTTCCAAAGCTAAGCTAGGGACCCCTTCCTGACGCTTATATAAAACCCATGCACTCCCACACTCTGCTATGATTCTGTATCCTTAAAATGACTATGAATGCCTTAAAATCAGGATCATTCTTGTCCTCTGAATTTTTAACCCTTGGCATGATGCCAGACAGGAACTCAATAAACGTTTATGGAATTAAATAATCAATTAATGACATCAGCACTCACATCTTCTGAGTCTTCAGTACATAGCGGCACACACCAGTAATTCCGGTACTTGGGAGACTGAGACAGGAAGATCGCAGGTTGGAGACCAGCCTCAGCAACTTAGTGAGACTCTATTTCAAAATAAAGAATAAAAAATAGGGCAGGGGGCATAGCTCGGAGGTCGAATGCCCCTGGGTTCCATCTCCAGACCCATAAATAAATAAATAAATAAATAAATAAATAAATAAATAATCATTTTTAACCTTTTTGATTGTTAAATAGGGATTCAATGCCGGGTGTGGTGGCACATGCTTGTAATCCCAGAGCTTGGGAGGCTGAGACAGAAAGATCACACAGGTTCGAAGCCAGCCTCAGCTACTTAGTGAGGCCCTCAGCAACTTAGTGAGACCCTGCTTCCAAATAAAATATAAAATAGGTCTGGGAGTATAGCCCAGAGGTAGAAAGCCTCTGGGTTACACCCCCAGTACCACCAAAAAAAAAAAAAAGGATTCAGCTGGGAATGATGGCTAAGAGAACAATTACAACAGATGCTAGAAAATGAAGGAAGAGAAAATCAAGAGTGCTGTCTGGGGCACATTAAACAAAATCGTCAGTCATGTAATGGGGAGCTCTGGCATTTGAGGAGATGTTGGGACCAGGGAGACTTCAGTATAGAGAAGACTTTATTTATTTGTTTGTTTGTTTGTTTGTTTATTTTGGTCCTGAAGATTGAACCCAGAGGCATTCTACCTCCAAGCTACATCCCTGCCCAGCCTGATTTTATTTCTTATTTGGAAACAGGGTCTCACTAGGTTGCTGAGAACCTAGCTTACTGAGGCTGGCTTTGAACCTGCAATCCTCCTGTCTCAACCTCTCCGGTGCTGATATTACAAGCATGTGCCACCACACAGGATGCTTCAGTAAGCAAGGTACAGGTAAAGACTTATTTAAGGACAGCAAAAGTACTCACACTCAGAGGGGGTGTGGGCACCTCTGGCCTCTGAGAGAGGACAAGTGGCACACCCAGACTGGAGCTCTTTGGTTACATATATCATTGGGTGGGGGGGATCCTGAGCTGGTGAGTCATTGTTAGATTTTGCTGATGTGAAAAATGTTTACAAACTTCCTTGGAGATCAAGTCTCATGTTGGCCAAGTCCCTTGGTAACCACCTTATCATGAAGACCAAGTCCCATGGTGACCAACCTGTTCTTGGAGGTCAGAATGCTCCTCGTCAGTTAGGCAGTCTATTCATTAATCACTTGTGGGTACATTGCGTAAGTTCCTCATGTGAGTGAACGTCTAATTAAGAAAATATCTGAACATTTGTTGTTGCTGTTGTTTGTGTGTGTGTGTGTGTGTGTGTGTGTGTGTGTGTGTGTGTGTGTTACTGGGAATTGAACCCAGGAGCATTCTGCCTCTGGGCTACATCCCCAGCCCTCCAGCCCATTATATATATTTTTTGAAACAGGGTCTCAATAGGTTGCTGAGAGTCTTGCTACATTGCTGAGGCTGTCCTAGAATTTGCAATCCTCCTGTCTCAGCCTCCAAATCCTGGGATTATAGACATACACCACCGCATCCAGCTTGTCTGATCTCTTATAATAAATCATACATTGAATTTTTCTATTAAACTTGAATTAAAATTGAATGTTCTGTTCATCTTTAACCAAAGAAGCAAGCTTGACATAACTCGTGTTTTCAGAGATTCATTTACTAAGGGTCTCTTCCCATGGGTCCATTTAGTTTACTGGTCTCCCCCTCAGAGCAGAAGAGAACACCATGCTTTTCTTTGGGGACAATGAAGAAAGTGGAAATCTCAGATACTCCATCTCATCCTCCAGCCAGCCTCAAGTCTGGAGCAATGACAATATGTAACAGGGAAAGAAACAGACTGAGTTCCAGGAATTGGACCCGGAAAAAGAGAATCCAGGTAGGAAGCTGCAGTGCGAGTCAGAAATGACCCTCTCAACAGCGGCCTGTAGGATTCTAGAAACTTCCTCACTTCTTGCCTCAAAGAAACAGCATCTCTAGTCTTATCCAAAAAGCATTTCCTCAGCCAGTGTTTGTGAGCCCTGGCTGTCCGTCTGCCGAAGCAGAGCCCTGGCTCCTCAACTGTCCCCTCCCTCCTCTGTATTTTTGATGGCTTCCTCTAGCCTGGCTCCTTCCCCTCAGACTACAATAATGCCACTCCAACCTAAAATAAGACTGGTCCTCCACCCTTCCTCCCCAGCAGCTCTTACCCCAAATTTCCTACACTGCCTCTGGCTTCCTCACTTTCTTTCTCAGCTGCATGGGCTGAAACGTGGCTTCTGTCTCCAAAGCATGTCCACCATCTCTAAACCTGGGCCTGCTTCTCTTAAGTCCTCACCTCGGGCCCTCTCTCTGCTGGACTTCACACCGTGGCTCCTCCTGGAAACTTTGGCCTCCCTCCCTCCCTGCCCACACCATCCTCTCCCTCAGTGTGGCTTCTGGGGCTGGGAGCCTCCAAGTCCCATGGCTGGCCTTTCTTTGCCCTGTCCTGGGTGACTTTCCCTGCACTGGCCTACAGTCACCTCCACCATCCACTTACATGGCATTGGTTACCCAATCCTGTGGAATCTACCTCCAAATTGTTGAGTCTTCCTCACTTCCACCTGCTATTATCCTCTGCAGCTAGCCAACAGTCTAACCAAGTGTTCCTCAAATCTAGCCACACATTAGAATCCCCTGGAAAATGTCTTTCTTTCATTCTGAGGATGAAGCCAAGGTCTTGCACATGCTAGGCAAGCGCTCTACCACAGAGCTACCACTGAGCTACAGCCCCAGCCTGGAATCAACAGGAAAAAAAGTTTTAAACTCTGATGTGTAACCTACTCCAGGTTAATTAAATCAGAATGTAGTTGAGAAACATTTTCTGAAAATTTTGACGGATGCTTACCATGTACAGGCAGGCCCGGGTGTGGTGGCGCACACTTGTAATCCCAGTACTTGGGAAGCTGAGACAGGAGGATTGCAAGTTCAAGAACAGACTCAGCCATTTAGCAAAACACTCAGCAACCTAGCAAGACTCCATTTAAAACAAAGAAGGGCTGGGGATAAAGCTTGGAGGTAGAATGCCCCTATACACATAAACACACATACCTACAGAGGTAGGTCTGAGAAGTAAAGATAGTTTTCTTCTCTTATATTCCTCCAAAACTTTTTTTTATATACTGGGGATTGAATCCAGGGACATTCTAGCTCCAAGGTACACCCTCAACCCTTTTTATTTTTCTATTTTGAAACAAGGTCTTACTAAATTGATGAGGGTCTCACTAAGTTGCTGAGGATGGTCTCAAACCTATAATCCTCCTATCTAAGATCTTTTAACACGTTTTTTTAAAGCCGGGCGTGGTGGCGCACGCTTGTAATCCCCGCGTTTGGGAGGCTGAGACAGGAGGATCGCGCAGGTTTGAAGCCAGCCTCAGCTACTTAGTCAGATCCTGTTTCCAAATAAAGTATAAAATAGGTCTGGGAGTATAGCCCGGAGGTAGAAAGCCTCTGGGTTCCACCCCCTGTACCACCAAAAAAATAAATATATAAAATATAAAAAGGAGCCGGGTGTGGTCACACACGCTTGTAATCCCAGCGCTTGGGAGGCTGAGACAGGAGGATTGCACAGGTTCGAAACCAGCCTCAGCTACTTAAGCTCTCAGCAACTTAGTGAAACTCTGTTTCCAAATAAAATACAAAATAGGTCTGGGAGTATAGGCCAGAGGTAGTAAGCCTCTGGGTTCCACCCCCAGTACCACCAAAAAAAATTAACAATAATAAAAAATAAAACATTTTTTAAATTTGGCATTTGTTTTCTCTTGCTTTAAAACTTTAGAGAGCAAAGGGGGTTTGTAAGGCTGTGATCTACTCTATGTGGCACCAAAATGACAAACACAAACCATTATACATTGGTCCTAAACCCGTTCCACATTTTTACACCATGAGTGGGCCCCACTGTAAACTACGGGGTGACTGTATCATGTTGATACAGCTTGATCAACTGTATCAAACGCACCTCTGGTGAGGAACACGTGTGGAAACATGCTGATGATGGAAGAGGCTGTACACGCATGAGGACAGAGGGGTTATGGGAAATCTCTGTATCTCCTTAATTTTGCTGTGAATCTAAAACTACTCTTAGGTCAGTGCTAAAGTGCATGAGGCCCTAAATTTAATCCCCAGTACAAAAAAAAAAAAAACCTTCTTAAATATTGTTTTAGTTAGATGTAGTGGCATATGCCTGTAATCCCAGTATTTGAGAGGTTAAGATGGGAGATCAGAGAGTTTTGAGGCCATCCTCCACAACTTAACAAGACTCTGTTTCAAAATAAAAAAGAAAATTGCACTAGGGGCGTATAGCTTGGAGGCAAAATGCCTCTGGGTTCAACCTTCAGCACCAAAAAATATGGTCTTAAAATTTTTCCGGGGGCTAGGCGTGGTGGCGCATGCTTGTAATCCCAGCATTTGGGAGGCTGAGAACAGAGGATCGCGGTTCGTGGACAGCCTCAGCTACTTAGTGAGGTCCTTTGCAACTCAGTGAGACCCTGTTTCAAAATAAAGAATAAAAATAGGGCAGAAGGTGTGGCTCAGAGGTCAAATGCCCCTGGGTTTCATCCCCAGACTCGAAATATATATATATATATATATATATATATATATATATATATATATATATATATATATTTCCGGAGGAGCCAGGCATAGTGGCACATACTTGTAATCTCAGTACTTGGGAGGCTGAGACAGGAGGATCACAGGTTCAAAGCCAGCCTCAACAACTTAGAGAGGTCCTCTGCAACTTAGTGAGACCTTTTTTCTAAAAAAATAAATAAAATCGGGTTGGGAGTTTATCTCAGAGGTAGAATGCCTCTGGTTCAATCTCCAGTCACACACATATATACACACACACACAGACAAATTTTCAGGTGATTTTCTACATTTTGTAGCAAATTTCTTTCTTTCTTTTTTTTTTTTTTTTTGGTGGTACTGGGGTTCCTGGAAGCCCTTCTACCTTCAGGCTTCACTCCCAGACCTATTTTGTACTTTTTTATTTTTGGAAATAGGGTCTCTTACTCCAGCAGGGCTGGCTTTGAACCAGCACGATCCTCCTGTCTCTGCCTCCCAAGTGCGGGGACTACAAGTGTGTGCCACCACGCCCAGCTGTAGCAAAATTCTTAACTTGGAATTCAGTTTAGAAATAGATGAACCCCATTAAATTATTTACAAAATACAGTGTATGGAAAGAATATTTACCCATTCTCAAAGGAGTACAAATCAAAAGAGATAAAGAGCCGGGCATGGTGGCACACACTTGTAATCCCAGAATTCAGGAGGCTGAGACCAGAGAATCACTGTTGACAGACAGCCTCAGCTATTTAGTGAGGTCCTTTGCAACTCAGTGAGACCTTGTTTCAAAATAAAGAATAAACCGGGCGTGGTGGCACGCGCTTGTAATCCCCACGCTCAGGAGGCAGAGACAGGAGGATTGCGCAGGTTCGAAGCCATCCGCGCATGCTGGCTTAGGAGACCCTGTTTCCAAATAAAAATATAAAAATAGGTCTGGGAGTGTATCCCGGAGGCAGAAGGGCTTCCAGGAACCCTAGTACCACCAAAAATAAAATAAAGAAAGAAAGAATAAAAAATAGGGCTGGGGTGTAGCTCGGAGGTAGAATGCCCATGGGTTCCATCCCTAGTACCAAAAAAAAAAAAAAAAAAAAAAAAAAAGGAGAGAGAAAGAGAAAGAGAGAGATAAAGAAACATTAACCAGATCATAGTTCGTAGCTATTATTCAACACCTAGTGTATGCTGGCATTTGTGAAATCTTTTACATATACTAGCTCAATAATATTCGAAACTTACCCACAGGATGAGCATTATCCCTAGTTTATAGATGATAACTGAGTAATTTCCTCAAGACAGAAAGCTCTTGAAGTCCAGACTCATACCCAGCTAGATTTACTCCTTACCACCTACATGGCTTGCAGTACTGGTCCAAATTCCTTAGCACAGCAAACACCATCTGCCTTGTCTAGGGCATCCTTTCTGCCCCAGTCAGCATCTGTCCCCCATAGATGCTTTAGCATCTCCTTAGAATGTCCTCCCTTTACTTCCCAGTCAGGTGGAATCCACGTAACACTGCCAGGCTCTGCACAAACCCCCTACAACTCTGACACCGTCTCTCCCCTTCCCCTCCCCCTTCCCAGAGGCATGGATTCTGGCACTCTGGGCATCTGATGACAGACAGTGTTCCTCTCCTAATAGAAGAACTTCCTGGAGGGTGCAGCCATCTTTGTTTATCTGCAGTCCCCTAACATCCTGGAACACTCATTAGCCCATAGCAAAAACCCAGTGAGCATTTGTTAAAGACAATGTTAAGTGTGTTTTCTCCCTATTAGGGGGCACCCAGTCCCAAACTAAAGGTAGTAGGCCTTTATATTATGAGAATGACATTTAGAACATTCTTAGGTTGCCAAGACATCCCTACTGATCTCATGGAGTTATCATTAAGACTAGCTAAAATAAATTTTTCTTAATTTTTTATGGTCCTAGAGATGGAACCCAAGCACGTTCTACCTTTGAGCTACACCCCAGGCCCTATTGTTTATTCTTTATTTTGAAACAGGGTCTCACTGAGTTGTAAAGGACCTCACTAAGTAGCTGAGGCTTTCCGCAAAACATGATCCTCCTGTCTCAGCCTCCCAAATGTTGGGATTACAAGCTTGTACCATCACACTCAGCTTGAAATAATTATTTAAAAGCACTTTCCACCAGGCATGGTGGCACATGCTTGTAATTCCAGTTCTTGTGAAGCTGAGACAGGAGGGTCGCAGGTTCAAACCCTTGGCAACTTAGTAAGGCCCTCCACAACTTAGTGAGGCCCTGTTTTAATATAAAAAATTAAAAAATAGGGCTGGGTGTATAGCTCGAAGGTAGAATACCCTTAGGTTCAATCTCCAGTACAAAAGAAAAAAAATTAAATAAATAAATAAATAAACAAATAAATAAATAAATACATGCATTTTGCAGCTGGCCATGGTGGTGCACACTTATAATCCCAATACTCAGGAGACTGAGACAGGAGGGTCCCAGGTTCGTGGCCAGCCTCAGCTACTTAGGCCTTCCTCAACCTAGTGAGACCCTGTTTTAAAAATAAATAATATTTTTTATTCTGGGGGTACAGTTCAGAAGAATGCCCCTGGGTTCAATCCTCAGTACAGAAAAATATTAACAAAAATCAAAGCACTTTACATTGTTAAACACACTACGAAAGAATCGTGTGCTTGCTTATTGCATAGTCTCTGCTCTCGTCCAGCGGCTAACAGGCCATTATGAATGTCAGGAAATACAGATTTAACAGCCACCAGCTCATGCCTTCAAACAGTCCGTCATGGCATTGGCATCTCCTGCTTGGAAACAAACAATTTGCTCATTCCTGTGGCATTCTTCACAGCTGACAGAGCCACACCAGGAATGCTCAATTGAATTAGTACGTGCATAAAGTTGGTGTTGTAGAACACGTCTTCCGTGCCTTGAGAGGTGTGAGCAAAATTGGTTTTATGGGGGTGAGAGAAGAGAGGCTTCAGAGCACAGTTGTACATACAGGGGTCATTATGGAGCTTCTCAGATGCCATACGAGCCTGCTAAGCTATCCCTAAAATAGAGCACTTGGGGGAAAAATGAGATCAAAGTTGCCTTTTGATGAAAAATATCAAAGTATGGCAAATCCATGATGTTTGATGTGTCCACATTTTAAGTGTTCTCATGCGTTCTGTGCATTTTTTTTTTTTTTTTTTGGTGGTACTGGGGGCGGAACCCAGAGGCTTTCTACCTTCAGGCTATACTCCCAGCCCTATTTTTATATTTTATTTGGAAACAGGGTCTCACTAAGTTGCTGAGAGCCTCACTAAGTAGCTGAGGCTGGCTTCGAACCTGTGCGATCCTCCTGTCTCAGCCTCCCAAGCGCAGGGATTACAAGCGTGTGCCACCAGGCCCGGCTGTTCTGTGCATTCTTAAAAGAGTCCTAGCTGGGCATGTTGGTAGACAGACTGTAATCCCAATACTTGGGAGGCTGAGACAGGATTGTGGGGTCAAGGTTAGCCTCAGCTACTTAGTGAGGCCCTCCGCAACTTAGTGAGTCTCTGTTTCAAAATAAAGAGTTAAAAATAAGGCTGGAGGTGTAGCTCAGAGGTAGAATGTCCCTGGGTTCCATCCTCAGTACTGCAAAAAGTAAATAAATGAAAGAAAGAAAGAAAGAAAGAAAGAAAGAGAGAAAGAGAAAGTCTTAAACAGTAGAGAAAAAATCCTATCAATACTCTGTCAATATTCTACCTAATTTGATTTCTTCTTAGACAATATTGTAATGAATGTAATGATTAAAATTCTGGCTTTAAAATCAAATTATTGGCTTTTTTATTTTGTGTACTAGAGATTGAACCCAGAGGCTTTCTACCTTCAAGCTACATGCCAAGCCTGATTTTTTTTTAATTTCTTGTTTGCAAACTAGGTTGAGTTTCACTACTTTCTGAGTCTGTCCTCGAACCTGTGATCCTCCTGTTTCAGCCTCCCTGGGATTATAGGCATGTGCCATCATGCCCTGCTAAACTGCCTTTAAAAAAAAAAAATTGGGGGGAGTTGCTGAAGATGGAACCTAGGGGCATTCTACCTCCAAGCTACACTCCTATCCCTATTTTTTAATTCTTAATTTTGAAACAGGGCCTCACTGAATTGCAAAGGGCCTCACTAAATAGTAGCTGAGGCTGTCAGCAAACTGCGATCTTCCTGTCTCAGACTCCCAAATGCTGGAATTAGAAGTGTGCACCACCACGTCTGGCTTAAAAAACTTCATTCATTTTGTGTGTGTGTGTGTGTGTGTGTGTGTGTGTGTGTGTGTGTGGTACTAGGGATGGAACCCAGGGGCATTCTATTTCTGAGCTATATCTTCAGCCCTATTTTATTAATTAATTAATTTATTTATTTATTTATTGGGAATTGGAATCAGGGGCCTTCTACTCCTAGACCTATTTTATTTTTTTACTTGTAAACAAGGTGTCCCTAAGTTGTTGAAAACTTCACTAATTTGCTGAGGCTGGCTTTGAACCTGTAATTTTCTGTCTCAGCCTCCCAGTTACTGGGATTACAAGTGTACACTACCACATTGGCTTTATTTTTTATTTTAAAACAGGGTCTCATCAAATTGCAAAGGGCCTCACTGCCTCACTAAGTTGCTGAGGCTGGTCACAAACCTGTGATCCTTCTGTCTCAGTCTCACAAGTACTAGAATTACAAGTATTTCCCACCATGCCTGGCTTAACCTACTGGCTTTGAATCCCAGTCCTACATCTGATTTTTTTTTTTGTGTGTGTGTGTGTGTGTGTGTGTGTGTGTGTGTGTGTGTGTGTCACTGGTGATGGAACCCAGAGGCATTCTACCTCTGAGCTATACTCCCAGCCCTATTTTTTTTTTATTCTTTATTTTGAAACGGGGTCTCACTGAGTTGCAAAGGGCTTTACTAAGTAGCTGAGGCTGTCCTCAAACCACGATCCTCCTGTTTCAGCCTCCCAAATGCTGGGATTCTAAGCATGCGCCATCATGCCTGGCTTCTACCTCCTGTTTTGACAAAGAGCCCTATTTGTTCTCTAGAATTCATTCTCCCTTTCTTCCCTGAATTCTAGCTGGACCAGTGTTGCCAGAGAATAAAGACTATATTTCCTAGCCTCTTTTGCCGCTTGGTGTGGTCCTGTGACCACATTCTGGCCAAAGGCACAGAAGTGGGACTTCAGGTCACGGCCTGGAAGGGGCATCCTATGTCCTCCATTTCCTCTCTTCCCTACTGGAATGCAAAGGTGACATTGCTCCTTCTTTGAGAGGGCAGAGTAGGGTACCTGCAAAAGACAAACAAACAGGAGAGGAACCTGGGTCACCAACAAGGCCAAGAGGCTTTGTCAGCCCTGGACTGCTCACAAGGAGACTGATAGATTCCAACCTCCATCTCACCTAAGTCATCGTGACTTTGAGCCTTTGTCCTGATTGAAAATGATGTTCTAAACAGTAACGGTGGTTAAAAGCAAGTTACTAGCTGGGCATGGTGGTGCACACCTGTAATCCTGGTACTTGGGAGGCTGAGACCAAAGGATTGCAGGTTCCAGGACAGCCTCAGCAAGAAGTGAGACGCTCATCAGCCTAGTGAGACCTGTTTCAAAGTAGAAAATAAATAGGAGGTAAGCATAGGGGTATAACTTGGAGGTAGAATGCCTCTGGGTTCAATCCCCAATACCACAAAAATATATATATATTTTTAACAATAAAGCATAGAATGATTACAAGGTTTTCTGGCACATAATGGCATAGTGAGTACTCATGGTAAGCACTATTGTTGATATTAAATTAAGATTTTTTTTGGGGGGGGTGGTACTGGGGTTCCTGGAAACCCTTCTGTCTCTGGGTTATACTCCCAGATCTATTTTATATTTTATTTGAAAACAGGATCTCTTAAGCCAGCGAGGCTGGCTTCGAACCAGCACGATCCTCCTGTCTCCGCCTCTCAAGCGCGGGGATTACAAGCAAGCGCCACCACACCCAGCCCTAAAATAAGATTTTTTAATGCCAATTGTATACATAGCATGATATTAATTAACCTTGAGGTTCTAAGCTGGCATTTGAGTATCTGTTCAACTACTAACTTTTATTATCATTATAGTTGGTGAGTACCAAGTTGTATCCCCTGAGCATCATAAGGCATATTCTTAGCAGAGCACACACACACACACACACACACACACACACACACACACACACACAAAAGGCCATGTATTCAGAAAATCTAGGAAGTGTGGCAGGGGTGCCCTGGAGGACAACGGAGGAGGCTGCAGACCAGCTCCCCTGCTAGGCCTGGGCTCAGGCGCTTCGTCAAGAGGCGTGAGCAGCGCAGGAGGAACCCGCTGCCTGTGGCCTCTGCAGGCTCCACCTCGCTGCAATTCCCAGATGAGACGACTGTGACCTCATTTTGGATCTGGATCTAGTAAAATAGTTTACTATCTTGTCTCCACCGCCTCTGAAAAGCTCCTGAATCTGGGCTTTCTCCATCTCCCACCTCAACTACACTGCCAGACTTGCACCCAGCTTCCCTGTCCTGAGCTTCTAACCTCTCAAATCCAGCCACTAAACTTTAGATTTCTTCTCTGAGCCTGGAGTGATGGCACACAGCTGCAATCCCCATACTTGGGAGGCTGAGTAAGGAGATCACAAGTTCAAGACCAGCCTCAGAAACTTAGCGAGGCCTTGTTTTAAAATAAAAATTAAGGCCAGGCGTGGTGGCGCACACTCGTAATACCCGCACTTGGGAGGCGGAGACAGGGGGATCGCACAGGTTCGAAGCCACCTGCGCTGGCTTAAGAGACCCTGTTTCCAAAATTTAAAAAAAAAGTATAAAATAGGTCTGGGAGTGTAGCCTGGAGTAGAAGGGCTTCCAGGAACCCCATACCACAATAAATAAATAAATAAATTAAGGGTTTGGGGGGGTCTAGCTCACTGGCAGAGTGCTTGCCTAGCATCCATGGGGCCCTGGTTTTAATTCCCAGTACTGCAAAAAAGAAAAAAGAAAAAAATGCCTTGGTGTAGCTCAGAGGTAGAATGATCCTGGGTTCAATTCCTAGTACCAAAAGAAAAAGTAAAAAGGTGAGCCAGGTGTGGTGGCACACACTTGTAATCCCCATACTTGAGAGGCTGAGACAGGAGGATCCAGGTTCGTGGCCAGCCTCAGCTACTTAGTGAGACCCTGTTTCCAAATAAAATATAAAATAGGTCTGGGAGTATAGCCCGGAAGTAGAAAGCCTCTGGGTTCCACCTCCAGTACCGTCAAAAAAAAAAAAAAAAAAGAATAAAAATTCAGGCTGGGTGTGTAGCTCAGAGGTAGAATGCCCTTAGGTTTAATCCCTAGCACCACAATAAAAATAAATAAATAAAAATAAAATTGGGTTGGGGATGTAGCTTAGAGGTAGAATGCCCCTGGATTCAATCCCCAGTACCCACCCACCTCCCCCCAAAATAAATGTTTTCTCTGAAATGAAAACCTGATTTTTAGGCCCTGGAGTCTCCCTCATGCTTAGACCTCTTCCGTGGTTATCCACTGAGCAGGATAAAATCATGATAAAATCTCGATGCTTTTCCTTTCCTTCCAGAATCCTACTGCGCTCCTGCTCACCTTGCTCTCCCCAGAAGTGCACTTGTGGTTTCTTTTGTCCCTTCCTGCCTTGCTTTGTGGCTTTGCCTACCGTTCCTCCCACAGGAAGTCTCCCTGCATGTTTTGCCACCCCCAAAAAGCCCATTCTTTTCAGGATTAGGCACAGCTGCCACTCTGCCCTGTGACCCAGCACATCATGACCCTCTCTCATCAGCCCCAGTCACACCACGGCACTGAGACTGTATCCCTAAGAACACTATTTTACTCTGTAAGCATTAGTTCTACTTTTTTTGGTGGTGGGGTAACTGGGAATTGAGCCCGGGGACGGTCTACCATCAAGCTACACCCCCAGACCTTTTAGTTTTTTTATTTGAAACAAGGTCTTTCTTAGCAGTTGTCGAAGACCTTTCTTCGCGGCAGAGGCTGTCCTTGAACCTGTAATCCTCCTGTTTCAGCCTCCCAAGTACTGGGATTACAGGCGTGTGCCACCAACTCCCACGCTGTCTACATTTTTATTAGACCTTCAGCCTCATAAGGGCAAGAGTGATGTTTTACTCATCTTTATTTTTCCAGTAGACGGAGGAAACCTGCATTCAGAGTGGATGAAGGGTTTGATCTGAATTCGGTCTTCAAGACCAGCCATGTGGAACTGTAAGGTACCTTGGGTGAACTTGCCTTCCAAATCCTGTAAACATGGCTCTATCCCTGTTTAAATAATAGCGATGCAGTTTAAGTCCCGCAGTTGGCTCTGTTCCTGACTAAATAATGATTAGAGTAGATGTGTCGCTCACACCCTTTCGTGAATGCTTTAGTATTTGAAGGAGATGTGACCTTACCCAAGGAGAGCAAGAATGGGCTCAGCCAGTGTGAGTGCTTGGGAAGTCAGGACACAGCCGTTCATTAGTAACACAGCGCAGAGATACTGTAGCAACAGGTAGGGTCCAGGCAACCCGGCAACCATGCTTGACTATTCATGTTGGGGAAACTCCAAAGAGTAGAGTTATGGCTTTTTTAGTTGCAGCTTGGAGAGCCAAATGTGGTTTCCACACGGAAAGTCTCTCTTCAGGGTACAGTGTTGAATGTGAATGGGCTTAGAAACTGCAGAAAGTTTGCAGTCCACAGAAATTTTCACATGCTTTTTTTTTTGGCAGTACTGGAGATGGAAACCAGAGGTATTCTGCCTCTAAGCTACACCCTGGGTCTGCCTTATTTATTTATTTATTTATTCATTTATTTATTTTTAGTGGTACTGGGGATGGAACCCTTCTACCTCCGGGCAACACTTCCAGACCTATTTCCTCTTTTATTTGGAAACAGGGTCTCTTAAGCCAGCAAGGCTGGCTTTGAACCTGCGCGATCTTCCTGTCTCAGCCTCCCAAGCACAGGGATGACATGCGTGCGCCACCACGCCTGGCTTATTCTTTTATTTTGAAACTGGGTTTCACTATATTGCAGAGCGGGCCTCACAAGGTTGCTGAGGCTGGCCTGGAAGCTGCGATTCCCCTTTCTCAACTTCTCAAGTACTGAAATTACAAGTGTGTACCACCGTGCTAGCTTTTTTTTTTTTTTTTTTAAACAGGGTCTCAAAAAGTTGCTGAAGCTTTTGAACCTGCCATCCTCCTGTCTCAGCCTCCCAAGTATCGGGATTATAGGCATGTCCTACCACATCTGGCTTTTGTGTGATTTTTTTTTTAAGTCATGGTAAATGTACAAACAACTTACACCTTAGACTTTTCCTTTTTGTAGTGGGGATTGAATCCAGGGGCATTGTCATTTTACCTCCAGACTATACCTCCAGCCCTTTTTATTTATGTTGAAACAGGTTCTTGCTAAATTGCTAAGGGTAGTTTTGAACCTATGATCCGCTTGTCTCATCCTCCCAAGGACTGGAATTACAGGCATGTACCACCATGCTCGGCTTTCACCTTAGCCAGTTTAAAGTATACGACTATAGGTGACAATAATATGCCGTACATTTCCAAAAGCTAGAAACATGGACTTTTGAAAGTTTTCACCCTAGCCAGGCGTGGTGGCACACGCTTGTAATCTCAGCATTTGGGAGGCTGAGACAGGAAGCTCACATTCAAAGCCAGCCTCAGCTACTGCTTAGTGAGGCCCTTTGCAACTCAGTGAGACCCTGTTTCAAAATAAAGAATAAAAAATAGGGTTGGGGATGTAGCTCCAAGGTAGAATGCCCCTGGGTTCCACCCCCAGTAAAAATAATAAATAAATAAATAAATAAATAAATAAATAAATAAATAAATAAAATATTGTTATTCCATTATATGTACAATTTATATTTTTATATATCAGTCAAAATTAACTTAAGAAAAAAAGTTTATAATTCCAAGCAATTAAGAACATTCACAATGGAACTTATTCATGATTCCAAACAGAAACTCTGTACCCATTGCGTAATAATTTCCCATGTCTCTGGTCCCTAGTAACCTCCATTCTACTTTCTTCTCTATGAATCTGCCTAATCTTATATACCTCATACAAGTAGAATCCACAATATTTGTCCTTTTGTCTCTGGTTTATTTCACTTAACATAATATTTCCACCATTATCCATGCTTTGCATATACCAACATCTCATTCCTGTTTATGGCCAAATAATATGCGCTATTCTATGCTCAAACTGCACTTGGTTGATCCATTTGTCAACTGGTGGGCATTCGGGTTGTTCCCACCTTCAGCTATTGTGAATAATGCTGCTATGAACATTGATGTACACCTTTCTTATTCCTTCTTTGTTTGGAGTTGTTGTTGTTGTTGTTGTTGTTGTTACTGGTAGTTGAACCCAAGGCTTTACACATGCTCCCCAAGCATTCTACCAATGAGCTATTTGCCCAGACCTTTTCATTTTTATTTTGACACAGGTTCATACTAAATTGCCCAAGATGGTCTCAAACTTGCAATCATCCTGTCTTAGCCTCACGAGTCTCTAGGGTTACAGATGTGTGTCACCATGCCCAGCCTTTGTTTTAAGTGTGTGTGTGTGTGTGTGTGTGTGTGTGTGTGTGTGTGTAATTGGAGACTGAACTCAGAGGCATTCTACCTCCGAGTTATATCTCCAGCCCAATTTTACTTCTTATTTGGAAACAGGATCTCCCTAAGTTGCAGAGGCTGGCTTCGAACCAGGGATCCTCTTGTCTAGGATCCCAAGTACTGGATTACAGGCATGAGCCACCATGCTCAGCTTGTTTTAATTTACTGAGGAACAGCCAAACTTCCAAAGTAGCTGTACCAGTTTGCATTCCCATTAGCAATGTACATGGGTTCCAGTTTTTCCATATCCTTGCCAACATTTCTTTTCATCTTTTGGTAATAGCCATCATTATGGGTTTTATAGTTTGGATTTGCACTTCCCTAATGACTAATGATGTGGAACATCTTTTTGTATGCTTACTGACCATTTGTATATCTTCTTTGGAGAAATGACTTCAAATTTATTGTGCATTTTTTCATTGGCTTATTTTCTTGTTGAAGAAATATAGTTCCTTATATAGTCTGGATATTAATCTTTAAGATATATGAATGTAAGTATCTGCATAACTTTTAATGTTTATTTGTTTGCTTATTTATTTGATTACTATGGCTTTGTAGTATAAAGTCAGGTATTGCATGGTTTTTGTTGCTGAGAACTACTTTGGCTACTCTGGGTTTTTTGTTGTCAAATGAATTTAAGGACTAATTTTTCTATGTCTGTAAGGAATGACCTTGGTAATTTAATGGGTATTGCATTGAATCTGTAGATCACTTTTGGAAGTATGGCCAGTTTGATGATAATTATTCTGCTTATCCATGAATGTGGAAGATCTTTCCATCTTCTAAGGTCTTCTTCGATTTCTGTTTTCAATGTTTTATAATTTTCTTTGTATAAGTCTTTTACCTCCTTGATTAAGTTTATTTCTAAGTATTTTATTTATGTGTGTGTGTAATATCCTGAGTGGAAGTGTTTTCTGGACTTCTTTTTCAGTGGATTTATGGTTGGTATACAGAAAAGCTTCCAATTTTTTAAGATTGATTTTGTATCCAGGCACTACACTTAAATTTGAGTATCAAGTCCAGGGTTTTGCACATGTTAGCCAAGCCTTCTTTCACTGAACTATATCCCTAACCATTGTACAACATTTTTTTTTGGGGGGGTTAGTATGAACCCATGGGATTTACCTCTGAGCTATACCCCAGCCCTATTTTATATTATTATTATTATTATTATTATTATTATTATTATTTATATTTGGGGTTGAACCCAGGGGAGTTCTACCTTTGAGCCTCACCCTCAGGCCTATTTTATTTTATTTTTTTAGTTTGAAACAGGGTCTTATTAGGTTGCTGAGTCCTGCTATCCTGTCAAGACTGTCCTCAAACCTGCAATCCTCCTGTCTTAGCCTCCCAAGTACTGGGATTACAAGCATGCGCCACCACGCCTGGTTCCTATTTTATATTTTACTTTGAAACAAGGTCTCACTGAGTTGTAGAGGGCTTCACTAAACTGCTAAGGCTGGTCACAAACCTGCGATCCTCCAGTCTCAGCCTCTCAAGTACTTAGAATACAAGTGTGTGTCACCATGCCCATTTTGTTTTGTTTTTTGTTTTTATTTTCTTTTTTATGGTACTAGAGATTTAATCCAGGGGTGTTTTACCACCAAGGCATATCCTTAGCCCTTTTAAACTTATATTTTGTTATTTACTTATTTATTTATTTGGTACTTAGACTTGAACCCAAGGACATTCTACCTCTGAGCTATATACCCCTAGCCCTTTTTATTTTTTAATTTGAAAGTAGGCCTTGCTAAATTGATGAAACTGGTTTCAAACCTGCAATATTCCTGTCTCAGCATCCCAAATCTGAGAATAACCCCTTCTTTTTTTTTTTCTTTTTTTTTCTTTTTTTTTTTTTGTGGTACTAGGGATGGAACTCAGGGGCATTCTACCTCCGAGCTACATCCCCAGCCCTATTTTTTATTTTTTTACTTTGAAACAGGATCGCATTGAGTTGTAAAGGGCCTCTCACTAAGTAGCTGAGGCTGACTTCGAACATGCGCGATCCTAATGTCTCAGCCTCAGGAATGCTGGGATTACAAGCATGTGCCACCACGCCTGGCTTTCCCCTGCATAATTTTAAACATGACCCAAAAGAAAGTAGTAATGGTGGTACTGGGGCTATAGTTCAATGGCAGAGCACTCGCCTAGCATGAACAAGGCTCTGGGGTCCATCCTCAGCACTGCAATAAATAAATAATAAATACACAAATAAAGTAATAATGTTGCTGAGTGTCAAAATAGCAACAATAAAAAGTAATAATGTTGTTGGGCATGGTGGCACAGACCTGTAATCCTGATATTTAAGAGGCTAAGACAGGAGGATTATAGGTTCAAGGCCAGCCTTGCAAGTTAGTGAGACTATTAGAAACTTGGCAAGACCCTGTTTTCAAAAATAAAAAAGGCTGGAGACGTAGCTCAGAGGTAGAATGCCCCTGGGTAATTTTCCAGTAAAAAAAAAAAAAAGTAATAACGTTATAATTAATAGCCATCGGAGTGGTGATGGCCAGCCTTTGAAATACTAAAACAAAACCGATGTTGCCAGCTGGGAGATAGGTTTCCTTCCTGTCAGCACCTTAGAAACGGGGCGAGCTACGAGCAGCAACAGGTGGCAGGAATGAGAGCCCAGCAGCCCTGGAGGGGAAGGGCAAAGAGCTGGAGTCCTGCACGCAGAACTCAGGGTCAAGGAAAAGACAGAAGTTGCCCCTCCCCACCCAGCCCAGACCCAGGCCGTGTATGCTGACCGTTTCCGTTCTTCCAGGGATCCCTTAGAGACAGCGGTTCCTGAATTTACAACCTCATGACTCCCATCTCCAACCTTATGCACCAGTCCGGACTCAGGCAGGATTTTTTCGGGCTAGGTTTTCTTTAACATTGTGTTTCAAGGCTCTCATCAGAGGCTGGAAAAGGAGATGGTAATAAAGGAGTAAACAACACCATGTCCCCAAAATGGGGGGGGCATGTCCATGTCCACTGTGTGTGAGCTCCACCTTTGAGGCTGTTGACTGTGTTTGAACCCGGGACCCCCACTTATGAGGACCCGGGGGGGGGGGTCATGCCACCTCTCAGTACCTCCTGGTTTTTCATCTGCCAGAGGGGGATAATAATAAGATCTGCATTGCTGGGTCGAGGTGAGGATTAAATGAGATAGTTGCTGGAATGTGCTTAGGCCAGGGATGGCACAAGGTGTGAGGGCTTACTAAGCATTAGCTATTATTAATCTCTCTCCCTCTCGCTTAAGATTCCCCTTAAAGCCCGGAATTGGCAGGCTCCCGAGAATGACCCCAAATCCTGCCCCTCTTCTGGTGTTCTAAGTCTGGGTCTTTCTCGGGTGGCTGACTGCATGTTCCACAAATAGGAAATGATGCAGGCAAAGGTATCCAGCATGCATATGTGATAACATCAGAAACTGAGTCACAATGTCCAGATGCAAAGCGAAGGAGAGTGTCCCAGAAGAAGGCAAACCACTCAGGACCACCCCGACAACACTGCTCTATTCTCCATGAGCACCCAAGATAGCATCACGTTCACCTGGGAACTGGATATCATTTCAGGGTCGCAGCCAAGGACCAGTAATAGTAGCAGCAACTCAAGCATGGACAAGGCTAAGGCATTCAAACGAGTGCGCTGACTCAGGCTAGGATCACAGCCACAGCCTCAGAGGGCACTGGGGCTGGGCAGCCTTGACGTCTACCTATCAGCTGTGTAACTGAACAAGTTACCGAGCCTCTCTAGACCTGGATCTTTATCATTTATCAAATAGAGTACTGTAGCTGGGCATCATGGAGCATACTTGTAATCCCAGTACTTGGGAGGCTGAGACAGGAGGATAGCAGGCTCAAGGACAGACTAGCAAGTCGTGAGACTCTCATCAATTATGGAGACCCTGTTTCAAAAATTAAAAATTAGCCAGGCATGGTGGTGCATGCTTGTATTCCCAGAATTTGGGAGGCTGAGACAGGAAGATCACAGGTTCAAAGCCAGCCTGAGCTACTTAGCGAGGCCCTCTGCAATTTGGTGAGATCCTGTTTCAAAATAAAGAATAAAAAATAGGGCTGGGGGTGTATCTCGGAGGTAGAATGCTCGTGGGTTCCATCCCCAGTATCACTAAATAAATAAATAAATGTAAAAAGACTAGGCCAGGCTTGGTGGTATAGGCTTGTAATCATAGTATTGAGGAGGCTGAGACAGGAGGATTGCGGTTGGAGGAAAGACTCAGCTACTTAGTAAAGACCTTTGCAACTCAGTGAGACCCTCTTCAAAATAAAGAATAAAAAAAAAGACTGGGGGTATAGCTCAGAGGTAGAATGCCCCTGGGTTTCATCACCAGTACTGCAAAAGAAATTTTTTTAAATAATAAAAAATAAAAAGACTAAAAAATAGGGCTGGGGGTGCAGTTGGGAGGTACAATGCCCTTGGGTTCCATCCTCAGTACTGCAAAATAAATAAATAAATAAATAAATAAATAAATAAATAAATGGGAAAAAATAGAGCTGGGCATAGTGGTACATGCTTGTAATCTCAACATTTGGGAGACTGAGACAGGAAGATTGTAGTTCATGGACAGCCTTGGCCACTTAGGCCCTTTGCAACACAGTGAGACCCTATTTCAAAATAAAGAATAATTTAACAGGACTGGGGTTGTAGCTCAAAGGTAGAATGCCCCTGGGTTCCATCTCCGGTACCAAAAAAAAAAAAAAAGAATAAAAATAGGGGCTGGGATATAGCTTGGAGGTAGAATGCTCCTGGGTTCAATCCCCAGTGCTGCAAAAAAAAAAAAAAAATCAATTAATTAATTTAATGTAATTTTTTAAAAAACAGAGCACTACATAGCTTAGGGATGTACAGAGTGTTTGCCTAGCAACTGTGAGGCTCTGGGTTCCATTCCAGTGACTAAAAGAAAAAAAAATAGCATTTCCTATGTCCTGCTGGCTTGCTGTTTTGATACTAGGAATTGAACCCAGGAGTGTGCTACCATTGAGCTGTTTTTTGTTTTGTTTTTTAATTTTGAGATGAATCCCATTAAGTTGCCCAGGCTGGCCTCAGACTTAAGATCCTCTAACCTCAGCCTCCCAAGTAGCTGGGATTACAGGTGTACAACACCATGTACCTGGCTGCCATGCTGTTTTAAGAGGATAAAAGGAGTTAATATGTGTATAGGACTTCAAACAGTTCCTGGCATATAGTAAGCGGTGTCTTAACAATGAATGTCAGGGGTGTGGCTAGGTGGCAGAGTGCTTGCCTAGCATGTGAGAGGTGTTGGGTTTGATCTCCAACACCTCAAAAAATAAAAAAAGTAACACTCTGGATTCACCCACTATAAACACCAGCAGTGGGAGAGGAATGTGACTATCAAGGGGAGACGGGCCGAGCCGATGACCCAAATCCACCCAGCAGCTGGTCTACGTGAGAGGAGAAGACAGCTGCAGTGGAGAGGTGGTCCTCCTATCACTCTAAGCCACCTGCAGCCAGGGAGGAGCAGGAAGCCAGGTGCGCAAGGATAAGGGAGCCCCACCAAAAGCTCTGTAGGGGCTGGTTACGGGGAGGTACCTAAGGGAGGAACCTGCATTCACTTGGCAGTTGATATTTGCATTCATCATAAGCCTTTTTTAAATTAATTAATTAATTTATTTTCTGGCACTGGGGATTGAACCCAGGAGCATTTTACCTCCAAGCTACACCCCCAGCCCTATTTTGTGTGTGTGTGTGTGGTACTAGGGGTGGAACCCAGGGGCTTTTCTACCTCCGGGCTATACTCCCAGACCTATTTTATACTTTATTTGGAAGCAGGGTCTCACTAGGTTGCTGAGAGCCTCACTAAGTAGCTGAGGCTGGCTTCAAACCTGGGCAATCCTCTTGTCTCAGCCTCCCAAGCGCTGGGATTACAAGCGTGCACCATCACGCCCGGCCTCCCAGACCTATTTTTTAATTTTCATTTTGACACAGGGTCTCCCTAGGTTGCTGTGAGTCTCACTACTTGCTGAAGCTGTCCTCAACCCTGAGATCCTCCTGTCTCAGCCTCCCAAGTACTGAGTTTACAAGTATATGCCACCATGCCCAGTTTTCCATCAGCCATTAGCTCAGAGATTACACTAAAATTAAACTCTAAAACCTATCCATGTCCCTCCACATCTCTCCAATTTTCCAACTGCATTAGTGTCAAGCAATGGTCAAGGGCACTACCCTTTTATGCTTCTAAGCAGGCACTCGAGCCAGGCCTAGCGGTGCACATCTGTAACTCCAGTACCTGGGAAGTTGAGACAGGAGGATCACAGGTTCCAAGATAGCTTTAGCAAGTTAGTGAGACCCTGTTTCAAATAAATGTTAAAATAAATAAATAAGAGCTGGTGGTGTAGTTCAGAGGTAAAAGACCCCTGGGTTCATTCCTTAGAACCCCAAACAAAAACAAATAAACAAAAAAAGCAGGCATGCCCTGTTTATGACCCCACAGGGTGTCCATGAGCCCCTCCACCTGCCCATGGTTTCATGACAGTGAACTGTGAACTCTCAGGTTTCAAACGCCTCTTAGTTTGGTATTTTGGCAATGGCTCCCTTCCTGTCTCACTGGCATTTCCTGGCACCCACTTGTAGTAAGTTCATCAGCCTGAAGCAATGGGGCAGCGTGACTCGGGGCTCAAGAGGCAGGCAAGGGATTCGAACTACTTTCATTACTTGCTGGCTGTGAGCTTAGCAAATTCTCCCATCTCTGAGTCTTACTTTTCTCCTCATCAAAATGGGAATTGCTTGCATTTCCCAGCACTGTTGTGAGGATGGCAGGCAATAAAGAAGTGCTTAGCACATGCCTGGTGCAGCCCCGCGGCTACACTGGAGCTATTCTTAGCAGGCTGAGCCCTGCAGCTGCTCTTCTGAATCCCCACCCTACTTCCCCCTCTTCCCAGTCACCAGGTTTCAGGAGCAGAGTAATTACTAATGTGTTGAAGTCTGGGTGGGGCACAGGTATATTTAAAATTACAAGCCAGTGATGCCAAACAATTTCAGCTGTGTAGACTGTAAGGCTCCGTATACCAGAGGCGGCCAATTATTGCTGTTTTGTGAATTACTTTGTGTCTGGGGGGTGGGCACAAGTAGTGTCCTAAAGAGCAGGGACACACCAAGGCAGAATCCCAGAGACTGTGGCTGATCTGAGGAAGAACGCTAGAGAACATGCCCACAGCAGGGGAAGTCAGCCCCCGGCTGTTCCAACTGCCTTCTTTGCAAGGGCTGGGGACCTGGGAGCCAGATGCCCTAGGTATGAGGATTTGTTTTGGGCACCAGGGAAACCGGGCTCTAAATGGATCATTATATCACTCTGGAGAAACTAAACAAAACAACAAACAATGAAAAACCCCAAGCGGAGCTCCCCCACACCCAATGGAGATCACAGAAGCAGTTACCACAAGAGCTGGGGTATTGGGTGACCTTTTCTTGGGCTGGTAGGAGATCTATTAGGATTCTAGGCAGAAACAAAACAAAGATCTTTGGTCCCCAGACTCAGAGGAAGAGCAGCCCTCACTTACCTCCTTGCAGGCAGGCTTCTCCCTTCCGGTCTAGGTGTGTTGATATCAAATAAGGGCCACAAAATGGTCAAAGCAACCCTGTGCAGACTTTCTTGGCTGGAAGTAAGTAGCCAGTCTTCTTTCTGCTAGTTTCAAGTGAAGCATATTTTTCTCATAGGCGTCCCTGGGGCACTGGCCAAGAACCCCCAAAAGTACTGTTATGGTTAAAGAAGATGTTATGGTTTGGGAAACTGTACCCGGGGACCCGTTAGGTTTCTGGACACAACTTCCCTCAAAACACAAAAAAATTTGAAAAGCGTGGGTTCTTGCCCTGAGCTATGGATAGATATGCAATAGACCGGAATCTTGCTGAAGATTTAAAGAAGTTCATTAAAAGATAGAAATACAGAAGATAGTTACAGCCTCATGTTACATGAGGGGGTGCTTTGACCAAAATCACTGAAGTACAAAACACGGAACAGACTTTTTATACACGACATCCTCCATCTTGTTTCACATAATTCTGACATAGTAAAAGTCCCTGTAAGTTTCCTCCCCTTACTTTCCCACCAAGGTGTCTCCTTTCATGAAGGTCGACCCCCCTCCTCCCATCTGAGATAGATTATCCAAGTATGTAAACCTGTCTTTAGAATGAGGATGAGGAAGTCCTAGTTCCCCTTTCCTATAGACTTGCTAATTACCTTTAGCTAGGTTAATTTACATTGGAATAGTTGCCTGCTTCTAGGCAGAAACCAAGTTCTTTCACAGATCTGCCCCTCACCCAATTTTTGAAATATATTTATTAATAATCAGAACTTTCTCAAATCTTCCTAGGCCATTCCCAATACTGGTACAAGTACTTCCTTGCAGAAAGTGCTAAATTCCATCTTCTTGGCTTCATGAAAGTTAGTAGAATGCGGCTGAACTATATGACATTTGCGTATTACATACTGGCACTTTCTGTTGAATGAGAGGGGGTACAGCAAAAGAGAAAATGAGAAGCTAAGAAAAGACAAAATTTCCTGTGGTATTTTTCTTTCTTTTCTGTTTTTGGTGCTAGGGATTGAATTCAGGTCCTACCACATTCAAAGTACACACTGTACCCCAGAGCTATATCTGTAGTCCTTCTTTTTTGTTCTGTTCCCAGCCTGTGTGTGTGTGTGTGTGTGTGTGTGTGTGTGTGTGTGTGAGAGAGAGAGAGAGAGAGAGAGAGAGAGAGAGATTGGGGTTGAACCTAGGGGCATTCTACCTTTGAGCAGCCTGCAATTTTTTTATTTTGAAACAAGGTCTTGATAAATTGCTGAGGCTGACCTCAAACCTGTGATCCTTCTGTCTCATCCTCCAAAGAACTGGGATTATAAGTGTGTGCTACG